>NC_134803.1:11335501-11350501 GCF_046742065.1 Oratosquilla oratoria | reverse complement strand
CATAACTCTCCCTGCACGATTAGCATAGCCCGTGTGGTTCTGTTTAAAATTGCTTTTACGGCGCGAGAGGGGGGAACCCCGTCTTCAAGAAAAGCCCGGTCTCGCACGCTCTAGTGCACTCGGGCCTCGTATTCGATCGCTTGCTGCTAGGTAGACAGGTCACGTAAAGCGAATCAGAACCAACACGCTAGTAAACGCCCGCGTTCCCCTGCCCCTTAGATTTCCGCCTTTTTTTTCGCTAGTCCTGCACACAAACACAGTTCCTTTGTTCATTCCCGTCATCAGTACCGCCATGGCGGCTACTGATACCGTGACTGGCGTGGTGAAACGTAGGCGCTGCGCTCCAGGATCAGAGCCACCATCCGATGATGAAGCTGCCGTGGTGATGGCCCCTGTTCATAACAAAGGTGGCAAGCTCCCCACCTTCAAGGTCGTACCCTCAGCGGGGTACGATACAGCTTTTGAGGTGGTACGAGCTCTTGAGAAGGGCCCCCTCCACGGTAAGCTTGTATCCCTCCGGCCCCTTGGCGATGGTAACTTGCTTCTGTTACCGAGCAGTTACCAGCTCGTCGAGGAGCTGGAGGCAGTTACATCATTGAAGCTGACCCTGGAGAGACTCAATCCCGAGGATAAGCGGCATAGACTCGTGGTGCACAACTATCCGACCTCATACATGACTGAGGCCATTGAGGACCACCTTTAGGTGATTGGAGCCACGAGAATGCACCGCTGGGATAAGACGCCGACCCGCCAAGTCTTGATCACCATAAAAGGCGAACCCTTTAATCGTATTGACCTGGGGAAGTATGGCAGCTATGATGTACGAACGTACATCCCTGATCCTCTCCGTTGATTTAAGTGTCAACGCTGCGGTCATCACCAGGCGAGGTGCACTTCCAAGCTACCAAAATGTGGCATTTGCAGCATGTCTCATCCTACCGAGACTTGTCTCAACAAGTGTCCCAATTGTAGCAAGAAGCACCACGCCTGGAATACTTCTTGCTCAGCTCGTAAAGCTCAGACCATTGCATGTAAGGAGAGGACAGAGAAGCGACAGGACTTCATACCTGCCCCCCCCCAGGTACATTTGTATGGGGCAGCAGGAAGCACTCTCCCACTGCACCACATACACCTACACCTAGTGCTCCTGATTTAAACAATCAAGAGCACTTCCCTGCACTCGACACAGACACACGCACACACACCCGAACTCAGCCAGCTCCCAAAAAGACCCCCACACCCAAACCTACGCCTAAGCCTACGCCTAAGCCCACGCCTACCCCTAAGCCTACACCTAAGCCCACGCCTACCCCCAAGCCCACGCCTACCCCCAAGCCCACGCCCCCAGTACCAACCCCGCGAGCACAGGAATGGCGGCCCCCTCCACCTCAGTATCCGTCTGATGCCATCCCCCTTAGGGAGGATGACATCGACTTGATTGTGACCGGTGTCGTCTCTGCAGTCGCTACCACCCTCGGGGAGAGCGACCCAGACAAGATGCTAGTCATGGTGGATAGGGCCGTCAAGAACGTGCTCAAACGCCTGAAAGAGAAGAGGAACCCTAGGCGAAAGGAGAGGACTCCCTCCCCCTCCACCTCCTCAACCTCCGCCTCTTCCCCCGCCTCTTACCCTGCCTCTTCCTCCTCCTCTTCCTCTTCCTCTGCCTCCTCCTCCTCCCCTTCCACTTCCCCCAAGCCCGCTACATCCACCTTCACCATTGGGAAGGCAACACCTACAACTTTAAAGACGATTGTGGTACTCCCCAAGGCAGGCGTAGCTCCTCTTGGGGATCGGTGCCACCTGCGTAGAGCTGATGGCCAGGGGTGGTTGCTGCTGTTTGGCCCCCAACTCTTGGGGTTGGGGGGTGGTCCCACGACGTAGACGCTGCAGCTCCATTAACACACTGAAAGACAACACACTGCTGCATGCCAGACCCCCTGATATCCACCCTTCTGAATCCTCTCTCCCACGAAAGGACAGAGTCCACTTGGCCAGACTGCGGTGCGGCCACCACCCAGCACTTCTAAGCTACCAGAAGAGGCTGGATGACCGCATTGTGAACAGCTGCCCAGGTTGTAACACTTCACCCCATACCATACAACACATAATGGAAGACTGCATTATACACAATCATGCACGCAAACAACACAACATACACTCTATAAAGGATTTGTGGGAAAACCCAGTTTCGGCTGTAGCATTCCTTGGGGAGACGGGACTGCTCGGACAGACAGTCTAAGGAACGACAACAACAACAACAACAACAACTTTAAAGACGAGGAAAGTGCCTTCTGCCAAGCCCCAACGTCATTTCGCGCATAGGCTTGAAGACTCCTCTTCTGATGAGGACGGAAATGTCCCCACTGTTTCAAAGACGCAACCCATCTTGTCTTCTGACCGGGGAGGACAAGATGAGACAGCAATGGAACTAGACAGGGAAGAAAGTCGCCCTGTTCAATAATCACTTGAGGTTGCTACAGTGGAACATAAACGGTTTCCGCAGCAAAAGCTCGTATCTCCTTGCGCTTGCGCAAGAGCATGATTACGATATCATGCTTCTCCAGGAGACATTGGTGAACGATGAGGTGCGATTTCCGGGATGTCGCATCTTCTCCCTCCCTCGCTTACCCATTACTAGGGGGTGCATGATCTTAGTCAAATCATCCATTCCCTGCAGTGAGATTATGGACCCTGTATCATGTGGGGATGGTGTGGAAGTTCTTGCGGTTCGACTCCATCGAGCCCATGAAGTGTACACCATCTATAACATATACAGGGGCCAGAGAGCGGAACTGGACCTTGGAGAAGTGTGTGCTCTTGCTGCGGACAGGCTCCTCATCATAGGAGGGGACCTCAACGCCCATCATAATATTTTGATGTCGCCCCAAGGGCCCAATGTCGCTGGGCGCCACTTAAATTACGTATTAGATGAATGCCCTGACATTGCGTTGTTGAATAATGGAAATCTGACGCACGTGCAAGGTGGACGACTTGATCTGATCTTGGCGACGGCCACTCTCCTCCCTAGGGTAACCTGGGAGGTGCATCCTATTGTCACTAGTGACCACTTCGGTGTCTCTGTGCACATACGGGATACACCACCCATACCAGCTGTATTACCTGTTCCCAGGTGGAAGACGGCTTTGGCAAACTGGCCAGTATTTGAGAGGTCTGTTGAAGAATGGGCAGCGTCCTACGTTCCACAACAGGACGTGGAAACGTTAGAAGCTGACTTTTGTGCAGCCATTCAGGAGGTTGCCAACACAGCCATCCCAAAGACTCGCCAGTCCCCCAGAGAACATAAGAACAGCTGGTATTATACCCCCGAGATGAGAGAGGCCAACCATTGGGTGAACATGCTTAGGCGTGTCTTCCGACGGCGCCGAACTCAGACCAATTTGGCCAACTTGCGCGCTGCAGTTCATGACGCTCACGTCATAGCTGCAGATGCCAGAAGAGCTAAATTTCTTGAATGGTGTGAGGGCTTTAACGCTCACACCTCCCTAGCAGAGCTGTGGTCTAAGCTCCGTAAAGCTACTGGCAGGACTCAACCACGACGCACTCATCATGCCCCTGATGCTGAGGCGCAGCGGCTGGTGCAGGAGTTTGTCTATCGCTCCAGCAGCACCTCACTCCCGCAGTGTGTTCAAGACACACTGCAGGATCTCCAAGGAGTGAGGCGCCACAGTGTCGAGGACATGATGAGTCAATCGGATGATACTGACACTAGCTTTACGCTTCAGGAGCTACGGATCACACACAAGACCAGCTGAGACACGGCACCTGGAGAAGACCTCATCACCTATTCCATGCTGACCCATCTTGGGCCAGCGGGTGACGAGGCACTTCTAAGGGTGATAAACGCGTCTTGGAGGACTGGCAAGCTACCAACAGCCTGGAAGACGGCAATCATAACGCCAATTCCAAAGCCAAAGGAACCTAGTGCTTATCGCCCCACCAGCCTGACAAGCTGCATGGGGAAGACAGCGGAGAGGCTGGTGCTAAACAGGCTGCTGTGGAAACTGGGCCCAATGCATGAGCATATCCATGCTTACTGCAAGTGCTCTGGCACAGCAAACAGTATAGCAACACTCCTCAATGCTGTCAGTGACACACCGTCCATCGTGGTCTTTTTGGTCTTGTAAAAGGCGTTTGAGCTGGCCAGTCCACTTGTGATATTAGACACCCTTGCTCGCAAGGGCGTAAAAGGCAAGCTGCTTTCTTGGATTGCTGACTATCTCAGTCACCAGTCTGCGAAAGTACGCTTTCAGGGTCATATATCAGAGGCCAGAATGCTGGAGAATGGCACTCCACAGGGGGGGGGGGGGTCCTCAGCCCCACTCTGTTCAATGTGCTCGTCTCCAACATTCTGGAACTACCTCTACCACATGGGTGCAAGGTCATCTGCTATGCAGATGACATTGCGCTCATAATTACTGGGAAACGGCAGTGCTTCAACAGGGCTCAACGCTGTTTAAGCGCTGTAGCGACGGAATGTTGCAGGTTAGGGTTAAAGATCTCCCCTACAAAATCGAAGGCCATGGCATTGAGACTCTGGAAAGAAGGGAAGCACCTCACCATCCAGGACCTTAGGCTGGACTGGGTTCACCAGTTTCAGTACCTGGGGGTCTGGATTGATGAGAGGCTCACCTTTCAGAAGGAACTAGCCTATCTCAAGGAGAGACTGAAGGCAAGAACCACAGTTATGAGAGCAATGACGGGGAAGGCACTTGGTGCCACGCATCAGGTCTTTCGCACGTTCTATGTGCAAGCAGTCCGCAGTTTGGTGGATTACGCTGCCCCAGCTCTCATAAATGTAGCGACTGCCAAGCTTGAAGACCTGGAGCCTTGCCAAAATGCCGCAGCAAGGATTATCCTGGGAGCTCAACCTTGGACCAAGATTGTTAACCTCCAGATGGAGGCTTCATTGCCTTCATTAACGTCACGGGTCAGAAGGCTGGAGGTGGACTTTCTTGCAAAGATAGTCCAGAGCCCCAAGATAACTGAGCTAAGTCAGAGCCTTGTGATATCTCTGGGACGGGTGGGTACTTTTATCCACTCTGATACCTGGCTATCTCAGGCGGCTGGACTTCTGGACTCCTTCAGGCTCACCAGCGTTCTCCTTGAGAAGGGTAGGGACTCTCCACACACAGAGTTCAAGCCCCCACCACCATGGCTTTCGATACCTGCAACCTTCGTTGTCACAAAGCTTCCCAGTAAGAAGAAGTTACGTCACCAGGAAAGAGTATGAGCGCAGGCCCTACAAGGCATCCACGCACTGTCGGAACCTGGAATGGCGGTCTATTATACGGATGGCTCCGTAGACCCCAACAGGCCCCGTAGTGCGGGGGCTGCCTTCGTGACGGATGGTTTGACCTTCGGCAGGAGAGTATCTGATCATGCGTCCACTCTCCAAGCTGAGGCCATAGCGGTCCAAGGAGCGTTAGAGCATGCTCTAATATCTCGAGCTGGTCATGTGGTAATCCACACGGATTCACAGTCTCTGCTAGGCAGCTTAGAATCGACAAAGCCCAGCGACAATGTACGCCTACTGACCTCCATCCTAGCACTCCTGCTGAAGCTGCATCAGCAAGGAGGAATGTTACGCTCAACTGGGTGCCGAGACATATGGGCGTCCCAGGTAACGAGCTAGCTGACGCCGCAGCAGAAGTGGCGCGCCAAAGACCCGAAGTCGATGTTGTCGTCCCTCTTAGCAGAAATCAGTTGCGCATACGCACCAGGGCTCTCAATCAGGTACAATGGTTCCTCCAGCACAGACTGGAGGCAGAGGTGTCAAAGAGGACGAGGTGGTACAGGGCAGTCACAGACTATGAGCCCTTTGTACTTCCTCGCTCCACACCAAGAAAAGTGGAAACTCTGCTCTTCCGTCTGCGACTGGAGGACCGTTGTTTCTGGCAGATTAAGACCAACCCGACAGCAAGAGAGAAGAAATGCCAACATTGCCGGCACCCAGAAGCCACCTTAGAACACTACCTCAAGAATTGCCCCGCAACTGCTTTTCTGAGGAGAGGGCCTCCTACAACATCTGAGGGTCTTGTGCGTCGCCTATGCCGCCACTTAAGTAATTACGAACTGCGTCGGCTGGTGGAGTGTCAGCCCCCCCTTCAATTCTTTTGCTTATATTATTGTGTACTCCGTTCATGTCAGGAAGGGTGAATTCACCGAGATGTGCATACATATTTAACATAGGTATGCACATCCGGTAAATGTATGAGTGGGCGTGGCCAAGCCACACACACTCATATATTGAATCACCCCCACTTTTTCCAAATCTTATTACACCTCTGCTACATTAACCACCATCACTGAACACACAGCTAATGTTAGGAAGGGTGCATTCACCGAGATGTGCATACGTATTTCATATACGTATGCACATCTTGTGGATGTATGAGTGTGTGTGGGTGGGCCCACACACACTCATAAGTCAAATCATCCTCCAAACGGGCTCACACTTAAAGCCCGTGGGAATATTCTTCCCAAATTTTACAGAACAACAACAGCCGGCCGCATCACTTTTCCCGAGCCCACGCACTGAGGTAAACGTATTCCCCCTGTTCATTAGACAGAAGCACCTCCCCGCACACAAGCACTTTGCTCTCTACATAATAAAGGAGAGGATAACCATCCTGTGTTTGTGTGACCTCCTCTTGGCAGCTCATCCACGCATACCACAATGGTGGCAGCCTAGAGGATTGTAACACACACGTTACACTAGCAAACTACTACTTTTACCCAGTGAACACGATACATACACAGGAAACAATAAAACCCAGTAAACACGATACAATGCACAGGAAACAATGAAACCCAGTAAACACGATACAATATACAAGAAACAATGAAACCTAGTAAACATAGAGAGTTCAGATAGAAGCATGGTTAGCAATAAGAAAAACAACAAAAATCAGGAAACAAGCCAGGATCAGACAAAGGGTATGCTCTCGGCTGACGACATCCCAGTATTTATAAATACGGGATTAACACGGCACCCGGTCACGGGGGCAGTCTGCTTGCTACTATGTGGATACATGTCTGCGCCTCCTCGAAGAAAGGTGAGGGTGCGGATCAATGTTCCCTCTAATTTCTTTGTTGTGAGTGTGCGCTGAAATTGGCTTGTGTGGAAACTTTGCCTTCTCTGTTTAAAAGTATGTGCGGCGCACCCATGCGAGTCACTATCTGATCATTTAAGCAAGTAAGCATAATTTGTAAGTTTGTATTACATATTACCTCTATCGAGCAGTGGCGTACCAAGGGAAGTGGGGGGCGGTCCGCCCAGGGCGGCACAATTTTGGGAACGACATTTTATGATGACCCAAGAAATCAATATTCAAACATTTGTAACTTTGAGTAAAATAAATGGTTGCTACAGTTTGCCTTTTTATTTTGCATTCCTATATACCAGTATTATTCCGTTTTTTGGCGTTTTGATGGGTGACTAAAACTTTTAAGGGGTGGCCAAATAATTTGCCCTAAGCGGCAATTGTGCTAGGTACGCCACTGCCACCAAGGATATCTACACTCCAGCCAGGGGATAAAGTAATTTCGTTTGCAATGGAAGCGCTAGAGTTAGAAGAAGAAGAAGAAGAAGAAGAAGAAGAAGAAGAAGAAGAAGAAGAAGAAGAAGAAGAAGAAGAAGAAGAAGAAGAAGAAGTTGGTTTGGCGGTTGGCAAGTTACCATATTTTGAGAGAATTTATAAGTTGATGTTCTGATGGATCTTCTTTATTGAACTGATTTTGATATAATTTGATAAACTTGTGTTCCCACGTTTTTTATTTATGTGCACTAGTTGTAAAACATATGTGTGCGCATGCGCACATCTTAAGAGGGAACGTTGGTGCGGATGTTTCCGATGAAGAAAATATTTGCACCGTATAAAGGAAGTCGGTGGAGGTCGCCGATCTGCCTGCCAGACTCGCGTGCGGGAAGCACCCTAGTCATTACAATGACTTCAAGAAGTCATTCCTGCAATTCTTTTACAGTCCGGCGTCCACGGACAGTATTAGAACGAAACGAGACACTGCCGAGGAGTGGGAGAGTGAAACTTTTACTTCCTATGGATTGAAATTGGCAGAGGTAGTGGCGGCCATCACGACTCTCAAACCCGACAAAGAATGACACGAAATTAATGTGGCCGTTAATAAAACCAAACAAAATATTCCAAAACAGTTCGCGCGCGTATTAACGGAGGAGGATGAGAAGTCGATTCCAGCCATACTAAGGACCGCTATCGAGTACTCGTATGTCCACCAACACAATCTCAACATCAAGACAGAATACACCGGTGACGCGAATCCTATATTTAATCCATACACTTTATCAAAAGACCCAGACACGTACAAAGCATCCAAACATCCTGGCTATACATCACCCCGACGTTCGGACTCCATCTTCCTCAGACAAGCAGACTTTACATCTCTTCATCATTCACGCAGGACTGAGGCATGACAAAGAGACGATGACTTCCACTTTCCCCAAAGGGTGGTGTCGCAATAATAGAGGTCGTGGAAGTGATAGGATCCGCAAATGACGCCCCTACTGCTTCCTTTGTAGGAGGCAAGGCCACTCCGACGAAAGATGTTTCTTTCTCCATCACAACCCACCACAAAGACAATCTCAGTGTTGCAGTTGTTGAGGGCACGCTCAGGGAGAGTTATGGTCCTCCCCCCCCCCAAAAAAAAAAAAAAAAAAAACGCCCTGGGATGAGACAGCCAGAGCGTGACAATGAAATTGTCGAGTGGCGAGTTGCCAGTGCCAATAGTTACGGTAAAGATACTGGGGACCGACAGAGACAGCTAAGTAAAAGGTCTGTTAGATTCGGGGGCAGCGGTATCCCTGCTATAGAATAGTGTTTTTCCGAAGGAGATAGGGAAATCAAAGACTGGGGGAAAGATCAAGATTGTGATGGCGGGTGGCTCGGAAAAACCAAACGTCAGCAGGGTCACAGCAGAGATAGAGTTAGTTGCATTGCATTTTTCACACTCATTTTTAGTGATTCCCGGAGAGGGGCTCGCCGCGCGGATGATTCTAGGCAATGACTTCATGGCAGCGCGCAGGGTGAATTTGACGTTCAACCCGTTGTAGTTCAAGGCAGAAGGTGTAGAAATTCCAGTATACCTTAACCGAGCAGGCGCGAGTCCTACCGCCATGCCACTGTTGCTGCTGGCTGAGGAAGAGTACAGTCAGCCGGAGGCACTGGGAGTATCCACGTTTCCGGTGAAACTGATAGAAGCTGCAAGGGTGCCAGGGTTTACGGGAAGAGCAATAGGTCTGGCCTTGGAGAAAGTAGACCAGCTCATTTCTCCTGGTCAAGCGGCCACGACGTTGTTCAAGATTCGAACACATGCCGAAGGCGCAAGCCTGCTGGGCCAGGGAATTGTGAAGCTGCAAAGGACGGAGGAAGGAAAGATGCGGTTCAAAGTCCCGTTTCTGAACCTGGGGCCTGGTAATCTTGAGATCCAGGGTGATCATGTCATCGTGGAAGTGACGC
This sequence comes from Oratosquilla oratoria, assembly GCF_046742065.1. Classification (NCBI taxonomy): domain Eukaryota; kingdom Metazoa; phylum Arthropoda; class Malacostraca; order Stomatopoda; family Squillidae; genus Oratosquilla; species Oratosquilla oratoria. The sequence continues at coordinate 11,340,989 of NC_134803.1, read as the reverse complement.
TGTTAGAGGGGATTAAGCTAACACAGGAAGATGGAACCGAGTGGATGGTAGGAGTGGTGCAAGCGGCTCATAGAGGGGACAGGCTAAGGCAAAAAATAACAAGGCTATTTCCAGACCCTTCTAGCAAGGAGAGCCAAGCCTTGACCACTCTGGTGGCCAAATATGAGGGAGTGTTTGCTCTGCCAGGGGACTCGGGAACAGTGACGCCTCACTTCTACCACGAGATCCGCATGGTCGGGCTACGATGTACCAAAAATCTTACTCGGTGCCGGAAAAGTGTAAAAATGACATACGTGAGCAAACTGGAGATATGCTCAGTAGGGGTATTATCCACCCACCACCATCCCCCTACAATGTACCAATTGTCCCAGTGGTAAAGAAAGATAAGACTAGCGGGCTCTGTCTCGACTTCAGAGCTCTAAACAAAGTCGTCATATATTATATATTTTCCCTTCCCGCATATTTTTCCGATGTTAAGGAGTCTCGGCAGCAGTGGCATTGGAGGGCAGCTGCAAGAAAACGGCGTTTTCAACGCCAGATAAACATTATGAGTTCACGTCCCTGGCTTTTGGTTTGAAGGACGCCTCGTCCTCCTTCCAAAGGGTGATGAACCAGGTATTGGCGGGTCTGTTGGGGAGGGCAGTGATGGTTTATATGGACGATATTATCGCCCAGGAAACCACCTGGGACGACCACCTCAGGAATTTGGAGGACGTCCTATGGAGACTAAAGGAGGCGGGTCTCTATCTAAGATTGGAGAAGTGTAGGAAGGTCGCCTACTTGGGTCACGTAATATCCCCGGAATAAAATTGGGCCCCAGCCTGGTAAGGTTCAAGCCATCAAGGACTTCCCCCGGCACAAGCGCCAAAAGGAACTGCTCTCATTCTTGGGTTTAGCAGGCTATTATCGTGAATTCACTCTTAATTTCGCTGGGATTTCCAAACCTTTTGTTATCATGATGAAGGACGAGACAGCTGGGGAATCAGGAAATCGCGAGCTTGGTCCATGGACAGTAGAAAAGATAAAAGCGTTCAATTCCTTGAAATCACAGCTATCTGAAACGGTGGTTCTCACATACCCGATCTTTGACATGCTCTTTTTACTATATACCGATGCCAGTGGGACGGCAATCGGGGGAGTGCTTCAGCAAGAGGACGACGAGGGTAGGAAGCGCCCTCTTTCCTATTTCAGTCGCACTCTAAATGAGTACGAAAGGAAGTACAGTGCAGTCAAACGAGAGGCGTTAGTGGCCGTGTACGGTCTTACCGTTAATCGACCCCTGCTCATGGGTTAGTTTCCTTGTGAAGCTCATAAGCGATCACTGAACTCTGGTCTGGGTCTTCACTGTAAAGAGCACCAACACCCGGATTCTCCGGTGGCAAATGGCGATCGCTGACTTCGATCTTGAAGTCGCATATATTGCGGGGCGGTTAAACATAGTCGCAGACACGCTCTCGAGGATGCGGGACGCCGACCACCTGACGGATAGCGTCGTGGTGTCCTCCATAACGGCGGATGGGGGGCAGGGACTCGAGCGCTGAGGATGATCACATTGTGTGAGACCAATTGGCTATTCGTAACGACTGGGAAGGAATTAAAGACTTTCTGAAGGGTGAGGCGACCACAGAGCCGAAGATTTCAGGGTTACGGGTACCCATCACGGGGTTTCGTCTCCTTCCCGACAGACTGTTATATCACTGCCAGAAGAACGCATATGGACTGAAGAAATTCCGGTTGGTAGTGCCAGATGGGGCCAGACAGGCCGCGTTGCGCGTCTCCCATTGCCTTCCGATGGCAGGCCTCGGGGACGTCCAGGTGACTCTTGAGCGGTTGCAAAAATTAGCCTACTGGCCCCGGATGGGGGAAGATGCAAGCCAATTTCTAAAAAAAAAAAAAAAAAAATTTTACTTCATCAGCAAATCATGTTATGATTTGCCAGCACCACCCTGGAAATTCACTGATATATCAAGTTCGTTCGAAAGGGTACACATCAATCTCATAGGACCCTTATCCTCAATATTAGACGGGGACAAACATATACTCACTGTCGTAGACATCCTAACCCTGTTTTTGGTCGCTGTGACCATAAGTACTAAAGATACACGAGTGATAGCACAGTCATTTATTAATCATGTATTGTCATGATCTCGAGCAAAGGAGTTGTGGAAAGAGTCAACGGGACAGTCATTAAAATCCTCCGGTCCCTTGTCCAGGCCAACCCAACGGGTTGGGACTAAATACGTCCCCTAGCGATGGTAGCATATAACACCGCGTATCATACGGTCCTGCGAGACTCAGCCCATTTCTTGCTGTTCCATAGAGATCCAAACCTACCCTATAAAGGCATCTCTAAACAGGTCATTTCGTGGTACGACGACGACAACCTGGTGGTCGAAACCATGGCCATAGCAAACAAGTGTTTCGAGCGATGCCAAAAATTCCTCAAAGCAGCGACTATTCTCAGAGGTAAAAGCAGGCCGAGAACGAAGGTAAAACAAGTGTGTCTGAGAGAGAAAGTGTATGTCATCTCTCGGCCCAAGCAGGAAGTATAAAAGAAGTTCCAGACCCTGTACCAAGGCCCATACAGGGTCATAAAAAAATCAACGACGTAGTATGCCGCGTAAAGCACAAGCGTACGGGCCGTGCCTTCATTATCCACACAGAGTTAAGAATGGAGGGAATCTCTCCGTGTGTGAAAGCAAGAACGTCAGGAAGGCGTTCCCCACCCACGAGGAGGTACCAGAGCTACTTGACGAGTAGCAGGTGCCGGGTGGCGACAAAGTTGGCTGAGCCAGGTTATATTGTAAGTTAAAAATGCACAAGTTACATGCTAGAAAAAATAAAATAAAATAAACATATAAATAGTTAGCCCCTATAGTATTGAGAATATTAATACTATTAACAGAGCACTTTGCATGTCTGAGTATCAATCCTAGCTCCTGGGGGCAGTAGAGAGGAGAATGTTGAGCACCCCCATACACTTCCGGTGTATGCCGTATTACCTACCGAGGGGGGGGGGGCAGCCCACAGCAGGTATATATAAAACAGAAAGAAGAAATATTAACAATAATAACGTTGATAATACTGATAATATCAAGATGAAGATCTATATACAAATAATATCATATACCATAAAATTTAGTAATGATAATAATAATGACAATAGTATAGTAGTGATGGTGATAATGATAATATAGAACATCATAAAAATAATATTATGTAAATTGTTTTTTACGGTGACAATTAGATAAGCTTAAGGAGAAGTAGATACTGCCCTGCAAATCTTTTCCAGGCCATCAGTCTCCGGCCATAGCAGGCGCCCGAGGTCTCCGACTTTGCCGCGAAACCTGCAGGACAAATGGCAGAAACCTAGTTTACCACCCCACTTTGTACACAGATGGATTTCTACAATCATTTCATTTCCGGTGAAGGGCGATTTTTTTGTAGTTTTTAGTTACGACCGCTGTTGCAAGGGAGTCAACCTGGGTCGACTACCTAACGGCAACATGTACACCTCGGTTTTTTCCTTGCCCAGCAGCCGGGGGGTTTAAGACAGTTAATTTTTTTTCTACCTTCGTAGCTTTATACAATTCTTTCCAGTCTGTATCACTAAAGTGTTTTGTTAGTTTGTCAAAGTTTGTCTTCGAAAAATCATATTTTCCTTGACTGTAAATTATATTTTCTTTCTTGACAAGCGCCATCTTGGACATGGGATTTTCATAATGAGTTTCATTTGGCAGGAATACAACTTTTTAATTGTTTTGTCGGGCTCTTTTGAGTGGAATGGGCATCAGATTCTTCATCGAGATCCCGTTAATACCCTTACGGAAGTGTCCCCCCCAAACATCGCCACCACTGAGGTCATTCTTCATTTCGTTGTAAACAGATGCGGCGCTTGGCCTGCTTCGCTTATACAAAAATTCTGGTTTATTTTGGTCATAGAATCCACAGATACGTTTTGTTTCTTAGTAGACGGTTCGCCTTCGTCAGATTCTATCTCAGATTAATTATTTTTCTGCGTGGGACCTACGTTTGGGTGACCTGTTCTTCGTCGCAGTCTTTATCGCTCTTCCTCTTGATCATGGTCAAGATCTGATCCAACTTCTCCTTGTTCTTCTCCCTTAGTTTGTCCAAAATGTCATCCTTAATGTCCTCCAATGAATCTCCAGTGGTTGACACGTAGTCGGTGTCGTAGTCTGGCAGAATCATTTTGATAGCCTCTTCTATTAGTTCGAATACGTTTTCAGGAATAGTATTATTCCGTGCTCAACTTCTTACGGAAGTGTCCCCCCAAACACCGCCACCACTGAGGTAATTTCCAAGTCTAATGTCTGGATTTCTATTGATTCTTCGTCAACTGGTAGATCTTCACTCCTGTATATCACTTCTTTACCTTTAATACGATAATAAACGATGTCGTTCACTTCATCTACATTAACGTTAGTTGGTGATATGATTGATCGCTTTTTGAAGTAAACGTTGTTCAGCATTTTGCTTTCCAGATCATTGTACACCTTTTCGATCATTGCCTTGACGCGACCTGAACACCGAATTTCTTAAGTACAAGTAACTGCACCTTTCCACTTGACTCATCGAAACTCTTACATGGTCAACGAATCATGCATTTTGTTACTATATCGAACAGTTTCGTCTCCTGGCATCGTATCGGTAGTCGAGAACCAGTACTGTACAGCCAATTCACTCACCTAGCAATACCTCGTAAATACCCTTACGGAAGTGTCCCCCCAAACACCGCCACCACTGAGGTCATTTCCAAGTCATTCTGAAAGAGTTTTATTTTTATCTATATATTGATTCTGTTTTCCCAGCTTTCAGCACAAATCCCAGGATCACGTGATCACTCTAATCTAACAGGTTTCGGTAATCCAGTGATTCTATCACTTTTGGTTCTTTTGTTAGAATCAAATCCAGCCTTGCAGGTTTATCGTCTTCTATTATCTTGTTTTTTTACCCTCCCGTTGTTCATCACTATCTTCAGTAAAGCTACGGTTACACTAGTCAACAGAATGGTTGGATTCCAATTATTCAGTTTAAATCCAATCATTCCGTTGACTAGTGTAACCATAGCTTAATATGTTGTTCCAAGATTTTTCATTATCATCTATCTCCTATTCTTCCCAAATTACCTCTCCACAATTGAAGTCACCCGTAAGAGTAATATATTCACTTTTCTCCATAAACCCTTCTAATTGCTCAGATGTATTGGTTATATCTCTGTATTCTACTTCATTCCACGCTGTTTTCTTGGGGAGGAGGTATGACACTGCTATTTTGTTCCATAATTTTTGTTTTATTTTTATATTAATATTTTCAACCATACCACCTTCCATTTCCTTTTCTTCCTCTGCTAATGAATTTCTTACTATTGTCATCATTCCTCCTCTATTTCTTCTCTCCTGTTCCTTTTCCATATGCTATAATCAACTTTGTTTATTTGAGCTGCGATGTTTTCCTTTAGCTTTGTTTC
>NC_134803.1:11320501-11330501 GCF_046742065.1 Oratosquilla oratoria | reverse complement strand
CGGCGGAGCGGGGCCCTCCACCGGACAATGTTTTTTTTTTTTTTTTTTTTTTTTTTAGGTGACCACATCGGATGGAGGGGACCGCCTAGGATCCGTTGTTATGCGTGTCGGCGCCCCGGTCACTTTGCGAGGAATTGCAGAGAGACGGGGCCCATATATTACGAATGCAATGAGCCAGGAGATATTGTTCGACACTGCGAGTAGGGAAACGGACGAGGAACAACTGCTACGCAAGCGGCCGCCAAAGAAATCTAAGAACGCCATTCAACTGTATGCCGATTGTAGATATCTGGTTGAGAGGAAGACACGAAAGAGCACTAGTAGATTCATGCTGTTCAACCACGATTGTAACAGCCGACTTGATTAAATAATTCAGACAGGGAGATATGGCCCTGATGTCAGTTGACGGAAGTAAGACAAAGTGCAAGGGCAACCAGGAAGTTGAAATGATGGTGGAGAGCATTCCGATACGACCAAGAGTGCTTGTTATTAGAACGGTCACAGAGGGAATTAACATAGTGCTGGGAATGGATGCAATTGCACAGCTTGGAGAAGTCACTTTTGTCGCCGGACAAGTGAGGATTGGAATGATACGCGACTCTAGTACGGAAGGGCAGTGTCGCGGCGAAGTTCAACTTTGACGAGAAGGCGGCGCCTTGTACGATTGAGGATAAAGACTTCCGGGGAAAATTTGATGGCCAGAAGTGGGAGGTACAGTGGTACCTGAAAAAATGCTCACCTCTATTGAAGAACAAAGTCGACTGCTGCGAATAGACTTTCGGAGAAGGGGTAAGGGATTACTTTGACCTCGAAGTAGAGCGGTGGATTGATGAGGTAAATTTGAGTCTCTGGGAGGAGCCGGTGGAGGACGGAATCTTGCCTCTGATGGCAGTGTTGCAGCCAACCAAGAACAAAGTGCAACCGTTGTTGGATTTCCGAGAGCTGAACCAATTCGTGAGGTGTCATACTGGAGATGATTTTGTAGACGTATGTAACGAGACCCTACGCAATTGACGTCAAATGAGGGGGGCGTCAACGATTGTAGACCAAATAAGGGGGGCGTCAACAATTGTAGATCCACGGGCGGCTTACCTAAAATTCACGTGGCGAAGATGCTATGGAAATACCAACTAATAAAATATAAAGGTAAAACATATTGCTTGACCAGACTGGGGTTTGGGCTGTGTTTAGCTCTGAGGATAATGACGAGGATCCTGAAGATAGTACTGAAGAAGACTGAAACGATGAAGAAAGGCACGGACCCCTACCTCGATGACATACTGGCGGATGATACTGTTGTACTGGCGTCGGACGTAGTGGAACACTTAGCTCGGTTTGGATTGGTCTCGAAGGAGCCGGAACCTATGAAAGGAGGAACGGTGTTGGGACTGCGACTAGAGAGAGACGGGACTGGAAACCTGCTGTTCAGAAGAGGCAACGAGATCCCGAACGTAACGTACGAGATGAGCAGACGAGAACTCTTCTCCCTGTGGGACAAGTTGGTTGGTCACTTCTCGATCGCCGGTTGGCTCCGTGTAGTGTGCAGTTATATCAAAAGGCGGTCAGGGTCGCAGGATTGGGGAGAGAAGGTTGATGAGGGCACACTCACGATAATAGGTAACGTCGTACGACGGGTGATACACGATGATCCAGTGAGAGGACAATGGAATGCATCACAACAAGGCATGGGTGTAGCATGGTGTGATGCTAGCAGCATAGCAACCGGCGTAGTCTTGGAGATAGGAGGTGTGGTAGTCGAAGATGGGGTGTGGCAGCGAAAAAAGGATGACTTTTATCACATTAACGTATCGGAGTTGGATACTGTTGTAAAAGGAGTTAATTTGGCTCTGAAATGGGGGCTACGCGAGATCGAAATGAGGACTGACTCAGCCACTGTAGCGGAGTGGAGGAACTCAATACTGACGGCTGAGAAGTGAACATGTACGAAAGGGGCAGCAGAGGTCATTGTGAAGCGGCGCCTTGGAATCCTGAGGGAGTTAATAGATGAGTTCAATGTGAAGGTGGGCGTAACCCAAGTGCCGTCGGGAATGAACAAAGTGGGTGCGATAACCAAAGTGAAGAAAAGTTGGCTGAAAGTGCCGGAAGAACAGGACAAGGAGAAGGTTGAAGTGTGCGCCGCAGGGTTCCTATACGCGAAAGAGATGCATGGAACTCATCACCTACTGTAGGTGTTGATAGATCATTGTTCTTAGCAAGGAAATTTGACCCGAATATAACTAGGTAAGAAGTCCGGCGGGCGGTGAGAGCTTGTGTCCGATGTCACTCAATAGATCCCGCCCCTAGACCGCACGCGTAGAAGAGAACGAGAGGAGGTTGGCGGTCGATATAACTCACTATCGGCGGGGCATGTACTTATCGATGCTTGACCGCGGCCAGGGATGCTTTGCCATCTGGTGGGAGCTGAAGACGGAGACGGGAGAGGAAATTGCACGGGTGATGAATGAGATATTTCTGGGTCCAGTGGATGAAGTCCTGATGAATAATAGAACCGCGTTTTGTTCGGGAGCGCTGAAAGAAGTGCTGGACAAGTGGAGCACGAGGCGTTTCTTTAGGGCTGTTTACCGGCAGAGCGGAAATGGAATAATAGAACGACACCATCGCCGAGAAGGCACTAATGCCACCCATGGAGGCAGTCTTCTGGTATGATATGTCCTCTAAGTCAGGCCAAGATGAAGACTCGGTTCCACCGAGAGCCTTATTTAAATATGATTGGCGACATCTCCGGGTAGGGCCGGTGCTACCAGCCAATACTGAAGAAGACCCTGCCTCAGTATAGGTGGGGGAGGAGGTATAGGTGAAGCCAAAGGATGGTAAGTGCACGTCACAGTGGACGAGGGGGCTCGTAACGTAGATAAATTCGTGGAACAATATCTCTGTCGAGGGAGTGCCGCGACATATTTTGGAATTTCGTCATGTAGTGAGTGACGGAGCAAATGAGGAAGAGAGTCACGACGCGGTAGTGAATAGGGGAGCGACGCCCCGACGACCGCAGTGCGACAAACATCCTCCAAGATGGCTGCAGGACTACGAAGTAGGAAGTGGAGGAGACAAAGAAGACAAAGAATAGGTTGATCTCGAGATCAAAGGAGGGGTGTGTGGTATGAATATGGTGAATGTGGTGCAGATGGGGGTGCACATTTGGCATCCCCGGCACGGGGTCAAAGGTCATAGTGTATGAAGGAGGGCGAAGGGCGTGAGAGGGTGTGTGGAACGAGAAGGTGCAAGTGTAACTTTGATAGGACTATAATTATCAGAGATAGTGGTTTTAAATAGGGTAGATTGTAGAGTAAGAGAAGTGAGTGCGTCGGGAGATTGAAAAGTGAAACAGAAAGAACTGAAGAACCAGGAAATCACAGAAATTAGGTGAGCTACAATTCTTACATTCATTCATGTGCTCATTTATTCTTTTATTCATTTAATTATTTTTTAATAATTCATTCATACATTTATTCATTCATTCTTTAGATTCAAGGCTAGAAATAGAGATGACCCCGAGATTATACAGCAAGAGAGTGGGAATACTTGCGTGGGAGTTGGAGTGCGATTGGGAATGCGAGGGAGGGAAGGAGGAAGAGTGGGGAACCGGTACGACCTTGAGGGCCACTTGCCCAACCTTGCCTCCCTCCCTCCCTCCCTCCCTCCCTCCCTCCCTCCCTCCCTCCCTCCCTCCTCCCTCCTCCTCCCTCTCATACCCTCCGTCATGTCATCTCGCCTTTCACGGTCGAGGTAGAACTTAGGAGCAAAACGCACCTACACAACTGCTCATGATAAGCACCAGCACAATGCTCGCACGCATCAGGCGGAATCATACACGCATGAAAAGCCACACAGGCACAATACACACACACACACACTCACACACACACACACACACACACACACACACACACACACACACACACACACACACACACACACACACACACACACACACACACACACACACACACACACACACACACACACGTACGCACGCACACATACACACACATACACACACGCACGCACACACACATACACACACATACACACACACACACACACACACACACACACACACACACACACACACACACACACACACACACACACACACACACACACACACACACACACACACACACACACACACACACACACACACACACACACACACACACACACACACACACACACACACACACACACACACACACACACACACACACACACACACACACACACACACACTCGTGGCGCAGTGGTAGAGTTCCCGGCCGTCGCGACGGCGGGCCGGGTTCGAATCTAGCCTAGGGCTGAAATAATTTCAGTAATGCTGCGCTGCAAGTTGTTACTCCAACTCTTGTGGGCGGAGAGTTGGGTGTGTGTGTGCGTGTGAGGTCCTAGCATTACCCATAGATCGGTCATATATGAGCTCTGAGCTCATATATGAACAAAATGTTTAAATTACGTCGCTGCGCAGTCAGCTGCATAAAATCGTCTCCTCCTGTCCACAGTGGAACAGAATGCATGAAGTCTGTCAGCCTATTTTTCCCAGAAGGCCTCTTCAACCCTGTCGTTGCTTTCAGCCATGCGTTCAACAATTCTGGTTACAATCTTAGTCGATTTTATTTAGCCAAGGGATACCCCCTTGGGTGGGGAAAGGATTAAATTTACCGTGATTAATATTTTCGCTATTAAACACACACACACACACACACACACACACACACACACACACACACACACACACACACACACACACACACACACACACACACACACACACACACACACACACACACACACACACACACACACACACACTACACGACTTGGTGGCGCTGTAAATAGAGTACTGGACTGCCGGTACGGAGGTGCGGCAGTACCTGGTTCGAATCCTGCCCAGGGCCGAAATTATTTCGGTATCGCTGCGCTTCGGGTCGTTATTCCGACTCTCGTGGGCGGGAAGTTGGGTGTGTGTGTGTGTGTGTGTGTGTGTGTGTGTGTGTGTGTGTGTGTGTGTGTGTGTGTGTGTGTGTGTGTAAGGTCATAGCATTACCCATAGATCGGCCATACGAGCTCTGAGCTCTCTTCCGGGAGGGAAATAGCTGTCGATCACGAGTCCAACACGTGATGCAAAGACCAAGGTGAAGGTGAATACACGCACACACACACACACACACACACACACACACACACACACACACACACACACACACACACACACACACACACACACACACACACACACACACACACACACACACACACACACACACACACACACACATGCTCAAAAGAAAGAAACAACAGGTCAATGAAAATCAAATTAAGAACTCAAATGATAGCGGAAGAAATACTATCAAAAGCGGCAAAACTAGCAGTGAAAAATACAAAAATGTGTAGACATGGGGTACTGGCTGCATGCTATTGTGGCAAAGTAGCATGCAGTTGATACTTTAGGGTCTATATGGCGCGCCCCTATGGACCACAGCCACACATAATTTTGTCTGTGATAGAGGAAAACTATGTTCATAGAGAAATTATGACACTTTTATACTACGGCTGTCCCTCCGTTATGCTGTCCCCCAACCCCTTGTTACTGTCCCGTACCCTTTCTCTGAATATTCATTTCCTTTTTTCGCCTACCCTGTGGTGGGGGAAACGAATGCTATCACCAAGTCTTCCCACTTGAGTCGTAAGAGGCGACAAAAAACGGGACGGGGGATGGGATTACGAGTCCTGCTACCTGTAGCCCCAAAAGGGGACATTCCTGAAAAAGTAAAGGCATAAGAGGGTCTGGGAGTTTTCTAACCAGTACCCTAAGGTTTGGGTCTTTTAATGTGCGTGGATGTAGTACAGATGAGAGTAAAAGGGAAGAGATAGGCAGTATGTTTGTGAGAAGAAAGATGGATGTGCTGGCTTTGAGTGAATCTAAAATGAAAGGGAGGGGGCGAGTGTGAGTTTGGGAGTATAGTTGGGAGGTTCTCAGGAGTGAAGAGGGGACGAGGGAGAGAAGGGGTGGCTATGCTAGTAAGTAAAGAGATAGGTAAACGTGTAGTGGAGTGGAAGGAGGTTTCTTCAAGGTTGATGTGGATGAAGGTGAAGTTGGGAAGGGAGATGTAGGTTTTTGAAAGTGCGTATGGGCCTGGTAGTGAGAAGAGCACAGAGGAAAGGGAGGCTTTTTGGGTAGATATAAATGAGTGCATAGAGGGATTAGGGAGAAATGTCAATGTAGTTGTATTGGGAGACCTTAATGCTAGAGTAGGAAACGAACTAATAGACGGAGTGATTGGGAAATATGGAGTTCCAGGTAGAAATCGTAATGGAGAGTTGATGGTGGAGATATGCCTTGAAAGAGAGTTGATAATAACAAATACAGTGTTTAAGAAGAAAGTCAAGCAAAAGTACACATGGAAAGGGTGGTGGATGGAAGGGTGGTAGATAGAGCGTTAATGGACTATATAGTGGTGACCAGGAGTATGGTAGGAAGAGTTAAGGATGTACATGTTCCAAGGGGAGAGAGTGGGGGAATATCAGATCGTTTTCTGGTGGAAGGTAAATTGAGAGTGTAGAATAGGTGGAGAAAGAGGAAAAGGGAGGGCAGAAGGTAGGGAGGAACTTAGAGTGACTGCTTAAATGAGAAAGAAAAGGAGAATGAGTATAAGAAGAAGCTGAGAGAGGAGTTGGAGGTAGTGAAGGATAGAGTACAACTAGGAGTGGAGGAGGAATGGGGATGGTTCAAGGAAGGAGTCATAAGGTGCGCAAGGACGGTATGTGGAACTAGGAGAGCGGGAGGAAATAGAAGGAAGGGTAGTGAGTGGTGGGATGAGGAAGCAAAGAGAGGTGTAGAAGAGAAGAAGCAGGCATTCATAGATTGGCTACCAGTTAGGACGAGGGAATCGTATGAGAGGTACAAAGTAAAGAGAAGGAAAGTTAAGCATAAGATAAAGGAAGCAAAGAGGAGAGCAGATGTGAAATGGGGTAAAAGTATGACAGAAAATTTTTAAAGTAATAAAAAGATGTTTTGGAAAGAAATTAAGAGAGGAAGAGGAGGCGAATCAAGTAGAGAAGAAAAGGTAAAAGGTGTAGATGTAGAGATGATAATGGAAGAGAAGGCAGTGAGAGGAAGGTGGGCAGAGTATTTTAGGGAGTTGCTAAATGTGAAGGAGGATAGGGAGGGAAAGGTAGTTGCAGTGGGAAGCGCTAAGAAAATGACCGTGATGAGTGAGGAAAATGGAGGAGAAATAGGGAAAGATGAAGTGAAAGCAGCTGTTAAGATGATGAGAGTAGGTAAGGCACCTGGGTTGGATGGATGCCATGCAGAATGTCTGAAGAAAGGAGGTACATTTATGGTGGACTGGCTGGTGAGGTTATTTGATGTTTGTTTAAGAGAGGGTAGAGTGCCGGAGGACTGGAGGAGTGCCTGTATCGTTCCGCTTTACAAGGGAAAGGGGGACAAGTGTGAGTGTAGTAGTTTCAGAGGTATCAGCTTGTTGAGTGTAGTTGGGAAGGCTTATGGGAGAATCTTGATTGAGAGGATTAGGAGAGGAAGAGAGGGAGTAATTGGTGAGGAACAGTGTGGGTTTAGGACAGGTAGGGGATGTGTAGATCAGATCTTTGTGGTAAGACAGATATGTGAGAAGGCTATAGGAAAAGGTAAGGATGTTTTTTGGGCTTTTATAAATTTGGAAAAGGCTTATGACAAGGAAGACAGGAAGACACTGTGAGAGGTACTGCAGATATATGGGATAGGAGGAAAGCTGTTAAGAGTAGTCAATTGTTTTTTCGAGAGTAGTAGAGCTTATGTTAGGATTAGAAATGGAGAGAGTGAATGGTTTGAGGTAAAGGTGGGACTTCGTCAGGGATGTGTTATGTCACCCTGGCTGTTCAATCTATACATGGAGGGGGTGGTGAGAGAGGTGAATGCAAGGGTAGTGGGTCAGGGGTTGGAGATGGTTAAAGAAAATGGAGAAAAGTGGGAAATAAGCCAGTTGTTGTTTGCTGACGACACTGCGCTTGTAGCAGGATCAGCAGGGGGGGATTGAGAAAGTTAGTGACAGAGTTTGAGAAGGTGTGTGAAAGAAGGAAGCTGAAGATAAATGTGGGCAAAAGCTGATGAGATGTACAAGGGGAGAGAGTGACAGCAGGCTGGAAGTGAGCATTAAGGGGGAGAGACTGTAGAAAATGGATAGTTTTAGATTTTAGATACTTGGGTGCAGATGTAGCAGTAAAGGGAGGAGTGGGGGTGGAGGTAGAATGTAGATTGAGAGAAGCGAGTAAATGCCTTGGAATGCTAAGAGGAGGTTATATGAAGGAGTGATTGTGCCGACAGCACTGTACGGGTCAGAAACATGAAACATAAGAGAGGAAGAGAGAAGGAGTTTGAATGTGTGTGAGATGAAATGTCTGAGAAGTATGATAGGGGTTACTAGGCTAGATAGAGTGAGAAATGAGGAAGTGAGGAGGAGAACAGGGGTGGAAAGGGAGCTGGGAGATAGGGCTGATGAAAGAGTATTAGGATGGTTTGGACACATGGAAAGAATGAGTGAAGAAAGATTAGTAAAAGAGGTGTGGAAGGCAGAGGTGGAAGGAGTGAATATGAGGGGGCGTCCTAGGATGAGATGGATGGATGAGGTAAAAGGGGCATTACAAAAAAGAGGAATGTCTGTTGAGGAAGGACAGGAGAAGACAGAAGATAGGGGCGAATGGAGAAGGGTTGTGTATGGATGATGCTGTGATGCATGAGGGGGAGTGGGTGGGGGGATGGGGGTGAGGAAGTATGTATGAGAAATAATTTGACGCAACCCGAAGGGATTTTTCCCCGTCAGAAGGTGAGGAAAATGTGGAATTTATCAAAATTAAAGTCGAAAATAGCAGTATGAAAAGCAGAAAGTTCATAGTTGTGTATGTGCCCCCAAAAACTAAGACTTGATCTGATAGCGAACACTCAAAATTACTGAAGACAAAGAATGAATTAACCGAGACACTGAAATATGGAGAAAACATAGTAATTATGGGTGATTTTAATGCAAAGGAAATAAATTAGAAAGAACTAACAATAAAAGGTGGAGAGGAACTCTGGGGCAACGCCCTCCTGGATCTGACCATTGATTATACATTGACTGAATGGGTCAAAGAAAACACTACATATAGACACAACGAAGAACCATCGAGGCTAGACTTGATATTCACTTCTGAGCCTGAAAATGTAGAATAAGTTATAAGACACCAATTAGGAAGCGTGACCTCATACTAATAGAGTTCAAGCTTAAGGAACAAAATGTGAGAAGAAACGAAAAACAAAATGCTAGTTGGGAAAAAATTGAAAATGATGAAACAAAGATGGAAGAGAAATGGAAAGAGGGAACAGATAAACATGTGCCAAAGTAGAAACAAAAAAGGGTGTACATAGAGTGTTGGTAATATAAAAAGTGTAGCGATGCTAAAGATAAAAGAGACAAAGCTTGGAAAAGATGAAAAAAAAAGACAAAAAAGTGACTAAATGGCAAACATACATCAAACTGAGAAATGAATACGTAGACACACGCAGAGAGGAAAAAAGAAAGTACGAAAAAGATATAATAGACAAATGCAAAGACCAACCTAAACTATTTTACAGATATGTAAACGATAAACCAAAAGACAAACATAGAATAGTGAAACTGCGTGAAGGAAACAAAGAATACATAGACGATGTAGAAATGGCTGAAGTAATGAACAGACACTTTAGGTCTGTATTTACAATTGAAAGCTTACAAATGTGGGATGAAGGACAGCAAGAAGGATCCCCCAAAATGAAAGAAATAACGTTGACACAGAAGGAAATAAGGGACCAAATAAAGAAACTCGATGTCAGAAAGTCACATGGGCCAGACGGAATAGCAAACTGGATATTAAAAGAAGGTAAAGATGAACTCACAGCTAAAACACATAAGATAATTGACTTCTCACTCAAAGAAGGAAAAGTACCACAAGATTGGACAAATACAAATAT
>NC_134803.1:11308001-11315501 GCF_046742065.1 Oratosquilla oratoria | reverse complement strand
ACTCTCCACTACGATTCTTTCCTGGAACTCCACATTTCCCAACCACTCCATCGATTGGACCATTTCCTACCCTAGCATTAAGGTCTCCCAGTACTATTACATTTACATTTCTTCCTAAATCCTCTATGCACTTATTTAAATCTATCCAAAAGGCCTCCCTTTCATCTACACTCTTTTCACTGCCAGGCCCATATGCACTTACAAAGACCCACATCTCCTTTCCCAGTTTCACCTTCATCCACATTATCCATGAGGAAACCTCCTTCCACTCCACTACCCGTTTATCTATCTCTTCACTTACTAGAATAGCCACCCCTTCCCTCCCTCGCCCTCTCTTCACTCCTGATAACCTCCCACTTACACTCCCAAACTTACACTCACCCTTTCCTTTCAACTTTGTTTCACTCAAAGCAAACACATCCATTATTCTTCTCACAAACATACTACCTATCTCTTCCCTTTTACTCTCATCTGTACCACATCCACGCACATTAAAAGACCCAAACCTTAGGGTGCTGGTCCGAAAACTCCCAGACCCTCTTATGCCTTCTCTTTTTTGTTTAGGAATGTCCCCTGTGGGGCTACAAGGAGAAGGATGCCTAGTCCCAATCCCCGTCCCTTTCTTCTCGCCTCTTACGATCCAAGTGGGAATACTTGGTGGCAGTATTCTTTTCCCCCACCACAGAAAAAGAATACTTAGAGAAATGGTACAGGATAGCAACAAGGGGTTGGGGGACAGCATAACGGAGGGACAGTCGTAGTATAAAAGTGTCATAATTTCTCTATGAACATAGTTTTCCTCTATCACAGACAAAATGATGTGTGACTCTGGTCCGTAGGGGCGCCCCATATAGACCCTAAAGTATCAACTGCATGTTACTTTGCCACAATAACAAGCAGCCAATACCCCAGACGGGGAATACCCGAGACGGGGTATATATATATATATATATATATATATATATATATATATATACTGTACATATATATATATATATTTATATAGATATATATATATATATATACATATATATATATACATATATATATATATATACAGTATATTATGTATATATATGTATGTATATATACATACAGTATATATATATATATATATATATATATATATATATATATATTCATATATATATATATATATATATATATATATATATATATATATATATGTATCTATGATATATATATATGTATATATATATATGATATATATATATATATATATATATATATATATATATATATGTATATATATATGCATATATATATTATATATATATATGTGTATATATATATATATATATATATATATATATATATATATATATATGCAAACACACGCAACACACACACACACACACACACACACACACACACACACACACACACACACACACACACACACACACACACACACACACACACACACACACACACCCACACCCACACACACGCGCACACACACACACACACACACACACACACACACACACACACACACACACACACACACACACACACACACACACACACACACACACACACACACATGAATTTCTTTGTTGACGATGCTAAATTGCTCAAGAGAGTGAAAACAGAAGAAAATTGCAGATCGTTACAAGATGACCTACATAAAGTATGGGAATGGAGTCAGAAATACGAAATGAATTTCAACATCAAGAAATGTAGCATAATGGAGTTCGGAAAAGGCAAAAATAGAGTTTCGGGAAAATATATGATTAGAGACAAAGAAGTAAAGAAAGTTAACTCAGAGAGGGACCTAGGAATAATCATCTCAAGTGATTTGACACCTGACAAACATGTAAACAAGATATTTGGAGAGACAATTTGCTAAGATCAGTAAAGGTGGCATTCGACTACATGGTTGAAGAGATGGTTAAGAAATTAATTGTTACATTGATTGGACCGAAACTAGAATATGCTATATCAATGTGGGCGCCTAGCACAAAGAAAAATACAAAGAAATTAGAAAGAATCCAAAGAGCGGCGACTAAGATGGCACCTACACTATCAAATTTGACATACGAACAAAGATTGGAGAAATTACAGTTGACAACGTTAGAGCAGAGAAGGGAGAGCGGCGATTTGTTGTCCATTTTCAGAATTATGTAAGGAATGTAAGTTCTTGATAGAGATGATCTATTAAAATGGGACAAAAGAGAAAAAAGAGGGCACGCAAAGAAACTAAAGAAAGACAGCTACAGAAGAGATCTGAAAAAGAACAGTTTCCCACACAGAGTGATTGACGTTTGGAACAAATTTAACAGTGAAATAGTTAATGCCAGAACTATACACGAATTCAAAAGCAAACTGGATGTGGAGAGATACAAAAACGGGTCAAAACGAGCATAGCTCTAGTCCCGTAAAATACAACTAGGTAAATACAGCTAGGTAAACACACACACACACACACACACACACACACACACACACACACACACACACACACACACACACACACACACACACACACACACACACACACACACACACACACACACACACACACACACACACACACACACACACACACACACACACACACACACACACACACCGACTCGGTGGCATAGTTGGTAGAACGCTGAACTGGGAAGCAGAAATGCTCCCAGCACCCAGTTCGAATCCTGCCCAGGGCCGAAATTATTTCGGTATCGCTGTGCCTCGGGTCGTTACTCTGATTCTCGTGGGCGGGGAGTTGGGTGTGTGTGTGTGTGTGCAAGGTCATAGCATTACCCATAGATCGGACCTACGAGCTCTGAGCTCTCTTCCAGGAGGGAAATAGCTGTCGATCACGAGTTCAACACGTGATCCAAAGACCAAGTGAATACACACACACACACACACACACACACACACACACACACACACACACACACACACACACACACACACACACACACACCACACACACACACACACACACACACACACACACACACACACACACACACACACACACACACACACACACACACACACACACATATATATGCATATATATATATGTATATATATATGCATACATACATACATATATATACATACATATATATAAATATGTATATATATATATATAATATATATATATATATATATATATATATATGTATGCTAATAGCAACACGGGTACGTGTGTTCACTTATGCAAAGAAACTAACGAAGCAGAGCGCTTTCGTATATTACATCTTCAGTGCAACAAGTACATAGTAATAGGAATGCATAGATAATATATACATGAAAAAAAGGAACAAGGACAGTTTGAATAAGGGGTAATTGTCCGCTACCCTTATTCAAACTGTCCTTGTTCCTTTTTTTCATGTATATATTATCTATGCATTCCTATTACTATGTACTTGTTGCACTGAAGATGTAATATACGACAGCGCTCTGCTTCGTTAGTTTCTTTTTTTCAAAGTGGTCTACTTTGCTTATATATATTTATATATATATATATATATATATATATATATGTATATATATATATGTATATATATATATATATATATATATATATATATATCAAATAAGGCATTCTGAGTCCACTGCTGAACAAAGGCCTCCTTCATAGTATTCCATGATTCACCCGACCGCGACATCCTCTGCCACGTCACTCCTGTAAACTTCTCAATCTCATCTCTCCACCTTCTGTCTGGTCTCCCTTTTCCACGCTTCCCATCTCACGGCGTCCACTCAGTAATAAACTTGCTTCATCGCTCATCATTCGATCGTACTAACTTACCTGCTCAATTCCGCTTCCTCTCTTTTACCGCTTCCACAATATGTTTTACTCTAGTCTGCTCTCTCGCTCAACTTGCTCTCTTTCGGTCTCTCAGCGTTAGTCTCATCATTGATCTCTTCATTCTCCTCTGTGATGTCCTTAGCTTTGTTTCCATCGCCTTCGTCAGTTTCCAAGTCTCACACCCGTAGATTATTGCTGGCAGAATGCATTGATTGTAAAATTTACGTTTCAAACATAAAGGTAGACAGCCTCTCAGGATTTTATTATATTTACCAAACACTTTCTAACGAATTGTAATGCGTCTTTCTATTTCATTATCATGATCTTTCATCACTTTCGCCATCTGGCCTAAATAACTATACTCCTCAACTTCTTCAAGACTCTCACCATCGATTCTAATTTTTTACTTTGAACTTTCGTGTTGAACATTACTCTGGTTTTACTCTTATTACTTTTTAAACCTACTTTGAGACTTTCCTTGTATCACTCAGCAAATCTTAAGTGGTTAAAAAATTCTCCATTAATCTTCAAACCTTTCTCTTCCCAACTCAACCTCCAGAAAATCTCTTCCAAACAAGCTGTAAATAATTTGGGTGAACTTGTATCGCCTTGCCTTACTCCTTTCTCGATCTTGATCTTTCCTGTATCTTTATGTAGTCGAATTATAGCAGTACCTTTCGCATAGATCTTTTCTAAAACTCTTACGATCTGTTTGTTTGTATCCTGCTTGCGTAGCGAGTTTAGTATTGCTATTTGTTCTAATGAGTCAAAGACCTTCTCGTAATCTACAAAAGCTAAACAGAGAGGTATATTGTATTCTGTTGTTTTCTCGATTAGTTGGTTCATCGCCTGCAAATGGTCTAGAGTCGAATATTTGCTTATAAAGCCTGCCTATTCTCTCGGTTGGTTTCCACCCAAAACTTGACTTAGTCTATTTGTATAATATATATAAAGTATTCTCGAAGAGAATAATTTATATACATTTAATAGCAAACTAATCGGTCGATAGTTACTAAGGTCCTTCTGGTCTATTTCTTATGAACTAAATAACTATAGCATTGCACTACGATTCAAGGACGCTTTCTTGACGTAAGCACTGGGTGTACAATTGAGCCAACCTAAAATGAACTTCTTTCCTTGCGTCTTTCAACAGATTCGATATACCATCTTCCCCAGGTGTTTTTCCTCGCTTCATATTTTTTTTAAAGCAAATTCTACTTCTTTGTAATCTCTGGTACACTACTAACGTCTACAGATGAATTTATTGACTCAACTACGGTGTTCAACGAGTAAAGCTCTTAGTAAAATTCTTCTACTCTTTTTACCATTCTGTCTCTACATTTAATGATTTCTCCGTTCCCATCTTTCAAACATATCATTTGCTGTCCTCCTAAAGCATGTCTGTGCTCTGTCCCTTCAATACTTTTCCCTTTCCGAATAGTTTCCTCTATTTCATTCATGTTTTTCTTTCTTTTATCTGATCTCTGCCTTTTGTTGATAAGCTTGTTTAGTTCTACTCTTTCTATTTCGTCTCTTCTGCTTTTTATTTGCATGGCCCTTCTTTTAATTAGGTCATTGTAGCCTTGGAGTATTTGTTTTCTCCAATACTTTTTGGATTTCCTACTTTCTCTGCTGATTCCTTAATGATTCTCACAAAATTCAAGTTCATATCTTCGACGGTGTCCTCATTAGTTTTTAGAGTTTAGAATAAATTTCTAATTTCTAACTGAAATTTATTCTTATTATCCTTAACTTTGCAAGGTTGATTTCCTTTTTTAAAACTAGTTTATTTTTTTCGGCTCTGAAATTGAATTTAGCTATACAACCTATCATTCTATGTTCACTACCTATGTTGACTTTATTTATCACCGTAACATTGCTCTCGTCTCCTAATATGAAGTCTTCTTTGTTCTTTGTTGTTCCATCTGGACTTCTCCAGGTCCATTTGCGACCTACACGCTTTTGGAAGAAGGTGTTCATTGTCCTCATGTTGTAGTTCTCTGCAAAATTGACTAACGCCTTGCCTCTGTCATTTCTTTTACCTACTCCAAACTTCCAAATGCACGACTCATCTCTCATCTTCTTCCCCACTTTAGCATTAAAGTCGCCTGTTACCAACGTGTACTTACTTTTTTCTTGATCAATTACCTAACTTAATCATCATAGAAGGACTCAATTCCATCGTATGAACTCTGAAGTTGGTGCATAAACTTGAACTATTTTAGAGTGTACCTTTTACACAGCCTAATCACAATCCAAGCTACCCTGTCTGATAAACTACTGAACTTGACTACATTATCAGCAACTTTTTGGTTTATCAAGAATCCTACTCCACTAGATCTTTCTTTGTCCTTACCTCTATAGTAGAACAGGTGGTGACCATCTTGTGATTGCATCAACTTTTCTTTCATTCTTTGGACTTCACTCAGTCCTACAATGTCCCATTTGATGTTGTCTAGTTCTTCCATTAAACTCTTCAGCCTGTGGTCTTCTGAGAGAGTTCTTACGTTGTAAGTATAGATCTTCATTTTCTTCATGCTGTTTAATGTCCAAGACTTGGATTTGCTTGGACAATGCTTACTCACATTAGGTGGAACACTGCCCGAAAGTACACGAGGCAATGCGGTTGGACCTTTAGGAGACGATGATCCAACAGGAACACCCGATTTTGTTTTGGTTGTGCTATTCATTTCCGCTATCAAGGGTTTCTGGCAATAATCTCATCTCCCTGCCAACTGGTCTCTGGCAAGATATTTCTCTGGTGTCACCTTATTCATTATATTCGGTGTATCCCTAGATCTGTTGGGTGCCCAATGGTTCACGCCGTCATGATGACGGTACCCCATATATGTATGAGAATTTCCTTGTTTGCCATCAGGGACATGCCAGTTAGCAGTGGGTCTTGCGACTGTGTGTGTGTGAACTGCTCTTTCTCTGATCTTTCTTACAAAACCTGTTCGATATGGGTGACCCTGCAGAGATTCCCTCTCTATCGACATAGCTTTTGCAGTCATTAAAATTCTCAAACCTATCCACCACGTCAAGGTGTCAACTCTCAGATATATATATATATATATATATATATATATATATATATATATATATATATATATACGCACACACATACACGCACATACACCCATACATACACACATAAGAAATAGTGACTATTGGAGAAAATTAAAATTAATCGAAATAGACAAAGAAATGACTATGAAACTGAACCCAGCGTAAACATTGAAAGAGCAGAGACACCTACTGGTACCATACCGAAACGTAGTGTAGACATTGAAACACCATTGTGGGTTCTAAGGCAAGACGAATAAGATTATTTTCTGAATTCAATAAACATAATAGAAGACTGAGGAGAATCATAGGTATAGAAAATGAGATGAGATCATGGAATCAAGAGATTATGAAATTAAAGAAATTAATTATGCACCTAAAGAATGAATACAACGAAACCTATAAAGAACTGAAGGAATTAGAGAAAAAAAATGCGGAAATAAAGAAAGAGGTAAGTGGTCTGAAAAACGAATTGATCAAAGTAAAAAATGAAAATGGAAAGATGGAAAAAAGAGAGACCTAAAAAAAAAAAAATAATAAATAAAAAAAAATAAAAAATAAATAAATAAATTAAAGAGGTGACCGAGAAGGTTGAACGAAACATAAGAGAAGACTTACAAAATATTAGAAAATGGCATAAGAACCAACAAAAC
>NC_134803.1:11295501-11305501 GCF_046742065.1 Oratosquilla oratoria | reverse complement strand
AACAGCTACAACAGCTAACAGCTAACAGCTAACAGCTACAACAGCTAACAGCTACAACAGCTAACAGCTACAACAGCTACCGTGAACAATCTATCCCTTGCCCTATAGGAACCAACAACAGAACAGTGAACAAGTAATATAATAATAAAAAATAAAAAAATCACATTTTCTGTGCATATTCGGCTATATAATTTTATATATCCATTTCTTTTAGCAGTGACTTACATTTATTATTTTTTACAATGTCACAAATACCCGGTCACGTTCTGCGGCTAGGAATCTAGTCGAATCAGTTGATCATAGCTTTATAAACATCAGTAACACAAGTGGAGCACAGGGCGATGTAAAACCCCCCCCCCCGACACCCCCCAAACTACCAACACCGCTCCATCGGCAAACCAAAGCCATATAAAACCAACCACAACCCAGACCACCAGCCAACCCAGTACTCCAAAGGCACCCGCTCGTCCTCCAGGACCAAACTCCCCCTCCAAACCCCCACCCACATTCATAACCACTATACGCTCTCAACAACAAATCCTAATTTCCCCACTTTTTCGAAAGCAAGTGGCATTACCATCACAGACTACACAGCTTCATGCAAAGTCCATTTTGCTAACAATAATATAACCTAGGACAAACACAAAATAACAATCATAAATAAACATTTTGAGCCAAAGAATGATTATAAACAACCCTCGTATCTCTTAGAATCAAAACTAGAATCTGGTTTCTCATACACAGAATATTGTTCAGAACTTAAGAAACTTCAGTGACAGACCTCAGAATAATTTTCATTTCCTATTCAAATTCCTAGAGTTCATGCGCAATCCCCCCCTCCTCCTTCTTCCACTCCATCGTGATACAGGTAGCCGAAGTCTCAAAAACAAAGCTTCACTCAATGGTCCCTCCCAATGGGTCTCACAGAGTAACCACGGTGTTAACTATGTCAAGGGAGAAGATGAAGCAAATCTCTTCGAGCTTGCTATGTTTTTCATGGCCCTCTCCATCAGGTGTGAAAGAGAGGCCCACCGAGTTTACATTGACATAAATGACACCTCCCCATCCAAATACATCCTCGACATAACAGACAAATGTGGAATTATAGATTCAGCAATGCTCAACCAGCCAGAATAAACACAATATCCTCCATAAACAGCACACCAAGCCACCCTAATCCCCGCAACCCAAGAGCACCTATAAATAACAACCTTGGCACTACTTGGTGCGATATCCACAAATCCAATTCCCACAACACATGGGACTGCAGACTATGCCCAAGACAAAGTACAATTAGTTCCCTTCATAACATTACATTCCATTCAGACGCTGAATGCAAAACCCAACGACCCTACAACCACTCAGCTAGCAAGGGCAATAACCAAACAAAACCCCAAAGTTCACAAAACAACCAAAGTCATACTTACTGTACTCTACATAACTCTTATAACCATTTAGATAAAGACTGCCACCAACAGAACCGCCAAGCTACCCCCAGGTCTACCCTTCACAACCAGACCAGACAATGCTCGGGTCATAACACATACTCCCACTCTCACAACGAGTGCCGGGCCCAAAACCCAGCACCACGACCACAACCCACCAACCCCCAACAGGAATGCCCCACAGCCTTCAACAGGAATCATCAACCAAACAACCGCACCACCCACGTAACACACACACACATACACAAAACAGACAGTTGGGGGATGCATACAAGCCTCCCCCCCAAAAAAAAAAAAAAAAAATAGATGAACTAGAAGCCCTATGTTTCATGGGCACAATAGGAAACGTCCCATGTATATTCCTAATAGACACAGGCACAAAGATAAACATACTTTCACAATCCATATGTGCACAATTAGGTGACTCCTACCCTACTGGCAGACCACACCTTACAGGAACCATGATAAGTGGTACACACCTAGACTTCACTTCAACTATAACACTCCAAATAACCATTGTCAATAACCCATTCCCACCTACTACCTTCCACGCAGTCGAAAACAGGACCCTTGAATTTCTCACCCTCCTCCTGTTAGACCTGATGGGTCTGTCAGTTGCCACGTCTCTATCCCTCTCAACCTCCTCCAGTGAAGTTCCCCTCTTGTGCAGGACCTGCTGGATATTTGTGCTCCATCTCATTCTTGGGCGTCCCACAGGTCTTCTTCCTTCTGTTTTTCATAAGTAGTACTTCTTTGGATATCTTTGCTCTTCCATCCGCATAACATGTCCGTACCATCTCAGCTGTCCTCTCTCCACATAGTCCAGTACATTCTCAACCCATAATGCTTCTCTTATAACTTGATTCCTTATTCGGTCCACTCTTGTACATCTGTAGATAACCCTTAGTGCTCTCATTTCTGTGGCCTGTATTTTACTCCTTGTCCTACTGGTTAATTCCCAGGTCTCACATCCGTAACACAGTACAGGTCTTAATATAGTTATATAGATAGTTTTCTTCACTTTCCTTGATATAGCGGGATCCTTAAGAAGTGGGTATAGTGACTGCAGCTCTATATTGTACTTCCTGATTCTTTCATTTATTCCCGAAAGTATATCCCCTCCGCTGTTAAAATCAGCTCCCAGATATTTGAAGTTGTTTACTTTTCTTACTTCTTGGGTATCTTTTGTAACTCCTCCATCTCCCGAAATTCTGCTCACGTTCATGTATTCACATTTTCCGACATTTAACTCCATTCCCATTTCTGTCAATTGCTCAGACCATCTGTCCACAGCTTCCTGTAAGGTCTCTAGATCATCAGCTATAAGTACCACATCATCAGCATAGGCAAAAGTAACCGTGTTATCCTCCATCTGAGTTATTTCTTTCATTATATAGTCCATGTACATAATAAAAAGCAATGGTGACAACACACTGCCCTGTCTCACTCCACTTGCTATCCCAAACCAATTTCTAGCTCCATGTTCGGAGATCACTGCGCTTTCAGATGTACGATAAAGTCCCTTTACTGCATTTGCAAGATGGCTAGGTACCTCATACTGGGGATCCTCAAGCACACCCCATAGTTTCCTTCTTGGCACTCTATCAAAAGCCTTTTGTAAATCCAGGAAGATCATATGTTCCTCAACATTCCATTCCAATGCCTTTTCAACCAGCATCCTCAATGCAAAAAACAAGTCTGTGGTGCTTCTTCCTGGTCGAAAACCACATTGCCATTCACCCAGCTTTTTTCAACTACAATTCTTAATCCGGCCTCCAATATTCTTTCATATACCTTTCCTATATGCGGCAAAAGTGATATTCCTTTGTAGTTACTACAGACTGTCCGGTCCCCTTTCTTAAAGATAGGGCATATCAGAGCTTTACTTCATTCCGCAGGCACTGTTGCTGTTTTATATGCTGCATTGAACATAGACACTAAATATGGCAATAAAGTCTCCTCTGCTTCTTTAAAAATCTCCGCCGGCAAGCCATCATATCCTGCAGATTTTCCATTCTTCATTCGTTTAATTGCTGCCTTTACCTCGTTGGATGTTATTTCCATACTCTCTTAATTTCTCACTTCTCCCATCTCCCAATGGTCAGCCACCTCGTCCTCATTAACATTAAGCAACTCACTAGAATACTCTCTCCACCTATTGTCTATATCAGCAGGGTTTGTCAGTATGTTACCCTCCCTATCTTTAATGGTTGAACAAGTTTCCCTGCTTCCTTTACGATAGCTTTTTGCTAAACTATAAAGTAATTTCCTTCCAGTAGTAAAATCATCTTCTAACTGTTCTCCTAATTGGTCCCAAAAATTTCTCTTTGCTATTTTCTTTACCCTTTCAGCCTCTTTCCTTGCACTTTCGTACATTAATCTGTTTTCCCTTGTTCTTCTTTTCATCCATGTGCGAAAATTCTTCATCTTTTGTTTCACTGCTTCCCTCACCTCTTCAGTCCACCAAGGGGTCTGTTACTTTCTTTTCCCCCCAACATACTTCACTCCAATAGTTTCTTCTGCAATATTAGTCAACTTGTCTTTAAGATAGTTCCACATATGTTCAACAGCTTGATCATTCTGTACTGTCACCTCATCTACGATTTTCCGTTCAGCCTCTGCTTAATCTCACCCTCTTTTAGCTTGACCAGATTGAGTCTTCTTTCTGGGGGCGGCCTTGATCTTAATTTCTTGAAAGTTATTTTGGCCATCACTAGCCTGTGGTCAGCATCCATTGACTCCGAGGGAATGCTCTTTACATTTGATATATTTCTCTTATCATTGCAGACTATAAGATCTATCATTGATCTGCATACGTATTCACCTCTATCATTGCTCCATCCATACCAAGTCCACTTATGCGACTCTCTGTGTTGAAAAAAGGTGTTAATTATTTTCAAATTATTCAGGGTACAAAAATCCAAAGCTCTCTCCATCTGCATTTCTGTCTCCTACACCAAAGGCTCCAATGACATCCTCATATCCTAGCCTGTCTACTCCGACGTGTCCATTCTAATTTCCTATTACAAATATTTTCAATCTTTCATTAAAGAGATCAAGAGCAGCCTGTAGCATCTCGTAGAAGTGTTCTTTTTCTTCTGTTGTTCTTCCACTTTGCGGTGCGTATATTTGTATAACCCCTATTTTCTCTTCCTTCATCCTTAATACGCATCCTATTATTCTTTCACTTATATAGTGAATTCTCTCTATACCTTAAGCAAGGTCTGGGCTAACAAGTATTCCCACCCCATGTCGAGCATCATCCTTTCCTTTCCATACAAGAGTGTAATCGCCATGTACAATCTTCCTACCTTCTCCTCTAATTCTAGTCTCTGCCAGACCCAGTACATCAAGTTTCCTCCTTTTCATCATCTCAACAACCTCTTACTCCTTAGCCTTCAGGGTTGCATAGCTTATAGTTCCCAGCAGAAGAGTTTTTCCGAGAACATGTCCATTATCGGTCCTAGTCGTCTCCGTTTGGTCTACCTGATTCCGGGGCGTAGCGTGAGTTTCTCGAGCAGAGTATAGATAACTGCCGGCTTGCTAGGCCTGTCGCAGTCCACCGCTGTCGTTAGCGTTACCCAGGGGGCCCCACTTGGAGGTGACAGTCGGAATTTATCCCCCAGACCCTTGAATGTGATGGCATTTTAGGATTGGAATTCTTAGCCAATCACAAAATTACTATAGATACAAACCCCACTATACTCAAGTTAGGTGACAAAGTAATCCCCCCCTCACCTATCCCGACGCTTTTAGGCACCCGGGTGAGCACCCTCAGTATCCACCACTACCCCCACATGACCCTACTGGAGTGTCACAACATCCTGCCTGCAACCAAGCTTGCCCAACTCAGCATCTGCTAACTTCACCAGAACACAAGATGCCTCCGCAAAATCCTGCCTCGACATCAGGCAATACCACCAACAATAAGACACCTTTCACCACCCACACACATATGCAAAGTCCGACAACACCACACCACCCACTCTCCCTCTTTCCCAGCACAAATTCTCACCAAATGCAAAATTACAGTACCTCCAGGGGAGAGTATGACTATTTCAACAATCATACCTAGTGCACTTCCAGGCCAAGACATAATTGTGTCTTCCAATTCCTGTAGGAGAAAGAATTTCTATATGCCTGCTGTATGGGATACAGTTAGACAAGGAAGAAGCAATAATCTTACTAGAGAACGTCTCACATACTTTAGTTAAAGTAGACAAACACACACAAATAGGAAGAGCTAAATTATACATAAACCCCATTCAGGAAACACACACCACTCCTATCAACACCATCACCACCAGACCAAACCCCACCCCAATCCCTCTCGAAGATATCCCAGTTATAGACTTCCAGCAAGCCAGAACCAATCTTAGGAATATTCTTCAATCCCATCGTGAGGCAATCGCCTTGAACGATGAACCATTGGGAAAAACATCCTTGGTCAAACACCATATACACATATCATCCCCCACCTATACTTCAGCCTACAGAATTTCTCAAAGCAAAAAACAACTCGTCACAGATAATAAAGACGAGATGCTGGAACAAGGTGTCATCAGACACTCTCAATCCCCTTGGAACTCCCCACTTTTCTTAGTTCCTAAAAAAGGATGGATCCCTTAGGCCAGTCATAGATTTCCGTAAAGTAAACACATGCCAATGCTTGTTATGGCAGATGTTCTCCAATATCTGGGTCAAAGAAACAAGGTATTCTCAACCCTAGACCTCAAATCTGCCTTTTGGCAGATTGAACTAGGGGAAAGAGTCGAATGAAGTCACAGCCTTTAGTCCTGACAAACGTAATTTCGAATTTAATCGATTGCCCTTTGGACTAAAGAATGCCCCTAGTACACTACAAAGACTCATGAATAGCCTTTTCAAAACTGTTAGCTCCACAGCTACTAACACTTAGTCACTTATGTTATTCATCTGTAGGCCCCATGCCTCTTCCTTCTCTTAAGTATGTTTCCACCAAAGCTTCGGTCACCAGTTATTAAAGCTTCTTGTTGTGGTGAATTAAAACGGAGGTATAGTTTTCTTCTTATCTTCTGAGTAATTACACTTGGTTATTCAAGCTACACCAAGGGACTCCCGCTTGGGATCCTTGTACATCCACCAAGCCAAGTCTGCTCCGACGTCACTATTTAATTCATCCAATAACTTTGAACGTTACAAATAAGTGCCACTCTTTAAGGGCGTGACTTTACCTCCGTGCACTAATAATTTCTCTCCTCCTCCACCCTTTTCCCCAATCAGAAAGACTGTTATACTGTCTCAAGCAATACTGTTTACGCAAGCACAAATGTCGCAAGCTGAACGTGGCTTAAATGTCTACATTTCGTCATAGCACTATCGATACCCTAGCCTATGTTTACAAAACACCAGACGGCAAGCGAGAATATTCAACTCTGCACATCCTATCGGCCATTGTTTCGAAACATCCAGGTGATAAAGTGAATACTTTTTCCACCTACCCCTCTATCTACCTAAATGTCTACTTCAAACTACCGGCCTCTTACACAAAGACAAACTAGGCAAATCCTTTTTACAAAGATTACAAAGGCAAAGCATGCCGACAGGAGACCTTTTGATCCATATCTAGGTCGCATGCAAAAAAAAAAAAAAAAAAAGAAAAAAAAAATCAGAAAAAAAATAATATTAATAATAAATTAAAAATATAAAAATGTAAATAACAATTAAAATACATATAATAAATGCATTGGTATAGTTGAATAACAAAACAAACAGGTAAATAGTAAATGATAATAAATTGACATATAACTAATAATAAATGAAAATCAGACAGACAAATTATAACAAAACAAAAACAAATAATATAACATAAATTATAATAATTACAGCATCTTACTTAGGTATTTATCTAAATGATTCTTAAAGCTTCGAACTGAACTACATTGCACTACCTGTGCAGGAAGTTTATTCCATTCATTAACTACACGGTTGGCAAAGTTGTTTCTACCTACTTCCAAATTGAATCTATTTCCGGACAGTTTGAGACCATTGTTTCTTGTCTGATTCTCATTCAATGTGAAAATTTGGTCACTTTTGATGTTGTCAATTCCCTTTAAAATCTTAAAGACCTGTATCAAGTCACCTCTGAGTCTACGCTTTTTTTTTTTTTTTTTTTTAGGGAAAACAGATTTATGTCCATCTAGACGACCTAATAATATTCTCTCCTACTGTAGAAGACCGCCTTGATACCCTTAGGTATGTCTTACAAACCATCAAAAAAGCTGGCCTAAAAATTCAGCTTAAATGCTCATTTCTAAAAAAGGAAATTACCTTTCTTGGCCTACAGTAAACAAACACGGAATCCATACAATCCCAGACAAGATCAGATCCATTTTTGAATTCCCCACCCCGAAGGACGAGAACCAACTCCGTTCTTTCGGCTGCCTATAACAGACATTTTATAAGAAATGTTGCTGCTCCAATTACCAAATTTACACGTAAGAACGTACTTTTCAAATTGGACTCTGAAGAAGAAGAATGTTTCTAGAAAATAAAGACATGACTATACAAGGCTCCCATACTCGCCCTCCCCAATTTCACATAGGAATTCTTTCTGTTCACGGACGCATCCACCCTTGTGATAGGTGCAGTTCTACAACAAATAGACTCAAACAAGAAACACAGAGCGATAGCGTACGCAAGCAGCGTACTGAACCCTGCAGAGTGTAACTACTCCACCATCCACTTGGAAGCTCTAGCTGTACACGGATAAAATAAGAAATGAATGAAGAGGAAAAAGAAAGAGAGAAGATACTAATAAGTGAAGATGAAAAAAGAAAAGAAAAAGAAAAGAACGGGGCTCGAAAAGAATGAATTCTATTGGAGAGTACTACACATAAGGCTAAGAAAATGGTACATAAAAAAAAGAAAAAAAAAGAAAAGGAACGGAGAACGAGATAGAGAAGAAAAAGATTAAAAGTGACTTATACTAATATAAACGGAATGATCTCAGGACTAAATGAATGAAATTATTATCTATCAGAAAAAAAAAAAAAAAAGATGTAATGGGAATTGTGGAGATGAAATCAAGGGGTTCACTACCACCAAATAGTGTTGGACAACAAGGATTATATAATCACTGAATAGAAAATAGAGAGGAAAAACAGGGTGGAGGAGTCGAGTTTTTGACTAAGAAAAAAAAAAAATGTGACGAAGGTTACAGACGAAGAAAATAGTGTTGAAATAATCATGATAAAATTTGAAAATAGTGACATGAAAAGTAGAAAATTTGTGGTGACTTATGTACCCCCAAAATCGGGTTCTTGGAAAGAGAGTGATTATACTAAAATTTTAGAAGACACAAGGCATTCATCAAATGAGACACTGAAGGACGGAGGAAACGTAGTACTTAATGGTGATTTTAGTTGTAAAGAATATGGTTGGGAAGAGATGATAGTGAAAGGTGGAGATGACCTTTATGGAAATATATTACCTGACATGACTATAGAAAGTACAATGACACAATGGGTAAAAGAAAATACCAGATATAGAAATAATGAAGAACCGTCGAGACTAGATCTAATATTTACATCAGAGCCTGAAATTGTGGATAAAATTGAATACAAGACACCAATTGGGAAAAGTGACCACATACTACTTGAGTTTGAACTAAAAGAGGAAATATATATGGAAAGAAATGAGAAATACAGAAAAGGAAAACTGATATATAGCAAAACAGACTTTGGAAAACTGAGAAACTTTTTTCAAAAAGTGAATTGGGAAAATTCTACAATGAGAGAAACAAGTGGAAGAGAAATGGATGATTTTAAAGGAAATCTACAACGGAGTGGATAAATATGTACATAGACAAGAACAGGAAAAGGCGTATATTAAGTGTTGGTATAACAGAAAATGCAGTGATGCGAAATAGAGAAGAGAAAAGATAAAAGACCAGGAAAGTGGCAAGTATATATCAATCTAAGGAATGAACATGTAAAAGTACGCAGGAAGGAAAAAAGAAACAACGAGGAAGATATAATAGAAAAATGTAAAGACCAACCAAATTTATTCTATAGTTATGTGAACAGTAAACTAAAAAACAAGCAGGAAATAATAAAATTGCGCCAAAAGGACACAGAATAGACAGAAGATGCAGAAATGGCTGAAGTAATGAACAAACACTTCAAGTCTGTGTTCACTAGAGAAAATATACAGCATGGAGATGAAAGAAGTGAGGCGATATTCCCATCCATGAGTGAAATAATTTGTAACAAGAAAAGAAATAATGGACCAAATAATAAATCTTGATGTCAGGAAATCACATGGTCCGGATGGGATTGCAAACTGGATACTAAAAGAATGTATAGATGAACTAATAGACAAAATATATAAGGTGATAAGCTGCTCACTTAAAGAAGGAAAAATACCGGAAGACTGGAAAAATACAAATATCGTACCAATATATAAAAGGGGAAAAGAGGAAGACCCAAACAATTACAGACCGGTCTCCCTCACAAGTACAGTAGTCAAAATCTGTGAAAACGATATGATGGACTATTAATGGACAAAACAGCTGG
>NC_134803.1:11285501-11290501 GCF_046742065.1 Oratosquilla oratoria | reverse complement strand
GGGAGATACGCCTCCTTTAATCTTTTCTCCTCTCCTGGCAAGAAACAGGGGGTACGATTGACCAGAAGAAAGAGAAGAAGAGGAAGAGGAAGGTGAAGAAAAGGAACAGGAAAAGAAAAACAATATCAATACTCGTTAAGTCAGCGAGTGAAACAAATTGTCCACAGAGGTTATCGTAACTGGATAGAAGTAATAAAGTGCAATTTAATAAATATCACAGCAAGGTTTTGTAATGAATCGCCCTTTATCTCTCTCCCTCTCTTCTTCCCTCTCTTCCTCCCTCCCTCTCCTCTCCCTCTCCCTCTCTCTCTCTCTCTCTCTCTCTCTCTCTCTCTCTCTCTCTCTCTCTCTCTCTCTCTCTCTCTCTCTCTCTCTCTCTCTCTCTCTCTCTCTCTCTCTCTCTCTCTCTCCAAGTTTCCCTCTGCTTTGTCTTTCTATTGTATCTCTGTTGACATTGAAACTAGGTGCTCTAGCTGACTAATAGAAACCTTATCTACATTTTTCCTTTAAAACCTCATAATTGGATTAAGCTTAACCCCGGGTATTTCATTCATCTCCGTAGCAAACCTCTCGACGGCGAAGAGGGCGTAACTTGTTTCGTTCGAACATTTACGTTGTGGTCGGCGCTTCATTTTATTTAATGTGGTTGCCGACAGTCATTTTTGTTCATCTCCGTAAAACCTCAGTGGAAGATTAATGCATTCAACACAACGACTTTGTCTTCCTCTTCATGAAAGATAAAACGCAGTATTAGTTATATAAAGTTATAAAAGTGATCACATATAATTGTAGAATAGTAGTGATAATGATAGTGATAATGATAATAGACAACAATAACAATAATGTCTACCATGTATCTCTACTATTTTTATGCTGGTACCTGAACCGTGTTGCTCGCAACTAGACACGGGATGGCTATGAAACACTTGACCTTGGAGAAATCAACTAAAAGACGCGTCTTCATCACCCGGAACTAGACATGATGGCTATGAAACAATGTTGACGTCATAAAATGAAATAAAAAGTGCTCTCGTCGACCACTTGTTCATTTATCTGCTTTAACAATGAGTACATTACTCACGGTTTCCACTATAATAATAATAAAAAAATAATAATAATAATAAAAAAATGTGACTATACTCCTGAATATTTGGAAGTGATCTTGAGGTCGAGTATTTGGAGCTCACTTTCAAACACTGGAGATTTCTAAAACTGAAAAAAAGTTAGCTCCGCTGCTACCAACACTTTCAGTTCCCTTCTGTGATATAGTAATTCTTCATTCACTACCACTTTCTTCACTTTCTCTTTATCCTTTTAGTATTGTAAGTCACTCATCTGTAGGCCCCATGCTTCTTTCATAACGTATGCATTTAGTCAAGTTCCATTACTCAGTAACAAAGGTGAATTAAATTGAACTAAAGCTTTTCTTTATTTTCTTCACGAATTCTGGTACAGCGTATGGTCTTGGGTACACCAGAAGATTCCCACCTGGGATCCTCTTACACCCACCAAGCCAAGTCTGCTTCGACGTCACTATTCAATTCATCCAACAACTTTGAACGTTACAAATAAATGCCACCCTTTAAGTGCGTGACTGTACCTCCAAGCACCAATAATTTTTCTCCTCCTCCACCCTTTTCTCCAATCAAAAAGACTGTTATACTGTCTCAAGCAATACTGTTTACGCAAGCAATCTGTCGCAAGCTGAGCGTAGCTTTGTGTTAACATTTCGCAACATCAGAATTCTCTCGATATCCTATGTTTACAAAACACAGGACGGCAAGCGAGAATACGTAACTCTGCACTTCCTATTCGGCCATTGTTTCAGAGACATCCAAATAATAAAATTTGCATATCTTTTCACCTACCCCTCTATCTACTTAAATGTCTACCTCTATCTACCGGCCTCTTACAAAAGAAAAAAAATCGCAATAAAGAGAACGACCAGTACTTTTATCAACTGTTAGTAGAATTCCCCTTGTTTCCATATTAAAGGACGAGTGGTATGCTCACTTTTCTTTTATTTATTTCCTATTAAAAGTAAGATCGAAGCACGGCGGTCCATTACTGCGCGGAAAATCAAATCCCGCGCCGCCATCTTGCTGACGTCACAATTCACGCGCTATGTTGTGTCTCTTCCCGCCATCTTTGTTTGTTGTGTGCACGACTGGTCCTTCTTTCGGCGTCTACCCCTTGGTATTGAACTGTTTGTGCCTTTAAAAATGCCTCCTACTGAAACTGGTGCTCGTAAGAAAACCAACATCACGATTGAGAAAAAGAGGAAAGTAATGGCCAAAGCTGCTCAAGGTTTACGCGTGTGAGCTGGTGAGAGAGTTAAGTATGCCTGAGTCAACAATAAGAACCATTCTTTTAAATAAAGATAAGTTTCTGTCAGCTAATGTGTGTAAGGGTATATGGTATGTGAGCACACATAAGATGCCAGCATTGTTGGACGAAGTGGAAAAGTTATTGCTTGTGTGAATACAGGAGAAGCAGCATAAAAATGACAGTTTGAGTGAGAAAATGACCTGTTCAAGGGCTCGCCAAGTGTATGCCGACCTGCAGCGGCAACAGGCTGTTACCAGTGGCCAGTTTACACCACCTTCAATACCCTTTACATCCAATAGGGGGTGGTTTGAGAAGTTTCGTCAACGTACGGGCACCCACAGAGTGACACGGCATGGTGAGGCGGCAAGCGCGGACACGGACACAGCTGAGGGGATTGTCAAGGAGTTTGAGGAGCTGGTGCGTCGTGAAGGTTACCTGCCACAGCGGGTATTTAATTGTGATGAAACAGGGCTCTTTTGGAATAAGATGCCTGACAGCACCTACATTACTGTTGAGGAGAAAGCTTTGCCGGGGCATAAGCCTATGAAAGACAGTCTTATGTACTAATGCGAGCGGCGGCTGCAAGATCACACAGCTCGTAGTGTATCATTCGGAGATGCCACGAGCATTCTTTTGCTGTCGTTTTTAACAGAATATATATATATATATATATATATATATATATACACACACACATATATATAAATGTATATACATTTACACACACACACACACACACACACACACACACACACACACACACACACACACACACACACACACACACACACACACACACACATATAAATGTATATATATTTACTCATGCGTGTATACAGCCATCCTGTCATTCACTTATGTATGAGCGTCCTTGTGAACTCGCAAAACCGATTTAATGGCACAAAAAAAAAAAGAAAAAAAAAAGAAGAAGAAGCGGAAACACGGAAGTGTCCGCTTGCGTTCTTTGCACTAATTTTACCTTTTTCTTTATACTATTCACTTGCATCCATGATCCCTCACTAATACTACCATTCTAGTCTACAAGTATCAACATTCATTCTAAAATCCGTTCCTTTAAAATATCGAGCGATGCGTCCTACAATGTCCTACATGTCGGACTTCTCCGGATCGCGTCCTGGAATGTGATATCTGCGTATGTCAAAAATCCAAATCCACCTGGATTAAATTCAGGACATTTGCATACTTGTGTGATCATAATCATATGAAAATCCCTTACAATATTGCAAACACATTTTGTATATTCTTTGTTGAGCCTTCTCTTTTAAGCTATGTCTATTTTTAACTCGAATATATTTGCCAACATATTTTGTACATCCATTTAAGAGCCTTGTTTTAGTCGATGTATATACAGTATATATCTAACTAATGACTTTGATTGAGATTCCTGGGATGAGTAACTAGAATATACGAGATTTTATTCTGGTTATCACCAGATGATTTCATTCAGTTTAGGGTGACGTCACTCACCTCGACTTCAGTCGTTTATTTTCATCAGCGAAAGGACGAAAGCCGTGGTTCATTGAATAGATCATGTTGAGACAAAAGGGGGAGGTGCATACTCCAGGTGAATAAAATTGGGAGACACTTGCCGCAACCTCATCTGTACAGTGTGCTATAGTAATGAATAAAATCACCAGAATGATATTTGTGGAGCCCAAGAGCTAAGCTGCCACGGTCGACTTATGTGTTTTATTCCGGGTGTCGCTAATCGATTTTATTCAAAAGGGATTCGGCTTCGTCGGGGCAGCCTGGCCGTGCGCTCTGACTTTCCATTTCCCTCTCAGGCGAATAAGATCGTCAGACGCCCTCCCCTCTCTAGATAGGAATCTTTGAATGTACACTCCCAAAAGAGAAAGTGCTTTTGATATCCGGGATTTTCTAGTTTTCAGAACTTTCGTTCCGAATATTGGATATATTCAAAATTGAGTGATCCCCGACAGAGAATCTGCATTTCCAAAGAACGTGGTTTGCAACTTCCATGAAGTGCGTTTTCGGCTGAGTGAAGCAAGGTGCCATAAATCAGTCGACTGGGGGGGGGGGTCTTGTTCTTGGGATGGAAGATGGGGGAAGGAAGGGGGAAGAGGATCACACACACACACACACACACACACACACACACACACACACACACACACACACACACACACACACACACACACACACACACACACACACACACACACGACTTGGTAGTGCGGTTGGTAGAGTCCCCGACTGTCACTACGGCGGTCTAGGTTCGAATCCTGTCCAGGGCTGAAATAATTTCAGTATCGCTGCGCTTCCCATGGTGAATACACACACACACACACACACACCCACACACACACACACACACACACACACACACACACACACACACACACACACACACACACACACACACACACACACACACACACGACTTGGTAGTGCGGTTGGTAGAGTCCCCGACTGTCACTACGGCGGTCTAGGTTCGAATCCTGTCCAGGGCTGAAATAATTTCAGTATCGCTGCGCTTCGAGTCGTTACTCCAACTCTCGTGTGTGGGAAGTAGGGTGTGTGGGTGTAAGGTCACAGCATTACCCATAGATCGGTCATACGAGCTCTGAGCTCTCTTCCGAGAGGGAAATAGCTGTTGATCACGTGTCCAGCACGTGATCCAAAGACCATGG
>NC_134803.1:11258001-11275501 GCF_046742065.1 Oratosquilla oratoria | reverse complement strand
TGTGCCCCCTACCCAGCGAGGAAGATCAGCCAGGTCTGAAGCAGCTACAATCAACCCAAGCGACACCGAAAAACCATTTTAAATTCTTCGAGACTCGCCGGTTCTTCAGGGACGTCCAGACTTCCTGTCTACGCCTTAATCGACGTGATCCCTTCCAGCGGTTCTCCACCACGCGTCGCCAACACGAGCCTAACATCTTCGCCACCCCATCGAGTTGACGAGACAGCTCCGCCACGGTCGCACCCAGCACCATCGCTCCTTCATCAAGGAAGTATCGTCCACTCTTTCTGCCTGCAGAAAAACTGAAAAAAAAAACACGACCTAACCCCCCCCCCACTCCATTTTCCCCTATTTCTTACTTCTTATATTCTTTCAGATTCACATCACTTCTTCGGTCTCCTCCAAAAACCACTTCCAGAGACCATCTTTCACCATCGCATCAAACCGTCACCACGTAAGTAGGTACCTTAATTTGCTTGGGGCTAGGTAGCTCTAAAATTGTTGTATGAGTGAGTTCCAGTGAAGGCTATCCAGTGATTTTTTTATATATTTTTTTCAAAGCCTTAAAAATTTATTGAAGTGATTTTTTTTTTATCTTTTGAGCGAAAGTGTGCATGACCCTTTCAAAACCCGAAGTCTCACACCATTACAACACTCGTTCCAAAATGGCACAACCAGACAAAAATGACACACAGTCCATGCCAAATCAAAACACAAACCCATCACTCTCTCAAGCACCCATGCAACGTGCTGCAACAAATGTGCAAATACTCCTCCAACATGACAACACTCTTCCGAAGTTCAATGGGACCAACATTGCAATTCACACTCTCTTAGATGACGTTAACTCAGAGATACAACGAACACAAGTAAATGACGACAAAACAAAGATCGCGGTGTTGAAATCCCGCATCGACTTTCATAACACACTAGCCAGTGACATAGTCAGGTCAGACGCTTTTAAGAAAGCACAGACATACACACAGTTCGTGGAGCAATTCAAAAAATCTTTCGCTCCATACGAACAGCTAGGAGCATTCTCGCCTATATACGCACTCGCAAAAAAGATGAATATGGCCCCTTTCCTCTCCAAAGAACGAGCTGTCCGAGAGGCAAGCGAGTTAAAGGAGGAAGTCGGAGACGCAATACGCTCTTCCCCGTGGGTTAAGAACGACCACATACATGTAGACCATTTCCTTTCCGTCTTGGGATACTTCACATTAGTATCCCGTCTGCATCCAGACACACTGAAATATGTAGCAAATGTTGCTTTTGATCCGGACACCACACTAAGTGATTTCTCTAGGAAATTCGAAGACTCGCCTACGGCAAAAGCATATACCCAACAACAACAAATCCCCATCGCTCACACACACACACCTACAGTAGCAAAGATCTCACAAGCGAACCACACTAGAGGTAGACAAATGTCACGCACTCGATCACGACACCGTTCTCACTCTAGAACAGCTTTCTTTTGCACGATTTGCAACAAGCCAGGACATAGCACAAGCAGGTGTTATTTTAGGCAACCCACGCACTATTGCCAATACCACGGGTCCGCTTTTCATGACACAACAGAATGTCGTGTGTTAAACTCTCAACATCACATGTCATATCAGACCCCCCAACACCAGGCTAGAGGAAACACAAACACACAGAATACGGTATGACGATCGTCTCACGACAACTCATACACACGCCCTCACGAGAATCAGTCAACACCTACCTTACCGGTTCTCACGATGACAGCCGCTCAAACATCCCTTTCTGCTATGACACTTCGAGCCAGGGTAAACAACGCTCCTCAAGTGCTCTTTCTAGATACCGGCTCTCCCGTTAACGTCATGTCAAAACTTGCCCTTGACCAACTTCGATTCAGACATCATGGGATAACACTTCTAGAACCCACTGATATCACGTTACACAACGTCGATGGAGTTCCCTTTCCCATCATTGGAAAGACGGAACTGGACATCTCCCTGCATGCAAACTGTCCTCCCATTACCACGACAGTATACGTAGCTGAAGTAGTGTTTCCCGCAGACATTCTTATAGGATTGACATGGATGCATGATAATCACATAACCATTTACCCTGCTAAACACGGCATTGCTTACCATAACCACTTCATACCTGCTCTGACCGCAGACGACACGCATGCGCACACGTCCAACACGTATGTCAAAAACATTCACGTGGCCGAGCAACAGCATGAAACGACAGCTGAACAACACACCAACGAGACAGGGAATGTGACACGTGACACAGACACGCCCACAACATTCGCTCACCCGCGTCACTCACAGCGAAAACGGAATAGGCGTACACTGTCAGCGCGAATGTCAAGATCGACTCGCACACACAAGAAACAAAACGTGTTCACAGACATCTCTGAGCTCTCACCAAAATACACCACGGTTTCACAGATCTCTCTCACAAACTCTCACGCAGTCGTCATCACTGAGAAAACACTCTATCCACGCGAGTACACGAAACTCAAGGTGCGTATCTTCAAGGCTCCCGACTCTGATGTTCTTTGCAGCGCGGACACCTGCCGCGTATCTGGTGTTTCCCTTTTATCAGCACTAGTTCATACCTCAAAACATGCTCTCACAACAATCATCGTAGCAAACAATACAAATGGGCCTCTTCACATTAACAAGGGCACAAACATTTGTGACGTGACCGTGTACCCAGCTCCAGTACACATAATCGAGCAAGACAACATGCAACACGTATGCACTATCAACACTGGACAACAGGATGAGCAGAAACCCATCCAGGCTGAACACATAAACGAGCTCGATTTCGCAGAAGCGCAAACAGATCTCCTTACGCTCATGAACGCGTACAGACATGCCATTGCACTCCCAGGTGAACCACTAGGTCTCACAGACATAATAGAACATCACATACTGCTTCAACCGCATGCAAAACCACAGTACATACCCGCATACCGTTTGCCTCACAGTAAAAGGAACATTGTTGACAACATCATTGCAGACATGCTCGACCAGGACATTATAGAACCCAGTCTATCTCCTTGGAATTTTCCTCTCTTTGTTGTTCCAAAACATGATGGCTCTTTCCGCCCTGTTGTAGATTTTCGTGAGCTCAACAAACTCACTATTCCGGAACGTTATCCAATCCCTCACCTGCAGGACACACTGTACTCCATAGGTGAACACAACACGGTTTTCTCAACTCTCGACCTGATGTCAGGGTATTTCCAAATACCTCTTGATGATGAATCAAAACCACTAACAGCTTTTAGTACCAACACGGGCCACTACCAGTTCAAAAGGTTGGCCATGGGACTCGTCTCTGCTCCCTCTGTATTCACCAGACTGATGTATCGAGTTTTAGAAGGGCTCATAGGCAAGACTGTGTTCATCTACCTAGATGACATCATCATTGCCTCAAGGTCTCTCACAGAACACCTTTCCACACTTCAGACGGTCCTCTCAAGGTTAGCAGGAGCAGGACTCAAACTCAAACTCAAAAAGTGTTCCTTCCTCAAAAAGGAAAT
The DNA here is from genome assembly GCF_046742065.1 of Oratosquilla oratoria. Lineage (NCBI taxonomy): Eukaryota > Metazoa > Arthropoda > Malacostraca > Stomatopoda > Squillidae > Oratosquilla > Oratosquilla oratoria. The sequence goes on along the minus strand of NC_134803.1, from coordinate 11,271,969 downwards.
ACGTTTCCTAGGACACGTCATAAATTCTCAAGGTGTCATCACCTCTCAGGACAAGGTCAGAGCTGTGCTAGATTTTCCAACCCCTACCTCTATTGAACATGTAAAATCATTTCTAGGCTTGTCTGGTTTCTACAGACGGTTCATCGAAGGCTATGCTTGCATAGCAGCTCCACTAACAGCCCTTCTCAAGAAGGACACTCCCTTTACCTGGATGTCTGAACACAACACCGCTTTCCACAAGCTCAAACAGGCACTCACAACAGCCCCTGTTCTGGCATTTCCAAACTTCTCAAAACCTTTCACACTATGTACAGATGCTTCATACAAGGGACTTGGCGCAGTTCTCATGCAAGAACACGACTCAAAACTTAGACCTATAGCTTACGCCAGCCGCGCGTTGAACAAGCACGAACAAAACTACTCTGTCACGGAAATCGAAGCACTTGCAGTCATTTATGCCCTCAAACACTTCAAAGACATCATTCTAGGCTATGAAATACATGTACACACAGATCACCAACCCATTCTCCACCTCTTTAAGGGTAAGAACTTAACTGGAAAACTAGCCAGATGGTTTCTTACTATACAAGAGTACATGCCAACCTTCTACTACGTCATAGGCCAGTCGAACACTGTCGCCGACGCCCTCAGTAGAAATGTAGCAACAATTCGGCAAACACTTGAGCCGCTTGACATTGCGCGGGAACGCATAATTGCCGCTCAAGCAACAGACCCCCTGTGGAAAAGAGTCATTCACTATCTCAAGTCAGGTGACACCACAAACACAGACGATTTTCCTCCCAACATGGAAAATTACTCGATCATAGACCAGGTTCTCTACCACACCACCCTACTCACAAACAAAAACGAACCGAACCGCACAGTCACACAACTAGTAGTCGCCACAAGTCTTGTTCCAGAAGTTCTCAAAATAATTCATGATTCTCCGTTAGCAGCACACTGCGGAAAAGACAAGTGTCTCTCTCAGGCAAGGCTAAAGTATTTTTGGCCCACCATGCGTAAAGACATACATACATACGTAGACGCATGCCACTCATGCATAACTCATAAAGGTCACATTAGCGGTCAAGTTCCGATACACAATTACCCAACACCTTCCAGACCCTTTGAGACCATTGCCATGGACTTACTGAAACTCCCACTCACCTCAAACGGAAACCAATATCTTTTCGTATGCATCGACCATTTCTCTAGGTTCTGCATCCTCTCGCCTTTAGCAGACAAGACAGCAAAGACTGTAGCTCAGACAATTATCAATAACGTCATCTGCCCATACACCACACCAAAAACACTCATCTCCGACAACGGCACTGAATTCAATAACGACATTCTCACCAACATCTGCAAACAGTTCAACATTACCAAATGTAACACCACACCTTATCACCCTAGCTCAAATGGACTTGTTGAAAGGCAAAATCGGAAAATACTCAACATTCTCAGACACCTTGCCACAGACATACACGCATCTTGGGACGAACACATACCCATGATACAAGCCTGCATCAACAGCGCAATCAATAGATCAATCTCAGAATCACCCCATTTTGTTTTGTTCGGGTCAGACAAGAAACTGCCGTACGACCTCCTCACGTCAGAACCACCCCCTGTGTATGATTTCACCGACTATGTCAAGGTTACGCTGAATAATTTCAACACCCTTTTCAGCAGAGTACATGAGTCACTGACTCTTTCAAAGGAAGACATGATTAGATTGAAGAACGCTCACTCTAGAGATTGTAAAGTTTCTGTAGGTGACATTATATACAACACCAACCACCAACCCACATCAAAACTGGCACCCAAATTCCTTGGTCCTTTCCGGGTCACCGACATACTTCCGCACAATAAGATAAAAGCTTTCAACTTACGAGAACTCACAGAGGCTACCCTACATTTGGATAATATAAAATTAGTTCCCAGAGGTCTCGATATGGAGGACATTCCCTCACCGCCCACCCCACAACCAACACATACGACCGAGACCCTACACACAAACACCTCAACCACTCAACCGATCCCTCCACCTCGTTATAGCCTCAGGAATAGATTGGTATAAATCGCTCAGTAGCCCCAAAACAAAGCAAGGTATCTATTTCACAAATGATTATCATTCATGATCCACACAATCAGTTCATGATCTGTCCTTCTTTCCTACCCTGTGCAGTTTCACCCTTGCCATTCAGGGAAGGTTAACCCCTTCACCTAGGCACCTTTTCTCTTAATTTATCCCTAAACAGTTCGTATACCAAGCCTATGTGGACCTCCAGCTCAAGAAGTCGTCGCGGGGACGGACGACAAGAGCGTTGCCGAGCCCTGTTGCACACTCTACAAGGCATATCTACGACAAGTCTCCTAGATCTCCTCGACAGATGCTAGCTAGCATCGCAGCAATGCATCGGGGTGCAGCCAGAGTGAGTTGGCACTGACGCCGCGTTCCCACGAAAAGGTTGGCCTATGGTCAGTCTTGCGGTTAAGTTCGCAGGCCTAGCGTCGAGACTCCAACGGCACATCTGTTCTTCGAGTGCCAATGCGAACAGCCAGGAAGATATTGCCATGAAAGGATATTTAAATATTTATGCAGGTTTCCCTCCGGGAAACCTCTGTTCCATTGTATATTAATTCTCCTCCTGTATTTTTACCTTGTTCTCAAAGTCAGCTAGATTTTAAGATGTTATCTTTCCGCCCTTGCCGGAAAAACCAGCACCTATGTTCTGATGTTCTCGTCGGCAACCTAGCCGGCACCTTGTATATAAACCCATACTTCTCACAAATAAAGAGAGAAAGACCAAAGGCTAAGCACAGGCTCCACGTGTTTCGTTCGACCTCCACGAAGACCGCCAAACCTTCACCACGCTACCAGATCATATTGAAAGAACCCTCCAATGTTGAGCCTTATTGCAAGACCAACACTAGATATAATACAGGGAACGGACGGATGGGCTGATTGTGCTTCCCTGGATCTACAATTTTTTTTGACAAAGTCCCACACAAAAAAAACTACTAAGAAAACTGGAAAACATAGGAGGGATACACGGTAAAATACTGAAATGGATGGAGGACTCATTGCGTGGAAGAAAAATGAGAGCAGTGCTCAGAGATAAGAGTTCTACTAGGGAAGAGGTGATTAGTGGATTTTCACAAGGATCAATATTGGCTCCAATAAAGTTGGCAACTTATGTTAATTATATGGACGAGGGTGTGGAATGTTACATAATATTCTTTGCAGATGACGCAAAACTGTTAAAGAATGTGAGCACTGAAACGTATTGTTATTCACTGCAGAGAGATCTGAACATGGTTTGGGAATGGAGTCAGAATCGAGAAGTGGACTTCAACATTAAAAAAATGTAGCATAATGGAACTTAGAAAAAGTAAGAAAGGATACCAGGAGAATATGAAATTGGTGCAAAGGAAGTAAAGAAAGTGGGACCTGAAAAGACCTGTGAGTGATCATCACAAAGGATATGTCCCCTGACAAAACGTAAAAAAAATTGTCGGTAAAATTTATAACTTGCTAAGATCAATAAAAGTGGCTTTTACTTACTTGGATGAAGAAAGAGTAAAGAAAATACTAGTCATACTGATAAGACCAAAATTGGAGTACTCAGCGACACTATGGTCACCCAGTACTAAAAAGAATGTAAAGAAATTTGAGATAATCTAGAGAGCAACTACTAAGATAGCCCCAACGTTATCAAAACTGTCATATGAAGACAGATGGTCAAAGGAATTACAAGAAGTTATTTTACTAGCATTCTACCAGTCAATCAAATGATCTTGGTCCCTCACATGAACAAAAATCCCACTAGACACTTGACCACTTCTCACACTGTATTTATGTTCCTCAGAGCATACAGAATTTGCAGCCCTGAATTTCTGAATAACGAGTTGAGCAAGATATACAGCATTGCATCAGACTTAAAATATCCAAAGCATTTGATAGACAATTCACACACTATGGCCATAAAAACTTACTATAAAACTCCACAAGAGAAAAATAATTTTTGTAATAAGAACTTACTAGTGCTTCCTTTTCATGAGAGTATGGCAGGACTACCAAAAATACTTAAGGAATTCAACATAAATGTAGTCTTTAAAAACAATAGCACAGTTAAAAATATTCTAATTAAAAATTCTCCACATAACACTGAAGGTTGTGTATACACAATTCCTTGCCTGCATTGTCAAAAATTTTACATTGGACAAACTGGCAAGGACTTACAAACAAGGATAAACCAACATAAATACAGTGTGAGAAGTGGTCAAGTGTCTAGTGGGATTTTTGTTCATGTGAGGGACCAAGATCATTTGATTGACTGGAAGAATGCTAGTAAAATAACTTCTTGTAATTCCTTTACTGAAAGGAACATAATTGAATCAAGCCACATAAAGCAAACTTTTGACCAAAATATCAACCTAAGCCTAGGTATGTACAGGCTTGATAACTTTATTTCAAAGAAAATCGTTACATGTTTTCCTACTCGGACATTTGGTCCATCTGTGACCTGAGGACTGTTGGCAATTTTCTCAGGCTTGCGTGATACTTTTTCCCGTGTTCCCTAATTTTGTCTTTACTTCTGTATATATACTGTCTGTATCTCATTTTCTGTATTCCCTTGATGATGTCTTAAATAGACGAAAACGTTCGGACTACGTTTCTTATTTACCAGTGGTTTTTTCTGCAAATCATATTCACGTGTCATTTGTGAAATACTGCAAAATATATGTATATATATGTATATATATATATATATATATATATATATATATATATATATATAAAAGAACGTAAGAAACAAAAAAGGAGGAGAAAGGAAAATCTTAAAAATAACATATACCAATATAGACGGCATGATTTCAGGACTAAATGAATTAAACGACTATCTGGCAGTAGAGAAACCAGACATAATGGGAACTGTGGAGACGAAATTAAAAGGTCCACTACCATCAAATACTGTGGGACAAGAAGAAACAGGGTGGATTCATGATTTTGACTAAGGAAGGCTTAAATGTGACAAAGATAACAGAAGGAAAAAATCATGTGGAATTGATTATGATAAAAGTTGAAAACAGTGAAATGTATAAAATAGAAAATTAAAAAAAAACAGTCTTGGACAAAGAGTGATCATTCCAAAATGTTGGAAGACACAAAAATGCATTAATTTAATTACTGAAAGGAGGAAACATAGTAATTATGGGTGACGTTAACTCAAAAGAATATGTTGGGAAGAAATGACAGTGAAAGGTGGAGAAGACCTTTGGGAAAATATACTACTGGATATGACAGTTGAATACACAACGGTTCAATGGGCAAAAGAAAATATCAAATATAGAAATAATGAAGAACCGTCGAGACTAGATTTAATATTTACGTCAGAGCCTGAAATTGTGGATAAAATGGAGTACAAGACACCAATTGGGAGGAGTGACCACATACTAATAGAGTTCGAACTTAAAGAACTAATTGATTTGAGAAGAAAGGAGAAACATAGAAAAGGAAGACTAATGTACAACAAAACGGATTTTGAGAAACTCAGAAAATTCTTTCAAAATGTAAGTTGGGAAATTGTCTTAAATGAATAAACAAAGACGGAAGAGAAATGGAACGAATTAAAAGAAATTTATAATGAGGGAATAGACAAATACGTACCAAAGCAGAAGCAAGAAAGTGTGTACATTAAGTGCTGGTACAACAAAAAATGTACTGAGGCTAAAGATAGAAGAGACAAAGCTTGGAAAAGACGAAAAAAGAAAAAAAAAATAGTATATGGCAAATATATATCAAACTAAGAAGTGAATACGTAAAAATACGCAGAGAAGAAAAGAGAAACTGGAAAAAAAATCATAGAAAAATGCAAGGACCAACCTAAACTATTCTACAGGTATGTGAACGGTACACTAAAAGATAAACAAGAAATAGTGAAACTGTGCCAAGGGAATGACGAATATATAGAAGATGTAGAAATGGCTGAAATTATGAACAAACATTTTAAATCTGTATTCACAATTGAAAGAAGCACACAAAATTGGGATGAAGGACAGAGAGAAAGATCTCCTAATGAAAGAAATATTTGTGACACAGAAGGAAATAAGGGATCAAATAATAAACCTTGACGTCAGAAAATCACACGGTCCGGATGGAATTGCAAATTGGATATTAAAAGAATGTATAGATGAACTAACGGAGAAAATATATAAGATAACTGATTACTCACTCATATAAGGAAAAGTACCACAAGATTGGAAAAATGCAAATATTGTACCAAAATATAAAGGAGGGGACAAGGAAAATCCAACTAACTATAGACCAGTGGTTCTTAACCTGGGGTACCTGTACCCCCAAGGGGTACGAAACCTTAAACCTGGGGGAACGAGACATGATAGCCAGTGCGATGGTACTGTATATTTACCATGAGAAATCATAATGTGCATTCATTGTATCCTACAAACTGACATTTTCAAATTGAAATAAAAAAGTACCTTTGTTCAGTAATACATACATACATACATATACCAAAGGCTTTTTCCCCCCTTAATCGGGAGGTAGCCACAAGACAAGGCATAGTAACCACTCCCACCCATTCCATCCCCTACATACTCCACTCCCCTCTACCCTCTTCCCTCCTTCTTATCTTGGCACCTCCTGGATGACGGGTCATCCCTGCATCTTGTCCACTGCCCTAGGTCAGAAGCAGTGTCGCAAGACACAGCACATCCACAGCAAGGCCGCTTCATTAATTCGGCGACCCCCCCTCTCCGTCCCCTCATGCTGAAAAGGAGAAGACGGGGAGAAATCCCTTCAGGCTACTTAAATTTATTTCTCATACATACTCCCTCACCCACATCCCCCACCCACTCCTCCTCAATACAAACATATGAAACGGATTAGTGATACAAACCTTGCTGAGAAATTATTATATATATTATATATAATTATTATATATATTCCATTACTGAACTCCTAGGAGTTCAGTAATGGAATATATATAATAATTATATATAATATATATATATATATATATATATATTATATATATATATAATAATTATATATAATATATATAATAATTTCTCAGCAAGGTTCATCACTAATCCTTTTCATATGTTTGGATTGTAATTATATTGGATGGGGGTACGAGAAAATTTTCTGAGATAATCAAGGGGTACGGACACTGAAAAAGGTTAAGAACCACTGCTATAGACCATCTCTCTTACAATCCCAATAGCAAAAATATATGAAAAAGTTATGAAACGTAGATGGATTAAACATCTGGAAGAAAATAATATACTGAATCCAAAACAACTTGGATTTAGACATGGAAGATCATGTACCACTATCTTGATCTGCTTTTACTCGAGGCTAATAGAAATAATGTAAGAAAAGGACGGATGGGCTGATTGTGCTTTCCTAGATCTACAAAAAGCATTTGATAAAGTACCACACAAAAAGCTACTAGGAAAATTTGAAACAATAGGTGGTGTGCAAGGAAAGTTATTAAATTGGATGGAAGATTTCTTGAATGGGAGAAAAATGAGGGTAGTAATTAGAAACAAAAACTCGACCTGGGAAGAAATTATAAGTGGGGTCCCACAAGGTTCTGTATTGGCTCCGATAATGTTTGCCGTATATATAGATGACATGGAGGAAAGTGTGGAATGTTATATGAACTTCTTTGCAAATGATGTAAAACTAGTAAAGAAAGTAAGTACAGAGGAAGACTGTGAATCACTACAGAAAGACCTGGATAAAGTCAGGGAATGGAGTCAAAAGTGGGAAGTGAACTTCAACATCAAGAAATGTAGTATAATATAGTTTGGAAAAAAAAGTAAAAATAGAATATTAGGGCAATATAGAATTGGTACAAAGGAAGGTAAAAAAGTTAGCTCGGAAAGGGACCTAGGAGTAATTATCATCAAAAACAAGCATATCAACAAAATAATCAGAGAAACCTTCAATTTACTAAGATCAATGAAAGTGGCCTTTGACTACTTGGATGAGGAAATGGTAAAGAAAATATTAGTTACACTGATAAGACCAAAATTGGAGTACGCTGCGACACTATAGACACCCAGTACTAAAAAGAATCTAAAGAAATTAGAAAGAATTCAAAGAGCAACGGTAAATATGACACCAGCTCTCTCTCTATTGACATACGAACAAAGATTGTTCAAACTCGAACTACCAACCCTGGAACAAAGAAGAGAAAGAGGAGATCTATTGGCCATTTACAGAAGTATGAAAGGGATGGAAGTCCTCGACAGAGATGATTAATTAAAGTGGGATAAGAGAAAAACAAGAGGACATGAAAAAAAAAATAATAATAATAAAAAAGGATAGTTATCGAAGAGATTTGAAAAAAGAATATTTTCCCACATATAGTGGTGGATATTTGGAACAAATTGGATGAGGCGACAGTGCGTGCAAAAAACTATACAAAACATTAAGAACAAACCTGATGCTGAAATTAACAAATACGGCCCACTACGAGAATAGCTCCCCTCCCGTATAGTACTAGTACAATTAGGTAAATACAACTAGATCTGTACACATACACACACACACACACACACACACACGCACACACACACACGCGTGCACACACACACACACACACACACACACACACACACACACACACACACACACACACACACACACACACACACACACACACACACACACACACACACACACACACACACACACACACACACACACACACACACACACACACACACACACACACACACACACACACACACACACACACGTTGTTAATGTACGGGATGGGTAAGCTGTGTCTCTCGGGTGACCTGTAAAAGAAATCCAGTTCTTGAAAAAAGTATAGTTTTGCCAAAATGGAGAAAGAAAAAGAAGAAAGAAAAATAAACGAACCAACGAAAAGAGGACTGGATATATACATAGTGGAAAGTCCAAGAGGTGTCATCTCCAAAAGAACTTGTTTGATAGATACTCCATAGAAAATCCAAAGGTGGGAATGTAACTTTTTTTTTCAGGGTTTCAAAGAAACCCAGGTGAAATAGGTAAAAGCTTAGATATAGATAGAGAAATTAGATATAGTAATGCATTAAGAAATCGCAAAGTAAATGACTTAATGGAAGAAATCATAGATTTAAAATTGGATTACCGAGCTGTACTTAGGGAATTGATTACTTTGCGTAAGAATAATGAGCAAACGATTGAATAATTAAGTGACCTAAAGAGCCAATTTGAAATTCTTAAAAGAGAAAACAAAAGAATGAAGAATGAAGACAAAAATAAAAATGATGAACCGAAAAAGGAGGTCAAAGAGCAATTACAAGTAGTGACCGGAAAGAAGGAAGATTCAATCCAAGAAACAGACCTCATTGAAATAACAAATCAATGGAAACAAGAACAGAAAAAAAAACATCTTTTAGAGAAATAGTACAGAAGCAGATGGAGGAAAATACAAAAGAGACAGTTATGAAAGTAATCAAAGAAAAAGGAAAATTGGGTGAGAGATACTGTTGTGCATTGTGGTCCATGGTATCCAGGAAAAACATGAAATGTATAGATACCAAAGAGAAAAGGAGGAGAAGGAATTAGCTACGGAAATTTTGAAAGAAACACAGGATGAAGGGCAAAATTTTGATAAAGAAATCGACGAAATCCACAGGATATGCAAATATTAAAAAGAAAAACAACAAAGAACTCTGAAAATAAAACTAAGAACTCAAATGATAGCCGAGGAGGTATTATCGAAAGCGGTTAAATTGGCAAACAGCGAGAAATTCAAACATATATGGATAAAAAAGGAAATGAGTGATGAGGAAAAATAGAAAGACAAAGCTCTCAGAATTGAAGCCAATGATAGAAATGAAAAAAGAACAGAGACGGAAAAAAACGATTTTTTTTGGAGAGCGCTGGACTTAGAGACTGAAAAAATGGTACATTAAAAAAAAAAAAAACTAGAAGTGGCATACACAAATATCGATGGCATGATCTCTGGAATCGATTAACTAAATGACTATCTAGAAATAGAAAAACCTGACATTATGGGAATTGTAGAGACAAAACTGAAAGGACCTCTATCAACAAGCATAGTGGGACAAAATCTATACAACCACTGTGTGAAACATAGAACAGACAAGCAGGGAGGAGGTGTTATGATATTGACCAAAAAAGGGCTAAATGTGACAAAAATTAATGAAGGCCAAGGCAATGAAGAATTAATTATGTATGTACCACCAAAAACACAGGCTTAGTCGGATAGCGAACATTCTAAATTACTGGAAGACACAATGAATGTACTAAACGAGTTACTGAAGAGTGGATGATATGGATGAGGGAGTAAATTGTTACATGAACTTCTTTGCTGACGATGCCAAATTACTCAAGAGAGTAAGAACAGAAGAAGATTGCAGATCGCTACAAGAAGACCTAGACAAAATATGGGAATGGAGTCAGAGATGTGAGATGAACTTCAACATTAAGAAATGTAGCATAATGGAATTTGGAAAAAGCAAAAATAGAGTATCGGGTCAATATGAAATTGGAAATAAGGAAGTCAAAAAAGTCGATTCAGAAAGGGACCTGGGAGTGATCATCTCAAGTGACTATGTCAATAAATTATTTTGAGAGACTTTTAACTTATTAAGATCAATGAAAGTGGCCTTTGGCTACATGGATGAAGAAATGGTTAAAAAAATAGTGATTACACTAATAAGACCTAAACTAGAATATGCTGCAACACTATGGGCACAAAAAAGAACACAAGAAAATTAGAAAGAATTGAAAGAGCGGCGACAAAAATGGCACCTACACTATCAAATCTGACATACGAACAAAGATTGGAGAAATCACATCTATCAACACTGGAACAGAGAAGAGAAAGAGGTGATTTGTTGACCATTTACAGAATTATGAAAGGGATGGAAATTCTCGATAGAGACGACTTATTAAAATGGGACAGAAGAGAAACAAGAGGACACGAAAAGAAGCTAAAGAAGGACAGTTACAGAAGAGACTTGAAAAAGAATAGCTTCCCACATAGAGTGATTGATGTGTGGAACAAACTAAACGGAGAAGCAGTGAGCGCCAAAACTATACACGATTTTAAGAATAAACTGGATGCGGAGAGATACGAAAACGGGTCACTACGAGCATAGCTCTCGTCCCGTAAAATACAACTAGGTAAATACAAGGTCTAAATATACAGGTCAGACCGTTTGAATTCTTGTGCGCAGCTTCTGACGTCATTTGGCTGAGTCCATTTTCTCTTTGTGAAACACTGAAGAAAACTGTGAAACGCCAAGGAAGACAGGAACTATAATATTTTATATATTATATATTATATATCATATATATTATATATTCATATATATAGACAGGAACTATAATATTTTATATATATTTATATATATATATTTTATATAATATTTGTCAGAATATAACTAATTGCGTGGAGCGATGCGAGCGAAGGCAACGTCTTTCCTATACGCTGCACCAGCTTCAACTGACAGCTATAGGACCCGCCAACCCCACTTTGAACAGCCAGGTGACGTTCACGGGCCCGCTGCGCCAACTCCCTCGAAATTCGGTCGGAAGTGGTTAGACCTTATATTCTTAGATCTTGGGTAAATACACGCTGTGATTAGAGTTCTCGCCTGCCACTACGGCGGTCCGGGTTCGACTCCCGCCTAGGGCTGAAATAATTTCAGTATCGATGCGCCGCGGGGTGTTACTTCAACTCTCGTGGCGGGAAGTTGGGTGTGTGTGTGCATGTAAGGTCACAGTATTACCCATAGATCGGTCATACGAGCTCTGAGCTCTCATCCAGGAGGTTAGTAACTGTCGATCACGAGTCCAACATGTGATCCAAGACCATGGTGAATCACACACACACACACGCTAGCGTAGTTCTTTTCCTCTACATGACAATTAGGACAATGCATTAAGGGAAACACGTACAATAATTTCTGCACGAGGAAAAAATCTAATGTGTGGATAGTGATGCTGTTTTTGAGTACTTAAATTAGTTTGGGGAATTGGCAAGATTAAAGTGAGATTGTACTTCTGAATAGTCATGAGACTTTCGGTGGACGTGGTCTTGCCAGGTGTGTTGATGATGAGAGACCCTCGAACTGAATCTTATCGACATTTGATTTTAGGGAAAAGATCCTCCACCGCTGTAATCTTGAAGGTGATGAAAAACGAATAATTAATAAACATGATTGAAAACTATAAACCAACTGTTCATCAACTTTAATGGAGAAAATATCCATCATGGTGAAATGAACTGACTAAAGGGGCCTTGTACGAAAATGATAAACAAACCCAACGCAGTAGGAGAAACAGTTGAACTGATATCGATCGACTGATGCAGCAGACAAAAGGTCATGTGCAGAGAAAACAAAAATCTTCGTTTGGACAACTTGGATTGTGATGGCAAAGGAGCATCGAACAGAGGTGCTTTGAAGTATTTAATTTTATGATATTTCTCTAACGAAGGAATTTTTCTTCAAAGAAAAGGAAGTGGCAGGTTCACGTACCCAAGTTTCCCTTTTTAATTATGGTCTTCTCAAATGAATAAAATCACATGGCGGCAGTTAGAATGAATGGATGTAACCATAAACCATAGTGAAAAAGTAGGTCGGGTTTTAATCATTTTATTTCAACTGTTCCATCCAGCATAGAGGAATCTTGATTCATTATAGGGTGAAAGGTGCGAATGATGAGACAAAACAAGTGAACGAAGAATTAAGAATAGGAAGAGGATCGCGAATATGATCTTCGGATTAAATAAATAAATGTACGTAAGTTGGATCAGTCGACCAATTAAAGAGATAAGGACAATGAGAAATGAGATTAGGTGTGTGGAGGAAATGCTAGGATGGGAAGGGACGAAGAGGGACGAAAAGGAGAAAAACAGGAGGAGGAGGAGGAGGAGGAAGCAATGTGTGAATTGGATAACTTTCTCTCTCTCTCTCTCTCTCTGTATATATTCGAGTATATATATATATATATATATATATATATGTGTGTGTGTGTGTGTGTGTGTGTGTGTGTGTGTGATGTGTGTGTGTGCGTGCGTGAGCGCGACCGCGGGCGTGTATATATATGTATATATATATATATATATATATATATATATATATATATATATTGCAGAAACCACAGGGAAATTAAAGTCGGAATACTGAACGTTTTCGTCTATTACGACATCCTCAGAGTACAAAGAAAGAAAAAATAGAACACAATATTTATACAGAAGAAAGAAAACTGGGAGAGGTCATAGCCACATAAAACCTTCGGACATTATACATACAACACATTTAATTACAAATGGAAATGTTAATGTTAATAAAAATACATATACATTCATATACACATAGAAATGGTGATAGTAACAAGAAAAAATAATAATAAATAAAATAAAATAAAAAGGAACAAAAACCATGTGGCCGAAAGGTCCATAGGACAATTGGTACAATTAGGAAACTAGATACTGCTTTACTATCCTATGATATTGTTTTGTTAAACCAAAACACAAGTAATATTATTATCAAATTGTGCAAAAAAAACAAAAAACAAAAAACAATATTTAACAGAAATACAAAAACTGGAAAGGTTATGCCACATAAAACTTTCGGACGTTATACATACATACACACTCATATACACAGAAATATTAATGGTAACAGTAAATGAAAAAAAACATACACAATCATATACACATGGAAATAATAATGGTAATAGTAAAACAAACAAAAAATACAAAAGAACAAAACCTTGTGGCTGAAAGGTCCACAGGACATTTGGTACCATTAGGAAATTTGGTACTGTTTTACTATCCTATTAATTATAAAATTGTCTAGTTTAAATAAACCTAAACTCAAGTTAATATTATTATCAAAATTGTTCTTTATGAAACAGGATTCAATGATGTTCCTATCTAAAGC
>NC_134803.1:11233001-11253001 GCF_046742065.1 Oratosquilla oratoria | reverse complement strand
AACCATGTAATTAAAATCATGTAATTGAAATCTGCCAAACAACATCCGCTGGCAGATACTGTTTTGGCAACTCTGCCCCTCACTGCATGGTCTATGATCCTGCCACTGCCAAAGCAGCCAGACACCAGCGGTCAATGTTCGTAAGACTTTCACGTTGATACAAGGTACGTAAGCAATTTGGTCAGTACAGATCAGTTACAGTTATTTCTTATAAAAATATATTACAGCTACTTAAATTATGTAGCTACTAATCATATTGAAATTAGATGACGTACGTTTACAATCAATGCACCATTATTTCGCTTATTCATTGTTGATATACCTTATTTTCTCCCTTTTCAGTTCATCATGTCTGCGATCCAGCGTGTTAAGAAGAGGAAAATGGACCTCGAGCATCGGACCTTCAACCCTGAGTGGGAGAAGTACCTTTTCAGCCAATGATTTGGACAGGCCCAGTGACTCAGCTTGAAGATTGTGGCCGTCCTAAAAGAGTACAACGTGCGCCACCACTGGGAGACAGAGCACCGATCGTCAAACTTTGCGTCGATGTCTGCCGACGAGAGGAAGGACGCCACCGTTAAACTATTAGGCAACCTGCAGAAACAAACTTCGCTCTTCCGCAAGCAGGATGCTGAGGCCGAAAAGGTGACGCGCGCGCCAGTTGTGAAGTCTCTCGGATCCTTGCTCGCCGAATGAAGCCATTCGCGGATGGGGGACTTCATCAAGGAATGCCTCCTCGCTGTAGTGGACTCCGTCTGTCCAAAGCAGCGTTCTGCCTTTGAGAGCGTGAGCCTTTCGTCCCGCACCGTTCGTCGTCGCATCGAGGATATGTCGGACAACGTGCACGACTCACTCAAAACACGCAGCTCGAACTTCGTCGCCTTTTCCCTCGCTCTGGATGAGAGCACCGACACAAAGGACACGGCCCAGCTGGCCGTTTTCATCCGCGGCATCACCGCTGACCTCCAGCTGTGTGAGGAATTCCTCCAGCTTGTCCCGCTGCGCGGCACCACCACTGCGCAAGACATCTGCAACGCCGTGCTTCAATGTGTTGATCAGCACTCCCTGGACCTCTCCCGTCTTGTGTACGTGACAACCGACGGTGCCCCGGCGATGGTTGGGGAGAAGAAGGGCGCCGATTCGCTGCTAGTGCGCCACTGTGAAGCCGCCGGATACACTCAGCCCATTAACATGATGCACTCCATCATCCACCAAGAGTCCCTGTGCACCAGGTCTGCCAAACTCGTTGATGCCATGTCTGTCGTGGTGAAGGTCGTCAACTCCATCCTCTCCCGCAGCCTTAACCACCGTCAGTTCCAGGTACTGATGGACGAGGTGAACATGCACTACAACGACCTGCTCTACTTCTGTGAGGTACGCTGGCTGAGTCGTGGGGCCATGCTGTCTCGTTTGTGCGACCTACAGCAGGAGATTGCCACCTTCCTACGTCAGAAGAACCTTCCCCACGCTGATCAATTCTCTGATCCGCGGTGGCTAGCTCGCCTGGCCCTGCTCACGGACATCACGGCGCACCTGAACGCCCTCAACATGATGCTGCAAGGCAAAGATATTCTCGTGACAGACATGTACGCGCACATCACTGCCTTCGAGGTTAAGCTGCGCTTGTGGGAGGCTCAATTGGCTTCTGGTCAGTTTGTGCATTTTCCTCGCCTTGCTGCTTGTGCCCCTGACGACGTGGACCTGGACACTTGCGTTAGTGTCGTCACCTCTCTGCGTGAGGAATTTGCTTCCCGTTTTGCAGGAGTCAGGGTGCTGGCTGCGGACTTCAAGCTTTTCACTGCTCCCTTTGACTTCCCCGTGGAAGACGCCCCTGCCTCCCTGCAGATGGAGTTGGTGGAGCTGCAGTGCAACGATGAAATGAAGGTGAAGTTCCGCACCTCTTCTCCGTTGTCCTTCTTCCGCGACATCGTCCTCCCTTCTAACAATTTTCAAAAATACATTGCGCATGTTCAACGCATTGTGGCCATGTTCGGCAGCACCTACTGTTGCGAACAGCTCTTCTCCAAAATGAAGTACACGAAGTCTCACCTTCGCTCCCAACTCTCAGACCGCCACTTCAATGGCATTCTTCTGTTGTCTACCTCAACCATCGAGCCAGACATGGAAATACTTTTTCATGGCAAACAGCACCAGCAGTCTTATTGATTTGCAGGGTATTCAATGCAATTCTTGTACAATTTATTCATTGTATTCAATATATTGTACAAAATAGAGTAATTCTGGGGCTCTCGTTTTTCACTCCAGCCCGCGGCCTCCTTCCAAAATCTCATCTGGCCCTCACTCCGAAAAGGTTGCCCGCCCCTGCTTTACATCGTTGGGTAAATATTTGACCAAAAATTCCCACGGCTTATGAGGCCAACATTATTTATTTGCAGACAATCTTCATCATAAACATAAACCTAATCCCTCAGTAAGCGTGTCTCCTGGATCTTGTAACTACTTTACTGAGATGTATTCGTTCTCTGGTTAACGCCAAAATATTTTATTCAACTGAGGTGCCCCATCAGTGACGAAGAAGTGAAATTGAAACTAGAAATATCGGAAAATGTACCTCTTCCTCTCTTCAATTACCCAGTCCAAAAAATTCAAATGTTAACAAAATATGGGTCGCCTTCGAAAATGATAAATTCCAAACATCTTATGAATCTATTTTGTTGTCATCAAAAGTTGTTTTAGGATGTAGATTATACTCATTTATTTTTTGTGCTGCACACAACTCTTGGAAATAATGAGCACTATTTTTAACGTGTTTCAGATCGGATCAGTCACAACTTAAAACGCTGCACTGCCAGAAGAAAACAGTGGGCGTACTTTATGGACCAGTGCAGCCTATAAAGGTGCAAATGTGGAGAGCAGCTCTGATCCTGGTTGGAGCAGCAGACAAGTGAGTAATGCGGTCATCTCAAGTGGTGCATATTTCCCCCCCGCTATGGTCCCGCGCCATGTCTACCTTAGCGCCAACCGTCACGCAAACCCCACGAAGCAACTCCGCAACATTATTTATGATCTTACACTCTTCAGAGCAGCCAAGAAAAGCAGGCAGGTGCACAATGTAACTCAATTTACTTCCATGCAATTGATAAAGGAGCAAGAAGCCACTCAGAATGAGTTAAGACGCGTTTGGTGTGATCTGGGTTAAGTTAGACTGCACACGGTCGGGACGGAGTGAAGGCTCTGGGCGGCTTAACCTACGCGCAGATACACAACTAACCCCTTCTATACCACGTGGTATATTTCCTTCCGTTCATGGTGCTGCCAGACTACTTTATTCTCAACTTCTGGCACCCCTTACACATCAAAAATATACATTAACTCTCTAGGTCCCTCTCATATTTCTGGCACTTTTTATTATGACTGTCTCCAGGCATTTTTATTTACCTCCGTGGCACCTCCTTTGTAGCGATGGGGTAAAGCGCAGATTTGTACGTATGTCCTTGTTGCACGAACAAATCAATGAATGCAAAATTTGTAACTACAGAACAGACCAACGAATGTTTCTGTACGTTACACGTCTTCCTTTACCCACTCCCCTCTCCCACTCCCCCTTTCCGTCTTTATCCCCCTCTCTGTCTCTCTCGCTATTCCTCTCTTCCTCCTCTTTCTCTCACTGTGCACGCGTTTACGTACAGTCGCACGCACACACACACACATACACACAAAGCCTTCGATAAAGTACCACAGAAATAATTATTAAAAAAAACAACAACTTGAAAACATAGGAGAAATACAAGGTAAACTACTAAACTGGATGGAGGATTTCTTGCATGGCAGAAAAATGAGAGTAGTGCTCAGAGACAAGAATTCAGCTTGGGAAGAGGTGATTAGTGGAGTTCCACAAGGATCGGTATTGGCTCCAATAATGTTCGCTATTTATGTGGATGACATGGATGAAGATGTGGATTGTTACATGAGCTTTTTTGCTGATGATGCTAAATTGCTGAGGAAAGTGAATACTGAAACGGATTGTGAATCACTACAGAGGGACCTAAACAAGGTTTGGAAATGTAGCCAAAAGTAGCAAGTAGACTTCAACATAAAGATATGTAGTATAATGGAGTTCGATATATATATGTATATATATATATATATATATATATATATATATATAAATATATATATATATATATATACATACATACATATCAGGACAATATAAAACTGGAATAAAGGAAGTAAAGAATGTGGGATCTGAATAAGACCTGGGAGTAATTATCTCAAATGACATGTCCCATAATAAACAGATAAACAAAATTGTTGGATATTCTTACAACTTGCTAAAATCAATAAAGGTGGCTTTTACCTAATTAGATGAAGAAATGAGTGGAGTATGCTGCGACACTATGGTCACCCAGTACAAAAAAAAAAAAAAAAAAAAAGAGAGAGAGAAAAAAAAGTAAAACAGGAGAACGAATCCAGAGAACAGCCACGAAAATGGCCCCAACACTTTCAAATCTGCCATATGAGGAGAGACTGGCTAAATTGAAATTACCGACTTTGGAACAAAGAAGAGAAAGAGGCGACCTGCTGACCATTTACAGAATCATGAAAGGCACAAAAGTCTTTGATAGAGAAGACTTATTAATTTGGGATAAGAGAAATACAAGGGGACATGATAAGAAACTCAAAAAGGATAGTTATAGAAGAGACCTGAAAAAACAGTTTTCCACACAGAGTGGTAGATATCTGGAACAAACTGGATAAAACAATAGTGTGTGCAAAAACTATACACGAATTTAAGAGCAAACTAGACACTGCGAGATACAAAGACGGGACACCACGAGTATAGTTCCCCTTCCCGAAATATACAACTGCACAGACATGACAGAAATGAATAGACACCAAGAAAAATGCATTTCTGCTCTTATTTCTCTTATTTCTGCTCTTATTTCTGCTTAATGTTATTCAAATTTACCCAGTATGTTATATTTACCTAGATTTATATTTCAGATAAGATACAAAATTAATAAAGCATGCCACGAACCAAAGGAGCAGTAGACCTATCTGAATTTCAGCGAGGTTGTATTGTGGGTCAACATGAAGGTGGACTTAGTCAACGCAAAATATCTGAAAATCTGTCAATATCCCTCTCTCCTGTTAATAAAGTGATCGTACAATTCACCAGAGAGGGCAAGAAGGGCGCAAAACCTCATTCAGGTCGTCCCGGGCCCTCAGAAAGAACCTTGAGTCTTGTCAAAAGAAATGTCGAAGAGGATTCACGTTGCAAGGCCTCTGATATAACAACACAAGCTGATGTCAGTCCCAGAACAACTGTCAGGTTGGGTTACTATGGCAGAGCTGCAAGAAGGAAACCATTCCCTCGTCAAGCCAATATCAAGCGCAGAAAGTATTGGGCTGTTGAGATGGTGGAGAGACCTGTGGCCTTTTGGAGCACTATCACTTTCACTGATAAGTCACGATTCGTATTATTTTCTGACAGTGGAAGAGTGTGGGTCTGGAGACTCTGTAGTCAAGAGTTTGACCCCAATAGACTGCAGCCAACAGTGAAACATGGGAACATTTCAATAATGGTGTGGGGTGCAATTTGGAGTGATGGTCGATCAGAGCTTGTGGAGTGTCAAAGAAACATCAATTCAGGCAAATATATTTCTATATTAAAGGAAGGACTCATTCCAATATTCTCCAGTGGTAGATTGAGTGGCAATGTCTTCCTATTTATGGAAGATAGAGCTCCTTGTCACACTGCTCAAGCAACACAAAATTGGTTGAGCCAAAATGGGATCAGGAAATTTCCATGGCCAAGTCAGTCCACGGATATGAACCCTATTGAACACTTCTGGGGCATATTACACCGACAACTTCGCAAAAAGAACAGGAAGCCATCTTCAAAGCCCGAACTCTTAGGATTACTATGGGAAACCTGGCAAGAAATCCCTCAAGATGATATTCGTGAACTAATCACTAGCATGCCTAGAAGGGTCCTTGCATTGAAGAAAGCAAAGGGGATGTCAACCAAGTATAAGTTATTCACATCGTGATAATTTATAAGCACTTTAATTGTATCAATCGCTTGTTTAATAAATTAAACGATTGCTCTTCGTGTCTATTCAATTCTGTCATGTTTTTGTATGTAAATACAACTAGGTAAATGCACACAATTATACACACGGCTCAACGGCGCAGTGGTAGCGTTCGCAATTGCTAACCAAGCGGTCCAAATTCGAATCCCGTCCAGGGCTGAAATTATTTCAGCATCGTTGCTTTACGAGCCGTTATTCCAACTCTCGTGGGTTGGGAGTTGTGTGTGTGTGTGTGTTTGTGTGTGTGTGTGTGTGTGTGTGTGTGTGTGTGTGTGTGTGTGTGTGTGTGTGTGCGTGTGAAGTCACAGCATTATCCATAGATCGGTCATACATGAGCTCTGAGCTCTCATCCGGGAGGTTAGTAGCTATCGATCACGAGTCCAACACGTGATCTAAGACAATGGTGAATTACACACACACACACACACACACACACACACACACACACACACACACACACACACACACACACACACACACACACACACACACACACGCACTGCGAGTCGTTACTCCAACTCTGGGGGGGGGGAGGAGTTGGCTGTGTGTGTGTAAGGTCACAGCATTATCCATAGATCGGTCATATATAAGTTCTGAGCTCTCATCCAGGAGGGTAGTAGCTATCGATCACAAGTCCAACACGTGATCCAAGACCGTGGTGAATCACACACGCACACACATACACATACACACACTTGCACGCACACACAGACACACACACACACACACACACACACACACACACACACACACACACACACACACACACACACACACACACACACACACACACACACACACACACACACACACACACTGCGAGTCGTTACTCCAACTCTCGTGGGCGGGGAGTTGGGTGTGTGTGTGCGTGTAAGGTCACAGTATTACCCATTGATAGATCATATCTGAGCTCTCATCCGGGAGGGTACTAGCTGTTGATCACGAGTCCAACACATGATCCAAGACCTTAGTGAATCACACACACACACACACACACACACACACACACACACACACACACACACACACACACACACACACACACACACACACACACACACACACACACACACACACACACACACACACACACACACACACACACACACACACACACACTAAGAAGGTAATATTTGTCGATCACGAGTCCACCACGTTATCTAAGACCGTGGTGAATCGGGCCATATATGACCTCTGAGCTCTCATCCGGGAGGGTAATAGTTGTAGATCACGAATCCATCGCGTGATCGAAGACCGTGGTGAATCACACACACACGCGATGAGCACAGAAATTTTTCTTGAGACGTAGTGGCCTGAAGTGTGAGTGTGTGGACGGCAATGAGTACAAAGAAATTCTCACGAAATGAACTCACTTTAGTCTGCCGCCAAACTATTTGATTAATCTCCGTGGTGCAAACTCCGGTAAAGGAGGCTCGATCAGACTCACTCTTTTCGTGGTTTTGCAGTGCTGGTACCCGCTCGCACCTCAACCTTGTCGGTTGTCCGGAACTGATCATAGTACATGATGAACGACGCAGGAGGAGAGACGGTGTTGCATCCACCCACGCTAGGATGCCACTCTTGCAGTGACTATACCCGGAGGAAGCCGATGTATCACACAATCACAGACACACACAGTGATTTCACCAAGTAACCTCAGGTCCGACGTGAGTAGTGGTCGCGGGCCATTAGAGTGGATGAAGCCCTTCTTAACTTCTACGCCGCGGACAGGATTCGAACAGACGGCGAATTCCGCACAGTTACCAGATGCATGGTCTACCTCACGAGCCACGAGGGGGGGGAGGACTTTGAAGTCCCATCTCAGTTAACCCTTTCCGCGTTTTCCGTGCCTGTTGGCATGGGGATGAATAAAATAGCCTGACGGCAGCAGCCGTTAGGTTCAAGGAACGAATACCATTCAACACGGAAGAGCTCTCCTTTTTTCTTAGGAAGAAAATTGACGCAAAGTGGAGTCAGAGACAAAAATGAGCTCAACAAAGAAAAAATACATTTTGAAGAAAAGACAGTAGGGACAAGGTAATGTTTATTCTGCTTTCCTTAAGGTTTCTTTGCATCTGAATAAAATCACCTGGCGATAATCGACATATAAATCGAGTTACGTACTTGTGGAACCGGGATTTCTTTTATATATTCATTTATTTATACCTCAATTCATCTATTCATTTGTTTATCTATTCATTTATCTATCTATATATTTACCTATTAATCTATTTATCTGTTTATTTACTTACTTATTGATTAAATTTTTCTTAATATATTTATAAAATCATTTTACTTGCCAATGCCAAAACGTTTCATTCAGATGAAGGTTGATTCGAGACAAAACGAGTCTCGATTATCTTTTCTCCAGTCAGTCAATTGCTCCTAAGCCAAATAGAATCACGTAGTGTTATTAACCAGAAGAAATCATGCAAAGCCCGTCACCATGTTCAGGGGCGTTATTAAGAGTTATGAGGATAGTGGCGGATGTCCTGGTAGGTACCAAACTATGAAGGAATGTGCAGGAGAGCTGAGTTGCCCCACACTTGCTCCTGTGCTGTGCTGACTCAATGCTGAGACCCTTGGCAACTGCAATCAGTTCCCTCCATCTAAGGAGGTCCTCTGGTATCTTCACCTTCGCCTAGCAGCCTCGTGTCTCCTCCCTGGTGTAAAGGTACGTTGTCTCCTTGAAGGCCTCCGCTTATGTCTCCCCCAAACCTTGCTCTTAGTTAAGACCCTGTTTATGGTCCTTTCTGGGGCACGTGTCCGGGCCAACGTACCCTGGCACTTAGCATTGCATTCGTTACATCAAGTCTGATGGTTATAACCCGCACTTCCCCTTGCATACTAGCTCTTCCTCCTCCTCCTCCAGTCTTCAGTTTTGGGAGTATATTTTCCGCCCTTCTGTGCAAAGATAGAAGTATACTTCTCTAACGGGTCTGCATATTTCCTTATTTTCGGTATTCTGATTTCAGTTTTCAAATTCTGAGGCTTCACGGTTCGACATTATTAGCAAAAGTGAAAATCAGAGAAGCAATCCCACACTGAATGGTACAGACGATACTACGTTTATTCATTCCTGAAAGACCCTTGAATTAAAAAAGAATCGCAAAATCATCTCTGCTGGAACCTGAAAATAGTAAGAAGCGAAAATGAGCTATGAAATTAGGAATGTAAAGAAAATACAAGGCAGATACTTAGATCATTGTTAAAGTATTGTTACCGACTGCCAAAGGGCTGCGGTTAGCGGGTTAAAGGCAGTGGGTGGGTGAGGAACCTACGCCAGGCGCTCAACTGCGGGCGAAGCCAACACTTTGCCCTATATGTTCGAGAAGCTATGGCAAATGATAGTGTATAAATGCAAAAGCGTTCAGAATCTCGGTGGCTAATGTCATCTAGAGAGCTGTTGTGTGGGTTTAGAGATATGCCGAGAATGAGTCTCTCCTACGACCACATCGTCAACTTACTCATATCGTACACCTTCGACAATAGAAAAGACGCTTGCTGCAGGTTTGTAAAAAGGACACCGGCCAGTGTAATACTAAATTAAATAAATTGTATCAATTCAAATAATGAAGAGGAGCCCCATAGGGATACCTGTGTTACCCCCAAGTTTGGCAAGCAAAATGCTGTGGTGGAGGTTATAATCTGAAAGAGGTAGTTGGACACATGGAAAAATATGAAGCAATATTAGAAAGGCAATCCCTGATTTGCATATGGAAAATCATGTTGGACATCTCATTGTTAGCAGCATGACCTACAATAGTGATGAATGGGAGGACTACACTTATCTGGATTACAAATTTGCTGCAAGATGATTTAATGAAATATTCAACCCCTCAGATGTTCAGCGTGCACACGCGCACACGCACGCATTTTAGCTACAGGACATCAGATCACGACCTTTCCAGAAACTCCCGCGGGATCATCTATTGTGTCAGATCTCATCCGTGATCAGTTGGGCTGAGCGCGAAAGGACACCTGTGTTCTCCATTACCAACTGCAAGTCGTCATACGGCCGATACACTTATTACTATGTTCACCATTGCTTGTATATGAAAAAATATGCATGAATATTGAATGTCCATACTCAGTTAGTGTATTGTACATTGTAGAAATAAATTAAGCAGTAGATAGTGGGCAATAAATTGTGCATAACATTATCATTTGACAACAGCCATCATTTGAATAATGTATATAAAATTGTAACATTGGGAACCACCAGTGTTTTCCTCGTGTACTGATTTGAGATGTAGATCAGTCTAGTCACGGAGAGATTAAAGAAACCAAACCACAATATCGTTTGTCTCAATGCCCCCAAACCCAATGTAGACAACAAATGAGTCTACATTCTGGTGGCAGGCGGTGAAATAGGAAATACCAACATTCCGTGGAATACGAAGCATCATTATTCCGGTTTTCACAGAAAAATCGAAGTAGCAAACTCCTACATTATTCATACCAACATTCTGGTGATCTACGAGGCAACCCCTCTCCGCTGCATCGTCCAGCATCAGCTACAAGACAATCCACCTCCGCGGCATTGTCCAGCATCCACGACGAGACAACCCTCGTCGCCACATTCTGCATTACTCCCACGAGTCGGATATCCTCCGCCCTCTCCACGCCACCACCGTTTTGGACGACGACTTCCTCCTCCACCACGCATCTAGCTTCACACTACCGCCAACGCATCATCGTCTACGTCTTCGCATGAGTGCGACCTTCAAATCTCCACTTCAACGCCAAAGCCACCCATATATTTGTTTTCTCTCTCTTCTTCTCTGGCATTATAATTTTTGTGTGTTTGCATGTTCATATTTTCTTGGATATATTATTTCTATAACTCACCAGTCCAATACACTATGCTAACTCTTCCCCCTGATTACAGCGTTAAATCTTCCCACCGAATCATCCCACTCCATCATCATTCATAGAGCCAAACTCCTACATCATACTGGGTAAGTAGATATTTTCCCTTCTCAATATCGCCTAGGAGGTATTACGGACTCTCTCTCTCTCTCTCTCTCTCTCTCTCTCTCTCTCTCTCTCTCTCTCTCTCTGTGTCTTATCAGTTTAGTCCATGAACGTGTCCAAACACCTTTCTGACTCGACATACCGACACTGTACACGCAGCCGCTCCACGCTCATTTCCAATACACCAGACATGTCGCCTCCTTCTGCTAACACCTTTTCGGACAATTTACCTGATCCTCAAAACACCATGACAACACAAAATATTATCACCGTAGTCAAGGATAAGACCACATTACCTTTCTTTAACGGCAAGAATATTTCTATACACAATTTCCTCTCTTAAGTTGAATCAGAGATAACACGAAGGAACATCACAGACGACAAAGTTAAAATATCCATTCTATAATCCAGAATAGACAAGAATAATACATTAGCTGGTGACGTCATTCAGTCTGATCTATTTGAGAAAACCAAGCCTTATCATTATTTTGTAGAGCACTGTTGAGAAGTCCTTTGCATCATTTGAGCTACTTGGATCACTTTCCCCTTTATTCTCTTTGGCTAGAACTTACAATCATGGTCCACACCACAATAAAGAGAAACCTGTAAAAATTGCTTCAACATTTAAGAATGAACTCCGAGAAAGCCTAAAAAATTCAGACTGGGTCTCAGACGTTAATATTTCATTAGAACACGTAGTCTCACTTATGGGAGACTTACGACTACTATCCCAATTACAACTAGACACACTTCAGAAGGCTAGTACTATTCTATTCACACTAGGTATCACACTAGGCGAATTCTCGACGAAATTCTCTGACACGGACAAAGCTATCACTCAGATCTAGTCAGTACCCATTGCACCCACCCACACAATTTCCTAGGTCACATGCCCCCCCCCCCCATATGACACGAGTTCAAGACATACATCTCGCATTCGACATCTCTCACGCCAATGCTCTCCATTAAGAACACAAATTGTTTGTACATACTGCCACAAACCAGGACACTTTGCAAATATGTGTTACTACAGACACCCTTCACAACCAAACCGACACTGCGATTATCACGGTACATGCTTCCACACGAGTGATTGTTGCCGTGTGCTGATAGGGGCAACATAGACCAAACTCCCCAGATCACTCTCCTGCAAATCATTCACTTAATACATCTCTATTATGGCTACAGAACACCAAGATTCAGAGCACACAAAGGACATTTAATTTATACCTGGAAATTCATTCATCAACCCTACCTGTACATACCCTGGATGTCCCAGACATGTCTTCATATTCCTTAGCAATCAATGCTACATCTAGCAACACCAAAGTGACAATCTTTCTCCACACGGGTTCCCCAGTCAAAATGATGTCAACACAGTTTCCATAAATTCTGCACTTCAACAAAACGTGTCACCATTTTAGAACCCCCGACGTCAATCTTTGCAATGTAGATGGTGTACCATTCCCGATCGTCTGTAATTCTCCCTAGACATATGCTTCAAAGATCAGTGCCCATCCATTCCAGTTACCGCCTACGTAGCCGAGGTTAACTTTCATGCTGATATCCTCATAGATTTACAGCTGATGAAGCAATGTAGCATAGCCATTTACTATGCTCAAAATTGTATCATTTACGCAAACCATTTCCTCCCTGCATTGCCATCAGTAACTCCTCATAAAGTAAGTCACATTCACGTGGCCGAGCAAGCACAGGCAGACCATGGCCCCGCGTCAGTGGCTTGTGCTCCCTTCCTTCAAATTTACTCTGCTTTATCATACGAGGATGAATCAGCTGCTAGTACAAATTGTTTCACTACCTTCATACAATAGAATTCTCAGTGTTCAACCACCCCAACCCCTCCCCAAGACTAACTTTTCTACTTTTCTGAGAACTGTGGACATACATTCCAAACGTAATAGACGTACTACCTCCTCTCGCATGTCCAAATTAGTCAGAACTTGTACTTTTGAACTTGGAGACATTATTTACACCCTCAACTACACCCCCACCTCGAAGATCTCCTCTAAATTCTCTGGACCCTTCGTATCATTGGACATGAGTCAAATAACAAAGTCAAAACACTCAGGTTACACGATCTTACAGAGATCATATTGCTCAAAGGTCATGTCAAAAGAGTTCCCTGTGGCCTCGACATAGATTGTTCCTTCATCAGTTCATACTACCCCTGCAATAGAGGACCATCACCAATCCTCTCCACTGCTTCCTCCTATTCCTCTCCCATGTTACAGCCTTCACAGTCGAGCTACAGCTTCATGCGATTACATTTTCTCTAGGTGGACGGAAATAATATCTATTTCTACATGTCCTTAAAATTAAGTCATTTTTATTTTAATCATTAGTATTTCCCGATATCATCATTGCTCAAACACTATCTCTGTATTCAACGTATGTAACACATCAATGACTAGCGTGCACATGTGCGCACGCACACATATGCTACAAGGTGTGGTTTCAACGACGAGACTAGCGTCTCCATAGGGACTTCCATTGTTCAGTCACCAAGCTCACCGATCTTTCTTGACAACACCCTTTTGACAACAATAGATTCTCGGCGTCTCAGGTCAAGAGCTCTACTAGACAAAGGGCCCAACTGCGTCTTGGGTCAACACCTGCACGTTATCGGCCGATGTCTCAACCGACGTGACGAAACCTTGTTAATCTTTACTATGATATGGCAACTGTACATATGTAGATAATATGTGTCTGGCAACCCTCCGATCCTGCCTGGGGGCTTGTCGTGTATTTTGTAGTTAGAACTAAACTGGGAGAATTAAAGCCAAGAACTCCGCCCGAGTTTCTTTCACCACCAATTCCATTGTAGTGTACCACAACCTACATTGTGGTGAGCAGCGGTGGGGTTACGATGACGACACTACTCCTACATTCTGGTGGGCAGCGGAGGGACTACGATTACGACTACGAAGACTGTGCCACTACGAAACTTACACCTACATTCTGGTGACCAGCAGAGGGATTCGAATCTACACACTAACCGTGGACATCGAAGCAGCAGTGCAACACTAATTCCTTCGAAGTATCTTCCAGCATTCCACTTACGAGCCAAAAACACCGACGTTCTTCGCTGTTTCGCCCACCTCAATCAACTACGATACGAAGCCCAAGCTCTACGCCGATTCTACCTAGCTGCATTCTCTACCACGTCAACATAGATGTATTCTTCAACCCCGACGGGAAACATCCACCAGAAGAATTTCCCCACCACCACGACGCCCGCCACTCCACCACGTCAACATAGAGACGCATTCTCCAACATTACAAAGGAAATCTCAATCAGAGACATTTCTCCACCACCACGACGCCCGCCACCTCCACCACGACAACATAAAGACGTTCGACTTCCCTTCTCCACCATTTCACGAGTCAGATCATTTCCCCCTCCTCCAACAACGCATCACGCTCCGAACGATCATCTCTACGTGTCAACGATCGTCGCGACATCTGCAAGCAACACTCCTCCACTCCCCGCTTCTAAGCTGCGCAAGAATCTGTTTTACCATTCTTATTTCATATTCGTTTATACAAACATCTTGGTTACATATTTATTCACTTACCAACGATAACATACTAATTGATACCCATAATCCCAGCAGTGTATCCATCCATCTTCTCGCCCCTCTGCAGCCCTGTCACTCACAGCCATACTCCAACATCACATTGGGTAAGTAGATATTTTTCTGTCCTCAGTGCCACCTAGGAACAACAGTCTCCAAAAATATTTTTCTTAATACATAAACGTGTCCAAAGCCCTCTCTGACTCGACAAACCGGCCCTATACATGAAGCCAAGCTACGTCTCCACCATGTCCCCCCTTTTACTTCCAACTCTTCAAACAATTCAACTCCTACTCACAACACCATGGCAACACAAAACCTCATCACAGTCATTAATGACGAGAAAAGATTACCACTCTTTAACGGCAGGAACATTCCTGCACACACCTTCCTCACTGAAGTTCACTCAGAATTACTACGTAGGAATGTCACAGACGATACAACAAAGATATCCATCTTAACATCCAAAATAGACAAGCATGACACTTTAGCTGGTGACGTCATTCAGACTGACTTGTTTGAGGAAACACATTTGATACATTTGTAGAAGAATTAAATAAATTATATGGGGCGTTTGAGCCACTTGGAGCACTTTCCCCCTATACTCTCTTACAAAGACGTACAATCATTGCCCACACACCACTAAAGAAAAGGCAGTCAAAATAGCCTCAGCATTTGAGAGCAAACTCAGAGAAAGTCTCAAAAACCCAGACTGGGTCTCAAACGACACAATTTCATGGTAGAACCTAGTCTCACCCATTGCATACTTTTGCCTTCTCTCACAATTACACCCAGACACTCAAGAGAGCCAGGGCCGTTACATTCACACCAAGTATCAAACTAGGCGAATTCTCAAGGAAATTTTCTGACACAGAATAAGTTATCACTCAGTACCCATAGCACCAACACACATGGTTGTACAGGTTACACAGTCCTCCTCACATAACACGAGAGGAAAACATACATCACACTCACGACATCCCTCACAACAACGCTCTCCTTCAAGAACACGACTGTTTTGTACATACAACCACAAACCAGGGCACATCGTTAACACGTGTTATCACAGATACCCATCATAACCGAACCAATACTGCGAGCATTATGGTACTTGTTTTCACACAACTGATCATTGCCGTGTGCTCCTAGCCCGGAGACATAACAGACAAGAATCCTCAGATAGCTCTCATGCTAGACATTCATGTACCACATCTCCTGCTAGACATTCACGTAGCACATCTGCTAGACAGTCACGTAACACATTTGCTAGACATTCACGTAACACATCTCCTGTAAGACATCCACGGAACACATCTCCCTTATGACTACAGGATACAAAGACTCTTGCACACCCACAACATTTACTCCATACCAAAGTATTCCATTTGCATCCTTACCGGTACACACCCTGGAGACCCCAGACATGTTTTCTCATTCCTTACCTAGTAACACCAAAGTAGAAATATTTCTCGACACGGGCTCCCCAGTTAACATCATAGCCCTACACAGTTTTCACAGATTCCGCACTGAAACAAAACGTGTCGCCATTTTGGAACCCCCCGACGTCAACCTTTGTAATGTAGATGGTGTATCTTTTTCAATCATTGGTAAATTCTCACTAGACATTAGCTTTAAAGATGAGTGCCCAGCCATTCCAATTACCACCTACGTAGCCGACGTCTATTTCCCTGCTGATATCCTAATAGGCTTAACTTTGTTGAAGCAACATAATATCATCATTTACCTTGCTCAATATGGCGTCATTTATGCTAATCACTTCCTTCCTGCATTGCCATCAGTAAATTCCCACAAAGCCAACCACATCATTGTGGCCGAGCAGGCAAAACTTGATTCAACACCCACCACTCAAATTAACTCTGCTTCATCACACGAGGATGCACCAGCTATGAACTCAGATGGTACTGACGCACACACACATTCCCACGACTCTAACTCTTCCACTTCACTACCAGGTGTAGACATACATTCCAAGCTTAACAGATGCGCAAACTCTTTCCGCATGTCAAAATCAGCGAAACTCAGGACAAAACACCCTGTAGATACCATTGATATTTACATTGTTTACATCTCTAACCACACCCGCAACTCGATGCTCTCCCCAAACTCTCTGGAACCTATCATACCTTTGGGCATCAATCAAAGAACAAAGTTAAAGCCTCAATTTGCACAATCTTTCGGAGACCGTCTTGCAATCATAGAATCACACTATTCCTGCAATAGAGGGCCATCAACAATCCTCTCAACGAAAACCTCCAGTTCCCCTTCCCCGCTATAATCTTAGAAGTCAAGCAACATATAGAATGTATATTCTTGCCTAGGTGAATGGAAATAATATCTACTTTCCACATGTTCATATTATTGTTCATACCATTAAGCCTATTTCCTTATATTCATGAATGTTTTCCAGTTACCACTATTCTCACACTATTTTGTGTATATGCCTTCATGCCCAGATCTTGCAACAGGCCTGGCTTACCTTGTGTTTTGTTTTCTTTCTATCTCCGTAGCACCAATATCACTGGGGTCAGTGATAGATAGCGAACCGAGCCATCTTATGATCTCTATTTTCAACATATGCAACACTTCGATGACTAGCGTGCACACACGCGCACGCACACATATGCTACATGATGTGGTTCCAACGACGAGACTAGCGTCTCCCTAGGGACTTCCATTGTTCGGTCACCAAGCTCACCAACCTTTCTTGACAACTCCCTTTTGACAACAATAAATTCTTGGCGTCTTAGTTCAAGAGCTCTACTAGACAAATGGCCTAGCTGCGTCTTGGGTCAACACCTGCACGTTATCGGCAGATGTCTCAACCGATGCGACGAAACCTTGTTAATCTTTACTATGGTATGGTAACTGTACATATGTAGATAATATGTGTCTGGCAACCCTCCGATCCTTCCTTGGGGGGGGGGGCTTGTCGTGTATTTTGTAGTTAGAACTGAACTGGGGGAATTAAAGCCAAGAACTCCGCCCGAGTTTCTTTCACCACCAATTCCAATGTAGTTTACCATAACCTACTCTATGTGTATTTATCTATATGTTCACAATTCTTGTATTATTTCTTATTTTCTTTGAGGGTTGACCTCAATGTGGTCAGTGAATGATACCTGAGCCGAGCATCTGTTGTAAGATGATTTGATGAAATATTCAATCCCTTAGATGTAAAGCGTGCACACGCATATGCGCACGCATTTTAGCTATAGAACGTCAGGTCACGGCCTTTCCAGAAATTCCCGCGGGACCCCCTATTGTGTTGGACTTCACCCGTGGTCAGTAGGGCTGAGCGCGAAAGGACACCTGTGTTCTCCATTACCAACTATAACTCGACCCTTATTATCATGTTCACCATTGCTTGTGTATAAAAAATATGTATGAATACTGAATGTCCATACTCAGCTCGTGTATTATACATTGTAGGAGTAAATTAAACAGTAGATAAGAGAGAATAAATTGTACTTAACTTTATAATTTGGCAACAGCCATCATTTGAATAGTGTATGTAAAATTTTAACATTGGCAACCACCAGTGTTTTCCTCGTGTAGTGATTTGAGATGTAGATCAGTCTAGTCACAGAGAGATTAAAGAGAACAAACCACAATTTCGTTTGTCTCAATGCCTCCAAACCCAATGTAGACAACAAAAAGTCTACAAATTAAATCCTGAGGTAGGAGGTTGGTGTGGAAGCTGACAGGCAAGGACGGTATTAGGTGTTGTGGTGAACAGAGTCCCCTACATGTGCTTCTACGCGACATTTTAGCATATAGTATCGCCGCTGCAGAAATAGGATGGACAAGGAATGTATATGTTGTGTAGAAATAGCTGGCCTTCGGCCTTGTATTATATTTGTGTAGGAGTCCATATTACGCCTGTACTACAGGCATTTGTATCCTCATGAAAGCACAACCTAGGCCCTGCCGAGCCATGTTTCGGTCAGAATGGGTCGTTTGCTACTTTAGCGTACGCTAAGTGTGTATATAAGGATGCCAGGTTTTGGTGTCCAGCCCAGTTCTTTTCTGTACTCGTCACAAGCGGTGCGCAATTCAGGTCATTCTGCGGTCCCTTTTGTGTTTAGGGCAGGGCTCCGAGCCCTGCCTGCCGACCAGCCTAGGTCGACACTCGCGTTTACCAGAATAAAGCCACCAAACTCACTCGAGTTTCCTTCACTCCCTCGGCACCAAAACACAAGTAACATTCTCGTAATGTTACAGTGTCACGTCTTAGACTGTGACATTTTTGAAGGGTAGACACTATCTATCTATTCTATCTATATACCAATATCCTTTTCCTCCTTACAAAGAAGGTAGCCAAGTCAAAGGCAAAACACCTACTCCCACCTGTTCCACTCCCACCCCCCACCCTTCCCCCCTCTCATCTTAGCTCCTCATGGATAACGGGTCTTTACTGTATCCCGCCCACTGCCCTGCTGGGTCATTGGTAATGTAGCAAGACACGCAAAATAAAAATGTGAACAGCAAACAGCGGAAGTACTCGAATGATGAGTGGTGAAACACGATAGAGCCGCTGGTCACGTAGGCTTACACAAGTATCTTTTAAAAGGGGTAGATCTGTCTAGATACATTTGTAAACAATGGGAAGAAAAAGAGAAAGGAAATGCATTTTATGAAATCTTGCTTCCGAATACATTTACGGACACATACGTGGAGTCAGAAATGGATGAAGGATTCGATGACAACGAAGTTAATGTAGGAGGAAATAAGAGGGGCCAAGCTAAAGCATACATACAACACGGACGAAATAGTAGAGGTTTAAGGAAATAAATCAGGAAAATATCTGGGAGTAGCTCATAAAATGTTGGTTCCGGTGATTACGTCCATAAACATTATAGCAAGGAACTATGCAAGGTGGGTAAAAGAGTGAATTGAATTTAAGTATAAACTGAGAACAAGTAAAACCTACATAGATACAAACACGATAAAATACTTAGATACGAACAGGAGAGAGAGAGAGAGAACGAGAGAGAGCGAGAGAGAGAGAGAGAGAGCGAGAGAGAGAGAGAGAGAGAGAGAGAGAGAGAGAGAGAGAGAGAGAGAGAGAGAGAGAGAGAGAGAGAGAGAGAGAGAGAGAGAGAGAGAGAGAGAGAGATAATGGTGGGTGGGAGAGAGTTGGATGAAGCTAGGGACGTTTGGAATGAGGCAAAGAAGAGAAGTTGTGTGTGTATGATCGTGTGCACGTGAGCGCGCATTTGACTAAGAGGATGTCAACAGACGGAAGGTGAGCCGGGCCATGCCCATACCATCGCTGGCTTCAGCAAAGCTTATACGTGCTCCTTGGCTCGACTATCCGAAGGAGCACAAAGAACACATCCACTAAGTT
>NC_134803.1:11223001-11228001 GCF_046742065.1 Oratosquilla oratoria | reverse complement strand
TGTCCCGCCTTTGTATCACGCAGTGTCTAGTTTGCTCTTAAATTCGTGTATGGTTTTTGCATACACTATTGTTTCCTCCAGCTTGTTCC
Organism: Oratosquilla oratoria; assembly: GCF_046742065.1. Taxonomy (NCBI): domain Eukaryota; kingdom Metazoa; phylum Arthropoda; class Malacostraca; order Stomatopoda; family Squillidae; genus Oratosquilla; species Oratosquilla oratoria. The sequence continues at coordinate 11,227,912 of NC_134803.1, read as the reverse complement.
AAGTGTCCACCACTGTGTGGAAAACTGTTTTTCTTCAGATCTCTTCCATAACTATCATTTTTGAGTTTCTTTCCATGTCCTCTTGTGTTTCTCTTGTCCCAATTCAGTAAGTCCTCTCTATCAAGTATTTCTGTGCCTTTCATGATTCTATAGATGGTCAGTAGGTTGCCTCTCTCCCTTCTTTGTTCCAACGTCGGTAACTTCAATTTAGCCAGTCTCTCTTCATATGACAAGTTTGAAAGTTCTGGGGCCTTTTTCATGATTGCTCTCTGTATTCTTTCACTTTTCTTTATATTCTTGTTGGTATTGGGTGACCATAATGTCGCAGCATACTCCAGTCTAGGCCTTATCAATGAGACGATTTTTTTTTCTTTTTTTTTTTAATAATTTCTTCGTCCAAATAGGTAAACGCCACTTTTATTAATCTTAGCAAGTTATAGGATTCCCCGACAATTTTGTTGATTTGTTTGTCAGGACAAGTTGTTTGAGATAATTACTCCCAGGTCTTTTTCAGATCCCAGTTTTTTTTTACCTCCTTAGTTCTAATTGTATATTATCCTGATATTCTTTTTTTTATTCTTTTTACTTTTACCGAACTCCCTTATGCTACAGTTCTTAATGTTGAAGTCCACTTTTCACTTCTGACTCCATTTCCAAACCTTATTCAGGACTCCCTGTAGTGATTCGCAGTCCGTTTCAGTTTTCACTTTCCTTAACAATTTAGCATCGTCTGCAAAGAAGCTCATGTAACATTCCATATCGTCACCCATGTCATTCAAATAAATAGCGAACATTATTGAAGCCAATACAGATCCTTGCGGGACTCCACTAATCACCTTCCAACCTAAATACTTTTCTTTGGGTACTACTCTCTTTTTTCTACCATGCAGGAAGTCCTCCATTCAGTTTAGTTGGTTGACTTGTATCACTCCTATGTTTTCAAGTTTTTTTTTTTATATAATTTTTGTGTAGTATTTTGTCAAAGGCTTTTTGTAAGTCTAGGAAAGCACAAACATCCCATCCACCCCTTTCTTGTATTATATCTTTTAGTCTTGAGTAAAAGCAGATTAAATTTGTGGTACATGATCTTCCCTGTCTGAATCTCATTTGTCTCGAGTTTATCATATTGTTTTCTTCCAGGTGTTTTACCCATCTATTCTTGATAATTTTCTCACAAATTTTGGCTACAGTGCTTGTTAGGGAGACCAGTCTGTAATTAGTTGGTTTTTCCTTGTTCCCTCCTTTATATATTGGTCCAATGTTGTCATTTTCCCAATCCTTTGGTATTTTTCTTTCTTTGAGTGAGGAACTTATGTTGTATATTTTGTCCATTAGTTCTCCTTTGTTTGTTTTTTGGTATCCAGTTTGCAAATCCGTCCGGGCCGTGCGATTTTCCAACATCAAGGTTCGTTATTTGCTCCATTATTTCTTTTTGTGTTATTATTATTTCCATCATGGGGGAGATCGCACTTCGCTTCCTTTGTCCCAATGCTGTACTTTTCCTCTAGTGAAAACAGACTTGAAGTGGTTGTTCATGACTTCGGCCATTTCTAGATCTTCTGTGCATTCTATATTCCCTTGCCAAATTTAACCACTGTATATATATATATACACACACATATACCTCATCTAGAGAACTCAGTCTGCTACGTGACCTCAGCTTGAGAACTCGTCTTCTGCCGAGACACCAGCTAGCAAATACCTCTTGTTAAGTTTATTACTTCTTGTGAAGTTTATATCTTCGAATAGTGACAAATGATTGTGTTGTGCATTTGTAATTGTATACGCGTAGCGCTATACAGTTACAGGTATAAGATAAAGTGTAGTGTTCTAGTAATTTAGAATCAAAATAGTAGTATGTTACTGTACTCTAAAGGTAGGAGTAATAGTATATGGTAAGCAGAGTAAGCTTCGTATATTTAGTTTATTTAGTGACCGCTTTTATTTTCTTTTGTTGTTTTATATTTTCTCTTTGCCGTTTGTATTGCCGAGGGAGGAGTGAAATGGCTTGTGAAGGTTGTGTGAACCTGGAGGACCATCTCCAGGTTCACACAATTCGTCTTCTCAAGAGTGCGCTCTTTGAGAAGAGTGAATCCTCCTCACAACCCAAAGAGCATACCACATCTACTTCTACCACTGCCGTTTGTCGAGCCCGCGTTCGGTAAGTGGGTGCCCTGCGAGGGCAACCGCTGGCTCTAGCCAATCGTTTTGCTCTGCTGGAAAATGAGGTGGCTGAAAATCAGGAGTTCTTGGTGGTGGGGGACTCCATGATGCGAGGCTATGACGACATCCTGCAACGGAAGACTAAACGACGTTGCAAGCTTGTAAGTCGACCAGGCCGTGGGATCGCCAGACCATCAGGGCCGTGGGACACACCAGACCATCAGGGAGCAAGGACGGACGAACACGGTTACGATTGTTAGTACGGGAAGTAACGATGTGGGTAGGGTGAGGTCAGAGGAACTTGTTCGGAATTACAAGGTCCTTCTTCAGGAGATGAAGGAGAGTAGGATCCGTCACGTAGTCTGTGGGATCCTTCCGATGATCTACGCTGACATGTGTTGGAACAGTGGAGCCATAGGGATCAACGAGAGGATATCATGGTTATGCACGCAACTGGGATACCACTTTCTTGATCCTTGGTATATCTTTTCCAGGTGTCATGACCTTTATGCTTCTAATGGGATCCATCTTACTCGTAGAGGCAAATATGTTCTTACAAACCTCATTGTGGGAGCTTGTAATGAGCTAGTTCCTTTTTTGGGGTAGAAACTCAAAGGGAAGGAGAAATAGAGTGTATTGGGGAAAACAGAGTAGGATATAGCAATAATATAGAGCAATATGTCAGTGTAGGACAAAACATCATTTTAGGATATATTGTCGGTAGAAGACGAAATATTACATTAGGATGTAATGTCAATGGATAAAATATCACGATGGGATGTAATAATAGTGGAGAACAAAACATCAAGATGGGATATAATTATAGTGGTGGACAAAATATCAAGATGGTATGCAATGGTAGTGGAGGACAAAATATCACGGTAGGATATAATGTCAATGGAGGACAGAATATAATTTTAGGAAGGGATGCCGGACAGAATGTCAGCAAACGACGGGTGTCCGGTGTGGAACGCGTTGACGTAAGAGGGACCGTGAGGGACCAGATGTCCGTGATGGGGCAAATGTCCATGAGGCATTGAATGTCAATGAAGGACTAAATGTCAACATAGAGCAAAATTACAATGTAAGGCATGATGCTGAAATACAATACATGTCAAAATGACGAGTTTCTTAATACCATGTACTGTAATGCTCGTATTAGGAATAAATTCCAAGAAATATGTTTATGTCAAAAGCGAAAATCTCGATATGATAGAAATAACCGAGACATGGTTAAATGGTAAAGAGTTCGAAGCTGCATTTAATATTGCGGGATTTAAATACTTTCGTCAAGATAGAAACCACAAGAAAGGTAGGGGTGTTCTGTTGTACGTTAATAGCAATGTCCATTCCTGTGTTTTAGAGAAAGTAAAAAAAGGATGCATATGATAGTTTGTGGGTAGAATTAACCCAAACAAATGGACAAAAAATGAATGTGGGTGTAATATATAGGCCAAAAACATCATAAGCAGACGACAAACTGTTGTTTCAAGAACTGTCTAATTTCTGTAACTGGGACTTATTGATAATGGATTATTTCAATTTTACTGACATTTATTGGATAAACTTTGAACATGGACATATAGGTAGTCGCTTGATAGATTTTCTCGGTGACAATTACTTAGCTCAGCATGTGAAAGAGCCCACAAGACATGGGAATTTACTCGATCTATTGATCACTAGCCGTGAAAACATGAAAACTGATGTAGTAGAAGCTGGTGAAACTATTGCAAATAGCGATCACAACTTAAATTCAAACTGCTATTTTTTTCAGAATAGATAGTTGTGTATCTAAAATATCCGATTTTAGTAAAGCTCAGTTCATAGGACTACGTCAGGAGCTTTAGCTTACTGATTAGGAGACAAAATAAGCGAAAGACCTGTAGATCAGATGTGGGAAATATTTCAAAATACGCTTACTAAGATGATTCATACTTACATCCTGTTTAAGGACAGACGCCCCCCAAATCAGAAAATGAAAAAAGTATTGTTAAAAAGAGACAGGCTTATAAGAAATACAAGTGCTCGGGTGCACCTAATGACTATCAAGGTTATGTAGAAATACAGATAAAAAGAAAAGAAAAAAAAGAAAAGAAAAATACAATACGAAATGAATATCGCTGATAAATCCAAAGAGAATCCCAAAGAATTCTATAGTTACATTAGAGATAAAAATGTTATTAGGAATCACATTGGCCCACTATAATTTACTGACGGTCAACTTGAGTATTCAAACGAAGGAATGTGTGATAATTTAAGCAATTATTTTAGCTCAGTATTCGCAAACGAAACACCTCAGAGTGAATTCCAAACTGAAACTGTGAAAAATCTAGGGTGGACTTACTACGGTAAATATAACAAAAGAAAAAATTAAAAGGTGTGTAGAGAAACTCAAAGTTAATAAAACACCAGGGACTGACGGTTGGCATCCAAGAATCTTAAAGGAAATGAAAAATGAGATTGTTGTTCCATTAGAAATTATTTTTAAGAAATCCATCATATCTGGAAATGTCCCAAGAGAATGGAAGCTAGCTAACGTTACTCCCATATTCAAAAAAGTGACAAAAAGAAACCAAATAACTACAGGCCCATAAGCTTGACATCAATCATAGGAAAAATGATGGAAACTATCATCAGAGATGCTATCGAACATCATTTAGAAAGTAACTGTTTGATAAATGATAGCCAGCATGGTTTCAGACGGAAACGTTCTTGCGTGACTAACTTACTCGAATTCTACAACACAGT
>NC_134803.1:11203001-11208001 GCF_046742065.1 Oratosquilla oratoria | reverse complement strand
AAAAACACAGAAAAGGAAGACTAATGTATAACAAAACAGATTTTGGGAAACTTAGAAAAATTCTTTCAAGAAGCAAATTGGGAAAATTTAATAATGAAGAAACAAAGGTGGAAGAGAAATGGACTATTTGGAAGGAATTCTATAATGAAGGAGTGGACAAGTATGTACCTAGACAAAAACAGGAAAGGGTATATATAAAATCTCGGTATAATAAAAAGTGCAGTGAGGCAAAAGACAAAAGAGATAAAGCCTGGAAAAGAAGGAAAAAGGAAAAAAAAATCTGAGAAATGGAAAATGTACACCAAACTAAGAAATGAATATGTAAAAATACGTGGAGAAAAAAAATTATGAAAAGGACATAATAGACAAATGTAAAGATCAACCCAAACTACTTTATGGATATGTAAACGGCAAACTAATAAATAAACAGGAAATACTTAAATTGCGTCAAGGTAACAGAGAATACACAGAAGATATAGAAATGGCAGTTATTATGAACAAACGTTTCAAATCTATATTCACCAAAGAGGAAAAAATCTACAAAACTGTGATCAAAGAATTGAAGTAAGATATCCTCCAATGAATAAATTAAATATTACTCAGAATGAAATAAGGAATCATATATTAAAGCTTGACGTTAACAAATCACATGGGCCGGATGGAGTTGCAAACTGGATACTAAAGGAATGTATAGACGAAGTAATAGGAAAAATATACAAAATAATTGAATGCTCACTCAAAGAAGGAAAACCACCAGGAGACTGGAAAAATGCCAATATAGTGCCAATACATAAAGGAAGACCCAACAAATTATAGACCAGTGTCCCTAACGAGTACAATAGTTAAAAACTGTGAGAATCATCAAAGATAGATTGACAAAATATCTGGAGGAGAATAATATATTGAACCCGAGGCAATTTGGATTCAGACAGGGAAGATCATATACCACTAATTTAATTTGTTTCCATTCAAGATTGATAGATATATTGCAAGAAAGGGATGGCTGGGCAGACTGTGGCTTCCTGGATCTACAAAAGGCATTTGATAAGGTAACACACAAAAAATTGCTATATAAACTGGGAACAATAGGAGGCATACATGGAAAACTATTGAATTGGATGGAGGACTTCCTACATGGAAGAAAAATGAGAGTAGTGCTCAGAGACGTATATTCAAAATGGGAAGAAATGAGTAGCGGCGTCCTTCAGGGGTCAGTACTAGCTTCGATAATGTTTGCTATATATGTAAATGACATGGATCAAGGTATTGATCACAAGGTATTAATCCTTCACATTTAGCAACTCCCTAAAATACTCTGCCCACCTTCCTCTCATTGCCTTCTCTTCCATTGTCATCTCTCCATCTGCACCTTTTATGTTTTCTTCTCTACTTGATTCGCCTCCTCTTTCTCTTTTCATTTCCTTCCAAAACATCTTTTTATTTCTTTCAAAATTTTCTGTAATACTCTTACCCCATTTCACATCTGCTCTCCTCTTTGTTTCCTTTATCTTATGCTTAACTTCTCTTCTCTTTACTTTGTACCTCTCATACGATTCCCTCGTCCTAATTTGTAGCCAATCTATGAATGCCTGCTTCCTCTCTTCTACACCCTTCTTTGCTTCCTCATCCCACCACTCACTACCCTTCCCTCTATTTCCTCCCGCCCTCCTTGTTCTACACACTATCTTTGCACACCTTATAACTCCCTCCTTGAATCATCCCCATTCCTCCTCCTAAGTGCCTCCCTACCTTCTGCCCTTTTCCTCTTTCTCCACCTATTCTCCACTCTCAGTTTACCTTCCACGAGAAAATTATCTGATATTCCCCCACTCTCTCCCCTTGGAACATGTACATCCTTAACTCTTCCTACCATACTCCTGGTCAACACTATATAGTCCATTAACGCTCTATCTACCACATTTCCATCCACCACTCTCTCCCATGTGTATTTATGCTTGACTTTCTTCCTAAACACTGTATTTGCTATCATCAACTCTCTTTCAAGACACATCTTCACCATCAATTCTCCACTACGATTTTTACCTGGAACTCCATACTTCCCAATCACTCCGTCTATTGGTTCATTTCCTACCCTAGTATTAAGGTCTCCCAATACAACTACATTGACATTTCTCCCTAATCTCTCTATGCACTCATTTATATCTACCCAAAAAGCCTCCCTTTCCTCTACGCTCTTCTCACTACCAGGTCCATACACACTTACAAAAACCCACATCTCCCTTCCCAGCTTCACCTTCATCCACATCAACCTTGATGAAACCTCCCTCCACTCCGCTACCCACTTACTTATCTCTTCACTTACTAATATAGCCACCCCTTCTCTCCCTGGTTTCCTCTTCACTCTTGATTACCTCCCAGCTACACTCCCAAACTCACAGTTGCCCTTTCCTTTCATTTTAGTTTCACTCAAAGCCAGCACATCCATTTTTCTTCTCACAAACATACTGCCTATCTCTTCCCTTTTACTCTCATCTGTACCACATCCATGCACATTAAAAGACCCAAATCTTAGGGTACTTGTTGGAAAACTCCCAGACCCTCTTATGCCTTTACTTCTTTTTCTAGGAATGTCCCCCTTTGGGGCTACAGGTAGTAGGACTCCTAATCCCACCCCCCGTCCCGTTTTTTGTCGCCTCTTACGACTTAAGTGGAAAGACTTGGTGGTAGCATTCTCTTCCCCCACCACAGGGTCGGCGAAAAAAGGAAATGAATATTCAGAGAAATGGTACAGGACAGTAACAAGGGGTTGGGGGATAGCATAACGGAGGGATAGTCGTAGTATAAAATTGTCATAATTTCTCTATGAACAGAGTTTTCCTCTATCACAGCCAAAATGATGTGTGGCTCTGGTCCGTAGGGGCGCCCCATATAGACCCTAAAGTATCTACTGCTTGCTACTTTGCCACAATAATATGCAGCCAATACCCCAGACGGGGTATATATATATATATTTTCCTGGTAACCACCAAGGAAATCGGAAGAAAACAGTATATCCCAAGAGCTTTCGTGTAATTCACATCTTCAGGGGAATACAGAAAAAGTTGTGTTACAAAGAGGTTTAAAAATAACAAGATTATACACTAGGAAAGGAACAGGCAAGGTGTGAGATGTCACAAAATTAAACACTAGGAAAGGAACTGGCATAGCACAAGATGACACGAAATATTACACTAGGAAAGGAACCGGTGAAGCACAAAAAGTCACATATGAAATACGAATAAGTCTTGGTACACAAAGTCATCAAAGAAAAAGAAATCTAGAGAACAGCACAATTCACCAAATTAATTTTGGTCACATACAACCTGATTACAAATTTTGTTAATGATGAATTTATCTAATTTATAAATGCCATTACTGATATTAAGAGTAGAACCTTCAGAATTTTTTATAATACTACTTTCTATTATGTTTCTATTGACAAAAGAATTACAAGAAATGATAGAGGAAGCATTAGTCCAATTAATACAATGGTTGAAGTCTTTCATGTGAACAAATAGAGCATTGGATTCTTGTGCTGTTCTAACACTATATTTATGTTGTTTAATTCTAGTTGATAGTTCTTTGCCCGTTTGTCCAATGTAATACTTTTCACAATCTCTGCAAGGGATTTTGTATATGCAACCATCAGAATCAGCGGGAGAATTTTTTATTATTAATTTCTTAAAAGTGCATGGGTTATTAAACGCTACTTTAACATTCCATGTTTTAAGTAGATGAGGAACTTGAGAAAGATTGTTACTGTAAGGTAATACTAAAAGATTCTTAATGTCAAAAAGGGGAGGGGGTTGATTCCTATAAAAAGTTTTTTTCGCCAAAGAGAGAGCGTTATCTAAAAATGTTCTAGGGTACTTTAATCCTAAACCTTGGTTAACAATAGACTCAAATTCCTCATCAATGAATTCCGGGCTGCATATCCGCAAGGCACGTAAGAACATAGAAGAAAATACAGATTTTTTTACTTTGCTGTGGATGTGCTGTCTTCTGCGACATTGCTTCTGACCCAGGGCAGTGGACAATGTGCAGGGATGACTCGTCATCCAGGAGGTGCCAAGATAAGAGGGAGGGAGGAGGGTGGAGGGGAGTGGAATATATAGGAAATGGAATGGGTCGGGAGTGATTTCTATGCCTTATTCTTTTTGGCTACCCCCCGTGTAGGGGGAAAAAGCCTTTGGTATATGTATATATATATATATATATATAATTATATGTGTATTCACTTGGTCTTTGGATCACGTGTTGGACTCGTGATCGACAGCTATTTCCCTCCTGGAAGAGAGGTCAGAGCTCGTAGGTTCGATCTATGGGTAATGCTATGACCTTGCACACCCACCCCCCAACTCCCCGCCCACGAGAGTCAGAGTAACGACCCGAGGCACAGCGATACCGAAATAATTTCGGCCCTGGGCAGGATTCGAACTGGGTACTGGGAGCACTTCTACTTCCCAGTTCAGCGCTCTACCAACTGTGTGTGTGTGTGTGTGTGTGTGTGTGTGTGTGTGTGTGTGTTTCGGCAGCAGGTTTTCCTGTAGACAGATTTCATTGAAGAAAATAGCAGTAGATTTATTGATGATGTTGTGGATATTTTCAAGACGTCTAACTATAGACTCGGCTTTTGTAGGCAAAGTCGTTATTGCTAGTTCGAGGGACATAATTTTAACTCAGGAATAGGGAGAATTGAGTTTAGTAGGGATTGACGTTTCGTACATTGGGTACTTCTTGAAAAGCAATAACAATGGTCGAAATACTGGTTTTATATTCTAACATGAGCTGAGAATAAGAAACAAATAGAACACCAATATGGAAGAGGGTAGTGGATGGAACCAATGAGGAAACTAGGCGGTCTGTAACATTGCGAGAACGTTACTTGGACTATGGTGACGAGGGAGTGAATGAAGCTCGAGCGGGTTGCTGGATTTTATTCTGGTTAGTGCGAGTGTCGACCTAGGCGGGGTCGGCGGTCAGGCTCCGAGGCTGCCCTG
>NC_134803.1:11178001-11185501 GCF_046742065.1 Oratosquilla oratoria | reverse complement strand
AAGAAAGCAACGGTAACAATGAGAAGGAAGAAGGACAACTGGTCCGGAGAAGGCAGGGCTGGGTTTTTGTCCGTCCCCAACTCGAAGTACGCGGAGGAGTTGGGACATATTCTCACAAAAGCGGGTGTGAGCGTAGCTTTCTCCACGGGTACGAAATTAGGAGAGGTTGAAAGAATAAAAATAAACCAGAAAAAGGCATGGAGAAAGCCGCGATCTACAATATACCATGTGGTGGTTGTCCGTTAGGATATTATGGAGAGACGGGAAGATTAGTAGAGCTGCGGACATATGAACACAAAAATGACGTCAGAGCTCACAGAACCTCCAACTCGCTAGTAGTTCATTTAGACCAATGTGGTCATCTTCCAGAGTGGAACAAGATAGAGGTGCTCTACAAAGGTCTAGAGAAAAAGAAAAGAAAAATAGTGGAGGCAGCCTACATTACTTCCCACCCCTGCATCAACCATAGGGAGGGGTTTATAAAATTAGCAGGAGCAGTAGGCAGTCTAGCTATCAAGGAGGTAAAAAGGACGATTGAGAACGAAGGGAGAAGCGGCATGGTCTGAGTCACATGAGAAGGGTTGACAACGGGTGAGAGCATGGAGGGAGAGGAACACGGCAAGGGTGAATTATATAAGCTGTTCATTTTCTGAGACTGTATGTACTTTGAGAATGTCCTGGTAAGGACGAAACGTCAGTGAATAAAACTCCAACTGTTCTCTGTATTTAGCTCACCGCCCTTCCACTCATTTGTCTTCCATACTTCAATATATATATATACATATATATATATATATATATATATATATATATATATATATATATATATACCAATGGTTTTCCCCCTACATGAGGGGTAGCCACAAAGAAAAAGGCATAGAAACCACTCCCACCCATTCAATTTCCTATATATTCCACTCCCCTCCACCCTCCTCCCTCGCTCTTATCTTGGCACCTCCTGGATGACGGGTCATTCCTGCATCCTGTCCACTGCCCTGGATCAGAAGCATTGTCGCAAGACACAGTGCATCCACAGCAAGGCCGCTTCATAAATTCGGCGACCCCCCTCTCCGTCCCTCATGCAGAAAAGGAGAAGACGGGGAGAAATCCCTTCGGGCTGCGTCAATTTTCTTCTCACACATACCTCACCACCCCCCATCCCCCACCCACTCCCCCTCATGCAGCATAGCATCATCTATACACAACCACTCTCCATTCACCCCTACCTTCTGTCCTCTCCCGTCCTTCCTCCACAGACATTCCTCTCTTTTGTAATGCCCCTTTCACCCCATCCATCCATCTCATTACAAAGGATTACAAAGGGGGAGCATGCCGACAGGAGACCTTTTGATCCATATCTAGGTCGGATGAAAAAAAAAAAAAAAAATCATATTAATAATAAATTAAAACTATAATAATGTAAAAATAACAAATAAAATACATAAATAAATGCATAGGTATAGTTGAATAACAAACAAAAGGGTAAATAGTAAATGATTATAAATTGACATATAACTAATAATAAATGAAAATCAGACAGACAAATTATAACAAAACAAAAACAAATAATATAACATAAATTATAATCATTACAGCATCTTACTTAGGTATTTATCTAAATGATTCTTAAAGCTTCGAACTGAACTACATTGCACTACCTGTGCAGGAAGTTTATTCCATTCATTAACTACACGGTTGGCAAAGTTGTTTCTACCTACTTCCAAATTGAATCTATTTCCGGACAGTTTGAGACCATTGTTTCTTGTCTGATTCTCATTCAATGTGAAAATTTTGTCACTTTTGATGTTGTCAATTCCCTTTAAAATCTTAAAGACCTGTATCAAGTCACCTCTGAGTCTACGCTTTTTTAGGGAAAACAGATTCATGTGCTTAAGTCGATTTTCGTATGATTTATTTTTGATATTTGGAATCAGTTTTGTGGCTCGCCGTTGTACTTTTTCCAGTCTGTCAATGTCTTTAATGAGATTCGGTGACCATACGGAAACAGCATATTCCAAATTTTATATAGCTTGTTAATGAGTGATGGACTTTTGAAATCAAAAGATCGCGCAATCAATCCCAGAATCTTATTTGCTTTCTCAGAGGATGAAATACACTGCTTGGATGATTTGAGGTCGTTACTGATAATTACGCCGAGATCTTTTTCACTATCCACTTTTGTTAACGAATTTCCAAATAAATTGTAATCGTACTTACTGTTATTTTTACCTATGTGCATTACCTTGCATTTACTTGTGTTAAATTTCATTAGCCACTTTTCAGACCATTGCTGTAATTGATCTAAATCTTCTTGAATATCTAATTGGTTTGAGTGATCATTTGCCACTCCGCACAGTTTTGTATCATCAGCAAATTTGGAAACAGTAGATTTTAGTCCATGGTCTATATCATTTATATATACTATGAATAGAAGTGGCCCAAGAACGGAACCCTGAGGAACTCCACTTGCAACACTTTTCCATCCAGAAGTTTTTCCATTTAAAACAACTCTCTGTTTTCGACCTTTCAACCAATTACTAGTCCAACCTAATAGGCTACCACTTATTCCATGTGAAGCTAATTTAGTAAGTAGTCTTTCGTGTGGGACGGTATCAAAAGCTTTTGCAAAGTCTAGATATATTAAATCTATATTGTTTCTTTTGTCATAATTCGAGATAACTGTGTTGTAGAACTCGAGTAAGTTAGTCACGCAAGAACGTTTCCGTCTGAAACCATGCTGGCTATCATTTATCAAACGGTTACTTTCTAAATGATATTCGATATCATCTCTGATGATAGTTTCCATTATTTTTCCTACGATCGAAGTCAAACTTATAGGCCTATAGTTATTTGGTTTCTTTTTGTCCTAGGACACCCCCTCATATTCACTCCTTCCACCTCTGCCTTCCATACTTTTTTTTACTAATATTTCTTCACTCATTCTTTCCATGTGTCCAAACCATCCTAATACCCTTTCATCAACCCTATCTCCCAGTTCCCTTTCCACCCCTGTTCTCCTCCTTACCTCCTCATTTCTTACTCTATCTAGCCTAGTAACCCCTATCATACTTCTCAGACATTTCATCTCAAACACATTCAAACTCCTTCTCTCGTCCTCTCTTATGTTCCATGTTTCTGCCCCGTACAATGCTGTTGGTACAATCACTCCTTCATATAACCTCCTCTTAGCATCCATTCCCAGATGTCTACTTCCCATTATACTTTTCAATCTACCAAGGCATTTACTAGCTTCTCTCAATCTACATTCTACCTCCACCCCCACTCCTCCCTTTCCTGCCACATTTGCACCCAAATATCTAAAACTATCCACTTCCTCCAGTTTTTCACCCTTAATGCTCACCTCCATCCTGCTGTCACTCTCTCCCCTTGTACATCTCATCACCTTACTTTTACCCACATTTATCTTCAGCTTCCTTCTTTCACACACCTTCTCAAACTCTGTCACTAACTTCTTCAATCCCTCCTCTGATCCTGCTACAAGCGCAGTGTCGTCAGAAAACAACAACTGGCTCACCTCCCACTTTTCTCAATTTTCTTTAATCATCTGCAACCCCTGACCCACTTCCCTTGCATTCACCTCTCGCACTACCCTATCCATGTAAAGATTGAACAGCCAGGGTGACATAACACATCCCTGACGAAGTCCCACGTTTACCTCAAACCATTCATTCTCTCCATTTCTAATCCTAACACAAGCTCTACTCTCGTAAAAACTCCTGACTGCTCTTAATAACTTTCCTCCTATCCCATATATCTGCAGTATCTCTCACAGTGTCTTCCTATCTACCCTGTCATAAGCCTTTTCCAGATCTATAAAAGCCCAAAAAACATCCTTACCTTTTCCTATAGCTTTCTCACATATCCGTCTTACCACAAAGATCCGATCTACACAACCCCTACCTGTCCTAAACCCACACTGTTCCTCACGAATTACTCCCTCTGTTCCTTTCCTAATCCTCTCAATCAAGACCCATACGCGTTCTTCTTCCTCGCGTTCTTCTTCGCGTTCTTCTTCGCATTCTACTTTGTGTTCTTCTTCGCGTTCTTCTTCGCGTTCTTTTTCGTTTTCTTCTTCGTGCTGGGGATCCCGTGTTGGGGTTCAGAGGGATTAGAGCGCGGAAAGCTGCGGCCGTAGGCCGCTGTTTGCGCAGCCAAGCCCCCGGCGAAGCCGGGAAGGGCGAAGCCCGCGGCTTGTATATATATATATATATATATATATATATATATATATATATATATATATATATATATATATGAGAGTAATTCGCTAATAGCAGCGACATCAAACCGATAATTTTTGTGACAGTTGCATGCAGGATTCGAACCCGCTGTACTCGGCCATCCGTATATTACCTTCCCAGTGCCCTAACCACTAGACCACAGAGGCTATAAAATCCTTGAAACCTGGAATCGAACTGATTCCCGAGGGAAGGAAGATCACTTATTACGGTGATCCGAAAATCCTGTTTTACTCAAGGACCAGCCCACCAGTGGTATGGGGTAAGGACCGGGACGAACCCCTTTCACGCATATCGCCATTGTAACTATGAGAGTAATTCGCTAATAGCGATATGCGGGAAAGGGGTTCGTCCCGGTCCTTACCCCATACCAGTGGTGGGCTGGTCCTTGAGTAAAACAGGATTTTCGGATCGCCGTAATAAGTGATCTTCCTTCCCTCGGGAATCAGTTCGATTCCAGGTTTCAAGGATTTTATAGCCTCTGTGGTCTAGTGGTTAGGGCACTGGGAAGGTAATTTACGGATGGCCGAGTACAGCGGGTTCGAATCCTGCATGCAACTGTCACAAAAAAAATATATATATATTATATATATATATATATATGTATATATATACATACATATATATATACATATATATATATAGATATTAATACATATATGTATACATTTATGAATATATATACATATATATATATATATATATATGTGTATATATACATAATATATATATATATATGTATATATATACATATATATATATACATGTATATATAAATATGTATATGTATATGCATGTATATATGTATATATATATATGTATATATATAAATGTACATATATGTATACATATATGTATATATGTATATATATGTATATATATGCATATATATATATATATATACATATATACATATATGTATACATATATGTACATTTATATATATACATATATATATATATATATACATATTATATATATATTCATGCATGTATGCATATATATATATATATATATGCATATATATATATATATATATATATATATATATATATATATATATATATATATATATATATATATTCTACAACAAGAGGGACTCAAACAAGCTTACCGGCGGCTAGAAACATCTCTCATAGCCAGCAAGAAGAGGAAGAACCAACGCAATTTTTTTTTTATCAAAGTGCTTGGAAGAAGTGTGCCCGAAATCCTTTGGATTTCACAGGAATAAACATTTGGGATGGCTTTCCCTCTTATGTCAGGAACGCATCAAGCTTGCCTCATTGGAAATTGAAGAGTCATACCACCAAGTTAGATCTGACACGAGACACCGTAGGCTCATGTGTCCAAATGATCACACTCACAAATTTCTATCCGGGGTAGCTTTAGGCAAAGCTTCTCACATAAGTGACAAACACAAAGCTATTCACAACAAGAAATTGACAAGATTATGCAACAACAGCGTTTGGTCAAAGTTCTCTTTGACAGATAATGTAGTTAATTTATCAGATGTCACGCTCACTCGCCATGAACTAGAAGTCTTAGGGTTAGGATTCAATTTCGCCATGAAACCTACTAAAAACAACGCATTAGATGATATTGTAGAATTTGAAAAGTTTATGGCCTCCAACAATTATGATTATGATTTACTTTGCTTAAAAGGGATTCTTATGCAGAGATTACTGGATTGTTTCAAGGAAGTTTGCGGACTATCAAAGCGATACAAATTAGCAGTAGAAAATCTCACCAAACGTAAAAATATCATCATCACCAGAGCAGACAAAGGTGGGAAAATAGTCATTCTCAATTATTCAGACTACGAAAGTAAAGTTTTCGCCTTAGTTAATGACAGAGATACATACGAACAACTGACAAAAAATCCACTTAAGAACACGACCTCTGATTTTAATAGACGTTCTCGTGATATTGTAGGCAAAGAAATGTTTAATAAGCTGAAAGTTACTAATCCACAGTTACCAAACTTTTACGGTCTCCCAAAAATTCATAAAGAGGACATCCCTCTTAGACCAATAATATCAAATAGGAACTCCTGCACTAACAACCCCTCAAAATGGCTCACGAAAATATTGTCGCCGTTTGTAGGATGTTTTTCAATGTCTCATATCAAGCACTCGGAAGATTTCATAAGTAAGATCACAAGCCATAATTTACCAGCCAATAGTAAAAATACTGTCTCGATGTAGTATCCTTATTTACAAAAATCGATACAAGAGAAGTCTTAAATTTTTTGAGAATAAATTACAACAATATCAGGATCAGCTTCCACGCCCAGTAAGTAAAATGATTAAATTAACAGATCTTTGTATTAGCATAAAAGTTTTCTCTTTCAAAGATAATTTCTTTAAACAAAAATATGGTTGTTCGATGGGATCAAATCTTTCTCCAGTATTAGCAAATCTATACATGGAATATTTCGAGTCAGTATTATTACCAAATATCAAGCCACCAGACATGTTTTGGTATAGATATGTTGATGTTTTTACGATATGGAACGAAGAATGGGGTTCTTTTAAAGAATTCTATGAAAAACTTAATAACTTAGCTAACAACATAAAATTTAAAGTAGAATGTGAAATAGATAACAAATTGCCTTTTCTAGACATTTTAATATTCAGAAATCAGAATAGTTTGTCATTTACAGTTTACAGAAAACCTACCCACACAGGGAGTTACTTACATTTTTTTAGCCACCACTCGGACAAAATAAAATATAGTCTTGCTTCAGAAATACCAACAGTAAGAAAACAACTTACAAGATTAGGATACTGGATTGGTTCTTGCAAAAAGCCCTTAGCAAGGCTAAAATAAGTTTTCATAAACCTACTCCCCACTCTACAAACAAACAGAAATGGGATAACCAATGTATTAAATCACCTTTTAATAACTATAAATGAAATGTCCCAATTATTACAAAAAGAAAATATCAACGTCATCTTCAATTATGTTAATACCTTGTTCAGAAATATAGTTAATGTACACCGTAGACCATCAAGTGACTTCAACCCAGGTGTTTACAAGTTGCCATGTTTAGATTGCGATCATGTTTATTGGGGACAAACTGTAAGAGACTTGGCAACCAGAATCAAAGAACATAAGAATTCTATAAAATTCTCACCTTTCTCACCATACACCAGGTAGGGCGATGCCCTGTCAGCGATGATGCCTCACGAAGTCCCTCCACAAGTCCCTATCAGCATACAGCTGCACACTCTCCACCTCT
>NC_134803.1:11145501-11165501 GCF_046742065.1 Oratosquilla oratoria | reverse complement strand
CAGTGGTCAAGCCCCACTGAGAAGCAAGAACGGTTCACCCATCCTCAAAAGCAATGGCGAGATAAATGCGAGATGGAAAA
Source organism: Oratosquilla oratoria (assembly GCF_046742065.1). Classification (NCBI taxonomy): domain Eukaryota; kingdom Metazoa; phylum Arthropoda; class Malacostraca; order Stomatopoda; family Squillidae; genus Oratosquilla; species Oratosquilla oratoria. The sequence goes on along the minus strand of NC_134803.1, from coordinate 11,165,421 downwards.
AACACTTCGAAGACCTCCTAGATCAAGACACCACTTTCGACAGTGACGTCCTAAACTCTGTCCCAAAACAACCAATTGAAGATTCTCTAAGCGACTTACCAACCCTTGCTGAAGTGAAAGAAGCCATCAGCACCCTGAAGAACAACAAGGCTGCTGGGCTGGACGGGATCCCTGCTGAGATTGATAAAATCGGTGGTAACTTACTCCACTACCAACTGCACCAGCTCCTCATCAAGATCTGGACCAATGAGGAGTTACCATCTGACCTCAGAGATTCAGCCATTATAACTATCTACAAGAGGAAGGGAGAACGATCTGAATGTGAAAATTACAGGGGAATCTCCCTGTTGGCCACTGCTGGTAAGGTACTTGCTAGGATTATGAAGAACCGCTTAAAACCTCTGGCTGAGAAAATCCTTCCAGAGACTCAAACAGGTTGTGACCGGCTCGGGGAACAACTGATATGATTTTCACCTTGCGTCAACTCCAAGAAAAATGCCGTGAACAGTACCAACCATTGTACATGGCCTTCATTGATCTGACCAAGGCGTTCGACTCTGTGTCAAGAGAACTTCTTTGGAACACTCTCTCCACCTATGGATGCCCTCCAAAGTACATTCGCATCCTAAGACTCCTCCATGATGGCATGTTTGCAACTGTATTTGTCAATAACGGAACAACTGATCCTTTCCAAGTAAATACGGGAGTAAAACAAGGGTGTGTAATCGCCCCAACATTGTTTATCATCTTTATTGCCACCATCCTGCACATCATCAAGGATGATCTCCCATCAGGAATAGAAATTGTCTATCAAACCCAGGGGAAACTGTTCAATCTTGCCCGTCTCAAGTCCAAAACCTAGACATCCTCCTGCTCCCTGATTGAGTTCTAATATGCAGACGACAACAGCATTGCAGCTCTTTCAGAAGAGGACCTTGAACGGATCCTGAATGCCTTCAACAAAGCATACATCTCCCTTGGTCTCACCATCAACTCCAAGAAGACCCAGATACTATATCAACCATCTCCTAATGATCCAACCAGAAGAGAACCATCAATCAAGCTTGGGGAAACAACCCTCAAAAACGTGGATCATTTCCCTTATCTTGGTAGTCATCTATCATCAAATCTTGACCCGAATGATGAAATTCAACATCGACTGAAGTGTGCTGGAACTGCCTTCGGTCGTCTCCGTAACAGAATCTTTCAAGACCATGATATCAGAACCGACACCAAAATGGCTGTGTACAACGCAGTAGTCATCCCAACACTTCTGTACGCATACGAAACCTGGACAACGTACTGTTGCCATCTGGACACATTGGAAAAGTTTCATTAAAGATATCTACGAAGTATCCTGAACATCAGTTGGGAAAACAGAAGAACTAATGTCAGCGTCCTGAAAGCAGCCAAAGCAACAAGCATTGAGGCTCACATCATCAAAAGTCAACTAAGATGGAGTGGGCATGTTGTTCGAATGTCCGACGACCGTTTACCAAAACAGATTTTCTATTCGCAACTGAAAGAAGGAAATCGGAAGAAAGGAGGACAGAAGAAGAGATACAAGGATCTGTTGAAGGCCAACATGAAAAAGTGTAACATCGACTTCAACACCTGGGAAGAAAATGCAAGAGACCGAAAGTTCTGGAGGTCCACCATTCGCGAAGGAACAACAACATTCGAAACAAACCGATGTGAAGAGTTGGAAGAAAAACGAAGGAGGAAGGAGAGGCAACTCCAACCGAAACCAGACCTCCCGCAAGGAACAACGTGCCCAACATACGGAAGATCCTTCAAAGCCCAAATTGGTCTCATCAGCCACCTTCGGGTGCACAAATAACCGCAATCAGACCAGAACGAAGACCATCATCCTCTGAAGAGAGAGGGATAGCCACGATATATATATTGACTATATTATGACAAATAAGACTGAAGGTGAAGGAAGCAGACAAAGGGTAATGGGAGAATTTTATGCTTAAACGTTTCGACCCGCAGGGTTTTGATCACAAAGCTTTGTAATCAAGACCCTACAGGTCGAAACGTTAAAGCATAAAATTCTCCTATTAGTCATCGTCTGCTTCCTCCACCTTCAATATATATATATATATATATATATATATATATATATATATATATATATATATGTGTGTGTGTGTGTGTGTGTGTGTGTATACCCTGACATCCAACCTCCGTTCTCTCATTAGAAATATCCGGAGTACTTCATACTAGTTGAACAATGCTACTACAGCTGTAGCCTTCAACAAAGCTTATGTATATATATATATATATATATATATATATATATATATACAGTATATATATATATGAATATATATATACATATATATATGTACATATATATACATATATAGTTACATATATATGTATATACATATGGAAATAAACTCATCTGCTGGGATTCGAACCCGCGCCGGAGCGGCTTGCGTCTTAGAAGACGAAGATCGTACCATCACGAAAGCCGCATAAGCGAGGGGTCGAATCCCAGCAGTTGAGTTTATTTCCAAAAGTCAATTGACACAAATATACATATATATATATATATATATATATATATATATATATATATATATATGTGTGTGTGTGTGTGTGTGTGTGTGTGTGTGTGTACCCCGACATCCAACCTCCGCTCTCTCATTAGAAATATCGAGAGTTCTTATATATATATATATATATATATATATATATATATATATATATATATATATATATATATATATGACCTTTCCCATATATATATATATATATATATATATATATATATATATATATATATATATATATATATGTATATATACATATATATGTTTATATGTATATATACATATATTTATATATATATATATATATATATATATATATATATATATGCAATAAAAATACAAGGAACGTGTGTCTTATAAATGCAAGGTAACCGATTTAGAAAATAAACAAACGGAGCAGAGCGCTTTCTTATATTACATCTTCAGTGTAAATTACAAAGAAAGAGGGTACAGCAAACATAATATAGTATGACAAGAGCGCAAGGACCTACACTAGGAGAGGTGGTGGACGAATTGTCCGGGCGTGGGTCACACGTCTAGCTTTCTTACATTTGGTAATTGTTGGCTATTTCCTTACAGATATGATTATCTATCTTATACAATCCTAGTGTAGTTCCTTATGCTCTTGTCATACTATATTATGTACCCTCTTTGTAACTTACACTGAAGATGTAATATACGAAAACGCTCTGCTCCGTTTGTTTATTTTCTAAAGTGGTTACCTTGTATGTGTATATATATATATATATATATATATATATATATATATATATATATATATATATATATATATATATATCTTGTATGTATATATATATATATATATATATATATATATATATATCTTCATCCCCTCTGAAAATCGCATCGCAGTCAGGTACTTTATCTAACCTCTCATTAGTAAACACTAATAGAAAATAACTGTTAAACTCCTCACACATTTTTCCTCCGATTCTATCATGACATTTTCATCGTTCTTAATTGGTCTTATTCTTTATTTTTTTGTTCTATAGAGATGAAAGAAACCCTTTGGGTTGGATCTTGTTTGACTAGCAACCTTAATTTCATAATTACGTTTCGCTGTACGTGTATTCTCTTTAACCAGCTTTGCCATTTCGTTATATCTTGATCTAAGGTGTGTTTCCCCGTTTTTTTTTTTTTTATGTAAACTCCTCTTTTCATTCCGATCTCATGTTTCAATCTGTCCGTCATCCATTTGGGAGTATTACTATTTTTCCGTATTGACTTCAGGGGGATAAATGTATTTTGTGCATTAATAATTAAATCCGTTTGATTGCTATACGTTTCATCAAAATCGCTGACCTGGCTGTTGAGCCCTAGCCCCCAAATGACCTGACCCAAGGTATGCATATTACCCTCCGTGACCCGACCTCTAGTCTTGACCTTACCCCCGGTCAAGCAACGAGACCCGACAGTGCTCGAAACGTCCGCATGACATTTCATATTCAACTTCAAATAGGTTTTTATATTGTCAAAGTTTGCTCTCCTGAAGTCTGGTACTTGGACGCTATTCGTACTTTTTAATTCTTCCCAAGTAACATTAAATCATATTTCTTGATGATCGCTAGAGCCTAGACTATCTTCCACTTTTACGTTACTCATTAGGTGCTCATTATTAGTTAAAACTAAGTCCAGAGTATTTAATCCTCTCGTAGGATCGGTAATCACTTGTTTTAGGAAATTGTCCTGCACCATATCTAGGAATTTCTGTTTCCTGATCTCCTATTAAAGTTTCCCAGTCAATGTTTCTATAATTGAAATCTCCCATGATCACAACGTTTTCGTACTGGGACGCTCTGTGAATTTCATGAATCAGGAGATCAGTCTGCTCAATGCTGAGGTTAGGAGGTCTGTACAAGACGCCAATAATAACTTTCTAATTCTTGCCTCTAATCTCTACCCAAATGGATTCCGTACAGTTCTCTTCCTTTAATCGAATTGTTGATTATACAGTTTATTGTATTTTCAACGAAAAGTGCTACACTTTCCCCACTCCTGCCAACCCTATCCTTGTGAAAAAAACTTATATCCTTCTATTTCGATTTCCGGAAGGAAATGTTTATCAGCCAAGTTGATCCAGGCTATAATATCGAAGTTCTCTACGCATGCTTTACCTCGCAGCAAATAAATTTTGTTAATTATGCTTCTGCTATTTGTATAGTAAACTTTAATTTATCTTCCCTCCACCTGCTTTGGTGATTCTTTTCACAGTCCCTCTCTAAGTTGTTTCTATTGCCTAAACTATATTCCGATACTTCCTCCCCTACTCCCACGTAATCTACCCGAAAAACCCTGTAGGATGCCTATTTCTCGCTCAAGGGATTCAGCAAGGAGCCGAAATCCTCTGGGCGACAAATGCACCCCGTCCCTTGTATATAGATGGTTTCTACCGTAAAAATGGTCCAAATTGTCAACAAATGCCCATTCATTGGCCTTACAATGCTTTGCCAGCCTGCAATTCATTACAATAGCACTGAAATGCCACATGCCTCCAACTCTACGCCTCGGTAGGATTCCACATACAACAGGAACACCTCCTCTATTTCTAATCTTGTCTAGCGCATCCCGGAACCGCACAAATAATTCCTCACTCCCTAACTTACCTATATCATTGCCCCCGGCACTTAAGCAAACTACTGGGTCCTTACCTTCCCCTACTAAACACTCTTCAATCCTATCTCTAACATCTATCCCCGCGCCGGGGAAACACACCTGCGTCCTATGTTTCCTATCTTTATCGCAGAAAGCCCTGTCTAATTACCTCACTTGACTGTCTCGAAAATGACGCTTATTTTTGTAAGAGAAAAAGAATTAGTATGGGAGAGTTTAACTGAAGCGTTGATTTGCGAGAAAGCTTTGGTGATTTACGTCGAGTTAGAGAAGAAAGCTCCGAGTAATGGTAGTGCTTGAGTAATGGTAGTACTACGAGTACGAGTAGTGCTATTGACAGTGAAAAGTTTGTGCTCAAAGCCAGTAGGGGCTGGTTTGAAAAGTTCAAAAAGCGTACTGGCATTCGCCATGTAACGAGACACGAAGAGGCAGCTAGTGCGAACCAGGCCGCGGGTAATAAGTTCGTTGACATATTTAATGACTATGTTACTGCCCCGTTCCGCCGCAAGTGTTTACTTGCGGCGAAACGGGGCTGGTTTGGAAGAAGCTTCCAAATAGTACCTACATCACTAAAGAAGAAAAAGCATTGCATGGCCATAAATGCATGAAAGACCGTTTCACACTACTGTTTTGTGTAAATGCCAGTGGTGATTGCAAAATTTAGCCCCTGCTGGTTCATCATTCAGACAACCTCCGTGTATTCGCAAGAAATCAAGTGCAAAAAAATTCGTTGCTGGTTATGTGGCGCGCCAATACTAAGGCTTGGGTAACCCGGAAATTTTTCAAGAAATGGGTTAAAGATGTTTTTGCCCCCCAAATAAAAGCGTATCTGAAGGATAAGGGCTTGCCTGAACAGTGCCTTTTAGTGATGGATAATGCCCCTGCCCATCCCCTGCTTTAGAGGAAGAGTTATCAGCTTCGTTAGACTTTATAACGATTAAATTCCTACCCCCAATACGACACCCATGGATCAACAGGTAATTTCTAACTTAAAAAAACTGCACACACGAGCAAGTGTTTTGAAGTGACAAGTGGCACCAACTTGACCCTTAGAACATTTTGGAAAGACCATTTCACTATCCTAAGTTGTGTAAAACTCAATGATATGGCCTGGGGCCAAATGTCATATCGTACTCTGACAGGTGCATGGCAAAACCTTTGGCCAGAGTGTGCCCCAGAGAGATTTTGAGGGGTTTCAACCCGACGCAAATCCTGCTGTCGAAGACGTCACTGTTATTGATGATATTGTGTCTATGGACAAAAACATGGGCCATCAAGTTGAAGCAGAGGACGTGTATGAGCTCGTTGAAGGCCACTCTGCAGAGTTCAGCACGGAAGAGTTGATGCACCTGCAACAACAGCAACGACTAGAACAGGTGGAAAAAATATTATCTGGAGAGGAGGAGGTAAGGAAGGAGGTTTCGAGTACTAAAATCAACAAACTGTGTACTAAATGGACTGAAATGTAGGCTTTCATTGAAAAATACCACCCCGATACCGCATTTGCCAACTGTGCAGTGAATGTTTTCAACGATAACGTCATGGCGTACTTCAGAAAAGTCGTGGAGCGCAGAAAAGTGCAACGGACATTAAGCAGATTCTTCCTAAAAAAAAGAAAAGAAAAAAAGACATCATAGGGAAAGAACTCGTGAAGGCCAATTGCCTAGTTGTTTTATGGAAGGGGACTCCCCTTCATGCAATAATTTCCTCCTCCTCTCCCCTTCCTCCACACCAGCCCTTCACGTACGCCATCACTCCGTAGACGAACAGATATGTGACGTATTACAGTACATTATTATTATTTTTATTATTTTATTACAGTACTGTATATGTATTTTTATTATTACTGTATTTTTATGCACTTAATACACTTTACACTATATATCATTTATGTGAACGTATATCTGCTTATGTATGTAATTTATCTCAGGCTTGTAACGGATTAATCATATTACCATTATTTCAAATGGAAAATTTTGTTTTAAGAATCGAACGTTTCAACTTTCGACCAACTTTTCTGAACTAATTGTGGTCGGTTTGTTTTTGAAATACCACTGTATGTACACACACACACACACACACACACACACACACACACACACACACACACACACACACACACACACACACACACACACACACACACACACACACACACACACACACACACACACACACACACACACACACACACACACACACACACACACACACACACACACACACACACACACACACACACATGTACATATATATATATAAATATATATATATATATATATATATATATATATATAAATATATGGAAATAAACTCTCTTACTGGGATTCGAACCCTCACCTGAGCGACTTGCTCTTTATAAGACGAATATATATATAAATATATATATATATATATATATATATATATATATATAAATATATGGAAATAAACTCTCTTACTGGGATTCGAACCCTCACCTGAGCGACTTGCTCTTTATAAGACGAATATATATATGTATATATATATATTTATATATATATATATTTGTATATATATATATATATATATATATGTGTGTGTGTGTGTGTGTGTGTGTGTGTGTATGTATATAAATATATATATGTATATACATATATATATATATATACACTTATACACACACATACACACACACATATATATATAGGGGAAGAGTCAGGTTAAAAAAACCTCTGAGTTCTAATAAAAGATTAATTATTTCGAGCACAAAGCTACAAAACTTTCGATACACGGAAATGTTCATAATATCAAAAGATTTGCTAAAACAAAATATATATGAACAAGACAATGAGTCCTTTAGAACATAAACGGCTAAATTCGCCAGGACATATACAAAGTCGAGAAATAACAACGACTTGCATAGAATAGAGTACTACAAAGACATTCGTAAATACGCAAATTCGAGAAATAAATCGACTATCAAAAAAGAAATACTAAGTCCTACAAAAGGCTTACGTAAATATACAAAGTCGAGAAATTGAACGAGTTATGATACAAAATCTAAGTCCAGCAAAAGTGGAAAATTTAAGTATAAGGCCAAACAAAGAAAGCGAGGGGTAAGCAGGGACTCCGAGTAAAAGAACAGAGTGCGATATGCGATTTGCTAGGTAAGACCACTCGCTTGCGCGGGATCGAACAGAGTCTTACGACTTGCGACTTGCAAGGTAAGACCCCCAGCTTGCGCGGGATCGGTTTTTTGTGGGAGGGGAAGAATGTCTGTAAGAAAATGAAAAGGTAGTAGGGTATAAAAGAGGGCTATTGCCACCGGGCAATTAAGCGAGCGATCAGGGGCTGTTGGTGGTCGTGGCTCAGGAGAAATGGACTGGGACTCGGATGGGAGGTAAACTGAAATGAGAAGATGTAGTATAAGAGAAAGTTAGAAAAGAAGCTAATTTTAGTCAAAGAAAAAGTAAGTGTATATGTTTGTGCGTGGGTCGTGGCTATGTTCGTGAGAGGTGTGTGTATGTATCTTACGGGAAGTGAGTAGAGTTCACTTCCCGCGTGTAGAGCGCGTTCCTGTTTAGCTCCAGGTAAGGCCTGAGCTGTTCCTGCTTTTCCTCAGTTTGGGTTTGAGAGTCTGTAGAGTTGATCCAGTGGCGGTGCGAAGGGGGGCAGGCGGGTAGGTGTTGTATTATCTGTCTCCTTCCAATCACAACTCTGAAAGCAGAGAATTACGTGATTGGGAATTGTGTGTAAATGTCAGAAGTGCTTGTTGAGTGAGCTGGAGTGGAGAGACGTCCGACCTCTAGGAACGCTGAGTTGATTCTGTCTCGAACAGAGTCTGAATCTGAATATCTAGGAAAGACCACCCGCTTGCGCGGGATCGGGTTTTGTGGGAGGGGAAGAATGTCTGTAAGAAAATGAAAAGATAGTAGCGTATAAAAGAGGGCTATTGCCACCGGGCGATTTGCGAGCGATTAGGGGTTTATTGGTGGTCGTGGCTCGGGAGAAATGGACCGGGAGCTTGGACGGAGGTGCTGACGCCGGGGTTAGGATTAGGATCACCAACGAAAGTTTAGAAAATGGTAGGAGGCGTAGTAGTAGAGAAAGGTGGAAAAACGGAAAAATCTTTAGTGGGAGGTAAACTGAAATGAGAAGATGTAGTATAAGAGAAAGTTAGAAAGGAAGCTAATTTTAGTCGAAGAAAAAGTATGTGAAGATGTTTGTGCGTGTGTTGTGGCTCTGTTCGTGAGAGGTGTGTGTGTGTGTATCTTACGGGAAGTGAGTAGTGTTCACTTCCCGCGTGTAGAGCGCGTTCCTGATAAGCCACAGGTGGGGCCTGAGTAGCCTGCTTTTCCCCAGGTTGGGTTTGAGTTCCTGTAGAGTTGATTCAGTGGCGGTGCGAGGAAGGGGCAGACGGGCGGGTGTTGTATGATCTCTTTCCTTCCAATCACAACTCTGAAAACAGAGAATTACGCGATTGGGGATTGTGTGTAAATGTCAGAAGTGTAAACTCGCTCACCAGCGTCAGCGAAGAGGCCAGCGTTAGGTTGCGGGCCGGTCGGACAGAGAGGTGTCCCAAGTCTCTCCGTCGACCAGCCTGCGATCAGATTGAGGGTTCTGAATGAGACGGTTTGGGCCTCTGCTTTGCCAGCGAGCAAGTGTGCGTGTGCCTCTTTTCTTCCAAGCACAACTCTGAAAACAGAGAATTGCGTGACTTGGGAATTGTGTGTATTTGTCTTTGTGTAAACCCGCCTGCCGACGTCAACGTAGAGGTCGGCCATGCCAGACCGGCAGCAGCAAGGAGATATGTCGCCTCGCCACCACCGGCCGGCGAAGATTCCTGGGAGTTTGTTGAAGGAGCTGGTTTGAAGAGACGTCCAACCTCTACGAGCACTGAGTTGATTCTGTCAGAACAGAGTAGATCTAGACAGTTACACGACTAATATATATACTTTCCCGCGAGCCAACAAAAGAGCTGCCAAATGTCGCCACAGGCAATGAACATCAAGGATTCAGAATATATCCATGGACATATTTTTTACAAAAGTGGGCATACAAATAATATATAATTGTGTCATCTTGTTAATCTTAGATACAAGAAGTAATATAAAGGTTTTATATCAAAGTCTGTACATTAATAAATGGAAGCTGGAAAGCTGTTGCCAAAAACTACGCTCCTACGCAATTTTTAGTCAGAACGCGCGGACAGGTGCATTCTTGCTTTCCCACGTTAATACAGGTGATATACGAAAAACGAGAAAATTTGCAATTTCCCAAATATTACGTAAATCAGTTCCTAAGATTGACAAGATATGTCCATAAGATAATACACATACAATCCTTATGCAATGAATGGAACACGTTGACAAAACAAAAGAAGAAATAAATACGTATATAAAGGTAGCAGTACTAAATTTAACTTTCTCGTACGTCGCGCAGACGGTTGCGAGCAAGACTCGCAATAAAGAAGATCGTGGGAAAGCCGGCATACCTCACACCTTACCAAAGTCTACATAAGTACACAATAGTACATAGACCTATATTCACTTACATACGCAAATATCAATTCTTGACGTTCAACGGATCTATAGTCGTAACTATATATATATATATATATATATATATATATATATATATATACATAAATAAATAAATTACTGATGAATAATGTAGTACCACATTTGTTGATCACGTGAAAACCACAGTTGGAGCAAAAAAGACTGGAGACAGGGGATTTATCACATATACGGTATTTTGATTGCAAACTGCAATCCTCTTCAGTAGATATCTACTGAAGAGGATTGGAGTTTGCAATCGAAATATATAGACTTCCTGTCTCCTGTCTTTGTTGCTCCAACTGTGGTTTTCACGAGATAGATATATATATATATATATATATATATATATATGTATATATATATATATGTATATATACATATATAAGTATATGTATACATATATATATATATATATGTATATACATATATATGTACATATATACATATATATATGTATATATATATGTATATATGTGTGTGTATATATATATATACATATATATAACATATATATAAAGATATATATATATTTATATATATATATATATATATGAATACAAATAAATAAATACATACATACATATATACATACATACATACATACATACATACATACATACATACATACATACATACATACATACATACATACATACATACATACATATACAAAAGGCTCTTTTCCCCTTACACGGGAGGTAGCCAAAAAACAAGGGCTAAGAAACCACTCCCACCCATTCCATCCCCTACCTATTCCACTCCCCCTCCTGGATGACAGATCATCCCTGTATCTTGTCCACTGCCCTTGGTCAGAAGCAGTGTCGCAAGACACAGCACATTCACAGTAAGGCCGCTTCATTAATTCGGCGACCCCCCTTCTCCGTCCCCTCATGCAGAAAAGGAGAAGACGGGGAGAAATCCCTTCGGGCTCCGTCAATTTATTTCTCATACATATTCCCTCACCCCACATCCCCCACTCACCCCTCATGCATCATATCGTCATCCATATACAAACCTTCTCCATCCACCCCTATCTTCTCTCCTCGCCCGTCCTTCCTCAACAGACATTCCCCTCTTTCCCAATGCCCCTTTTACCCCATCCATCCATCTCATACTAGGTCCCTCCTCATGTTCACTCCTTCCACCTCTGCCTTCCACACCTCTTTTACTAATCTTTCTTCACTCATTCTTTCAATGTGTCCAAACAATCCTAATACTCTTTTATCAACCCTATCTCCCAACTCCCTTTCCACCCCTGTTCTCCTCCTCACCTCCTCATTTCTCACTCTATCCAGCCTAGTAACTCCTATCATACTTCTCAGGCATTTCATCTCAAACACATACAAACTCCTTCTCTCTTCTCCTCTTATGCTCCATGTTTCTGCCCCGTACAGTGGTGTCGGCACGATCACTCCTTCATACAACCTCCTCTTAGCATCCAATCCCAAATGTCTAGAAAGAGAGTTGATGACAGCAAATACAGTGTTCCGGAAGAAAGTCAAGCATAAGTACACATGGGAGAGGGTGGTGGATGGAAAGGTGGTAGATAGAGCGTTAATGGACTATGTAGTGGTAGATAGGAAGAGTAAAGGATGTACATGTGCTAAGGGGAGGGGGTGGGGGGATATCAGATAATTTTTTGGTGGAAGGTAAGCTAAGAGTGGAGGATAGATGGAGAAAGAGGAAAAAGACAAAAGTTAGGGAGGTGCTTAGAGGGAACTCTTTACATGAAAAGGAAAAGGAGAAGGAGTACAAGAAGAAGCTGAAGGAGGAGTGTGAGGGAGTGAAGGATGGAGTAGAGCTAGGAGTAAAGGAGGAATGGGGATGGTTCAAGGAGGGAGTCACAAAGTGTACAAAGATGGCGTGAGGAACAAGAAGGACAGGAGGAAATAGAAGGAAGGGTAGTGAATGGTGGGATGAGGAAACAAAGAAGGTTGTAGAAGAGAAGAAGTGAGCTTTCACAAATTGGTTACAAAATAGGACAAGGGAGTCGTATGAGAGGTACAAAGAAAAGAAAAAAGAAGTAAAGGACAAGGTAAAGGAGGCAAAGAGCAGAGCAGATATGAAATGGGGTAAGAGAATGACAGAAAATTTTGAAAGTAATAAAAAGATGTTTTGGAAAGAAATTAAGAGAGGAAGAGGATGCGAATCAAGTAGAGAAGAAAAGGTAAAAGGTGCAAATGGAAAAGAAGGCAGTAAGGGGAAGATGGGCAGAGTATTTCCGGGAGTTGCTATGTGAAGGAGGATAGGGAGGAAAAGATAGTTGCAGTGGGAAATGCTAAGAAAATGAGAGTGATGAGTGAGGAAAATGGAGAAATAAGGAAGGATGAAGTGAAGGCAGTTGTTAAGATGATGAAAGCAGGTAAGGCACCTGGTCTGGATGGATGCCATGCAGAATATCTAAAAAAAAACAAAAACAAAAAAAAAGGAGGTACAATGCTGGTAGACTGGCTGGTGCGGCTATTTAATGTTTGCTGGAGAGAGGGTAGAGTGCCGGAGGACTGGAGGAGTGCCTGTATAGTTCCACTTTACAAGGGAAAATGGGACAAGTGTGAGTGTAGTGGTTTCAGAGGGATTAGCTTGTTAAGTGTAGGTGGGAAGGCTTTTGGGAGGGTCTTGATTGAGAGGATTAGGAGAGGAACAGAAGGAGTAATTGGTGAGGAACAGTGTGGATTTAGGACGGGTAGAGGTTGTGTAGATCAGATTTTTGTGGTAAGACAGATATATGAGAAAGCTATAGGAAAGGGAAGGATGTTTTTTGGGCTTTTATGGATCTGGATAAGGCTTACTACTGGGTAGACAGGAAGGCACTGTGGGAGGTTTTCCGGATATTCGGGATTGGAGGAAAGCTTCTAGGAGCTGTCAAGAGTTTTTACGAGAGTAGCAGAGCATGTGTCAGGATTAGAAATGGAGAGAGTGAGTGGTTTGAAGTAAAGGTGGGACTTCGTCAGGGATGCGTTATGTCACCCTGGCTGTTTAACTTGTACATGGATGAGGTGGTGCGAGAGGTAAATGCAAGGGCGGTGGGTCAGGGATTGGAGATGGTTAAAGAAAATGGAGAAAAGTGGGAGGTGAGCCAGCTGTTGTTTGCTGACGACACTGCGTTTGTGGCAGGATCGGAAGAGGGATTGAGGAAGTTGATGACAGAGTTTGGGAGTATGTGAAAGAAGAAAACTGAAGATAAATGTGTGTAAAAGTAAGATGATGAGATGTACAAGGGGGGAAAGTGGCAGCAGACTGGAAGTGAGCATTAAGGGAGAGCGACTGGAGGAAGTGGATAGTTTTAGATACTTGGGTGCAAATGTGGCAGGAAAAGGTGGAGTGAAGGTGGAGGTACAATGTACATTGAGAGAAGCGAGTAAATGCCTTGGTGGATTAAAAAGTGTAATGAGGAATAGACATTTGGGAATGGATGCTAAGAGGAGACTGTATGAAGGAGTGATTGTGCCAATAGCACTGTATGGGGCAGAAACATGGAACATAAGAGAGGAAGAGAGGAGTTTGAATGTGTTTGAGATGAGGTGTCTGAGAAGTATGATGGGGGTTACTAGGCTAGATAGAGTGAGAAATGAGGAGGATAGGAGGAGAACAGGGGTGGAAAGGGAGTTGGGAGATAGGGTTGATGAAAGAGTATTAGGATGGTTTGAACACATGGAAAGAATGAGTGAAGAAAGACTAGTAAAAGAGGTATGGAAGTCAGATGTGGAGGGAGTGAACATGAGGGGACGTCCTAGGATGAGAGGGATGGATGGGGTGAAGGGGGCTTTGGGGAAGAGGGGAATGTCTGTTGAGGAAGGACGGGAGAGGACAGAAGACAGGGGTGAATGGAGAATGGTTGTATATGGATAATGCTGTGATGCATGAGGTGGAATGGGCGGGGGGATGGGGGGTGAGGTAGTATGTGTGAGCAAAATTTGACGCAGCCCAAAGAGATTTCTCCTCGTCTTTTCCTTTTCTGCATAGGGGTCGCCGATTTAATGAAGCGGCCTTGCTGTGAATGTGCTGTGACTTGCGACACTGCCTCTGACCCAGGGCAGTGGACAGGGTGCAGTGATAACCCGTCATCCAGGAGATGCTAAGATGGGAGGGAGGGTGGAGTGGAGTGGAGTGTATTTAGGGATGAAATGGGTGGGATGAATTTATGCCTTTTTCTTTTTGGCTACCTCCCTATTAAGGGGGAAAACGCCTTGGTATATGTATGTATGTACATCTTAATCCACCAAGGCATTTACTTACTTCTCTTACTCTACATTCTACTTCCACCCCCACTCCTCCCTTCCCTGCCACATTCGCACCCAAGTATCTAAAACTAACCACTTCCTCCAGTCTCTCTCCCTTAATACTTACTTCCAACCTGCTGCCACCGTCTCCCCTTGTACATCTAATCACCTTACTTTTACCCACATTTATCTTCAACTTCCTTCTTTCACATATCTTCTCAAACTCTGTCACTAACTTCCTCAATCCCTCCTCTGATCCTGCTACAAGTGTAGTGTCGTCAGCAAACAGCAACTGGCTTGTTTCCCACTTTTCTCCATTTTCTTTAACCATCTCCAACCCCCGACCCACTACCTTTGCTTTCACCTCTTGCACCACCCTATTCATGTATATATTGAACAGCCAGGGCGACATAACATATCCCTGACGAAGTCCCACCTTTACCTCAAACCACTCACTCTCTTCATTTCTAATCCTAACACAAGCTCTACTACTCTCGTAAAAACTCTTGACTGCTCTTAACAGTTTTCCTCCTATCCCATATATTTGCAAAACCTCCCACAGTGCCTTCCTGTCTACCCTTTCATAAGCCTTTTCCAGATCCATAAAAGCCCAAAAAAACATTCTTACTTTTTCCTATAGCTTTCTCACATATCTGTCTTACCAAAAAAACCTGATCTACACAACCTCTACCCATCCTAAACCCACACTGTTCCTTACCAATTACTCCCTCTGTTCCTCTCCTAATCCTCACAATCAAGACCCTCCCATAAGCCTTCCCAACTACACTTAACAAGCTGATCCCTCTGAAGCCACTACACTCACACTTGTCCCCTTTCCCTTGTAAAGTGGAACTATACAGGCACTCCTCCTGTCCTCCGGCACTCTACCCTCTCCTAAACAAACATTAAATAACCTCACCAGGCAGTCCACCATCATTGTACTTTCTCTTTTCAGTCATTCTGCATGGCATCCGTCCAACCCAGGTGCCCTACCTACTCTCATCATCTTAACAGCTGCTTTCACTTCCTCTCTCTTTATTTCTCCTCTATTTTTCTCACTAATCACTCTCATTTTCTTAGCGCTTCCCACTGCAACTACCTTTCCCTCCCTATCCTCCCTCACTTTTATCAACTCCCTAAAATACTCTGCCCACCTTCCTCTCACTGCTTTCTTTTCCATTATCATCTCTTCATTTGCACCTTTTACCTTTTCTTCTCTACTTGATTCGCCTCCTCTTCCTCTTTTAATATCTTTCCAAAATTTTTTTTATTACTTTCAAAATTTTCTGTCATATTCTTACCCCATTTCACATCTGCTCTCCTCTTTGCTTTCTGTATCTTATGCTTTACTTCTCTTCTCTTTACTTTGTACCTCTCATACAATTCCCTCATCTTAATTTGTAACCAATCTATGAATGTCTGCTTCTTCTCTTCTACACCCTTTTTCGCTTTCTCATCCCACCACTCACTATCCTTCCTTCTATTTCTTCCCATCCTCCTTGTTCCACACACCATCATTGCACATCTTATGACTCCCTCCTTGAACCATCTCCATTCCTCCTCCACTCCTAGTTCTACTCTATCCTTCACTCCCTCCCACTCCTCTCTCAGCTTCTTCTTATACTTCTCCTTTTATTTCTCGTTTAAGCAGTTCACTCTAAGTACCTCCCTGCCTTCTGCCCTTTTCCTCTTTCTCCACCTATTCTCCACTCTCAACTTACCTTCCACCAAAAAAGGATCTGATATCCCCCACTCTCTCCACTTAAAACGTGTATATATATGAATACAAATGTATATATACATATACATACATATATATATATATATATATATATATATATATGAAAGCTATAAAAAGTTTGTATTACCCTTGTGTATGCAATGTTAGAATATCAAAGGGGGCAGAAAAGTGGTTCCCTGTAGAGACAGGGTTAAAAAAGAAAGTGTGTGCTCTGCTTTTTATAGCATATATGGAAACTGTAATAGAGGTTTGTGCTCTGAGTGTGTGCTCTGCTTTTTATAGCATATATGGAAACTGTAATAGAGGTTTTTAAAGAAGGTAAGGAAGAAAACTATAAGAACAGAATAATGGCTTATGCAGATGATATAGCTGAATGGAGCACAGATAGGGAAGAGATCGAAGAAGACATAAAAAGGTGGAATGAGTGCTTTATAAGGAAAGGCATGAAAATGAATGTAGAAAAGACAGAGATACTGACCGTTAGCAGAAGAGAAGAACATAAATTCAGCATCACCATTGGAAATAAGATGGTAAAAAATACAAACATCTTCAAATATCTTGGAAGTGTAGTCACTAAGGAGGGTGGAAATAAGAGGGATATTTCAGAAAGAATAAATAAATTTAGTGCAAATGTTGGAGCTCTCTGGCCAATAATAAAGGAAAAACATGTACCTTTAGAAGTGAAAAGGATTATTTTCAATACTGTCTTGACTCCTACTCCTACCCTAATGACAAAAATAGACATAAGCAGGGTTCAGGCAGCAGAAATGAGACCATTAGGAGCCATAGTTGGAAAGACGAGGAAAGATAAACTAAAAAACGAAGATGTAAGGAAAAACATTGGAGTCTGTTCCATGCTATGCAAAATAGATGCTGCCCAGTTAAGATGGTTAGGACATTTATAAAGAATGGATGAAGAAAGAATTGGAAAGGGATACTGGGAGTGGATGCCGGATGGAAGAAGGCCAAGAGGAAGACCGAGAAAGAGATGGAAAGAAAATGCTGAAGAAGCCCTCAGTAGACATGACTTGCCCAACATCGAAACTCTTAGGGAGGAAGGGGCCTTCCATGAAAGAGCCGGATAGAGGAACATGCTGGGACCACTGACAGACATAACGCCTACTACTGGGAACTGAAGTAAGAAGTAAGAAGTAAGAATATATATATACGTACATACATACATACATACATATATATATATATATATATACACATATATATATATATTATGTGTATAAATATATATGTATATATATGTATATATATATAAATATATATATATACATATATACATATATATATATATATATATATATATATGTATGTATGTATGTATGTAATAAAACCACTTGGAAAATAAAATGAAGGTGACCGAACGTTTTCGTCTATTTAAGACATTTTCAAAGGTACAGAGTAGGGTAGTAGTGACATTATATATGTACACTAGGGGGGAATTAGGACAGGTTCAATTGCGACCTCACTCTCTCAGCACTATAGGACGTTTGACCCGGCTACTGTCAACAATTTTCTATGTTACAAAGTTATCTAATTTATATATTCCTATACTCATATTCATGTTGTTCTCAAATGAAGCTTTTACATAACATGATTCTATGATATTCCTCTCCATAATGTCCTTACTTAAGACAATTTTCTTTGTGTTATCCCAATCAATGCAATGATTAAAATCCCTTAAATGCAAAAACAACCCACTTGAAACGTGCCCTGTTCTGATTTATGTTGGTTTCTTCTCAATTCTAAATCCTTGCCTGTTTGTCCAATATAATTAAAATTAAAAATTTTGTAAGGGATACTATAAACACAACCTTCATTAGAAGCAGGTGAATTTTTAATCAACCTGTTTTTAACAGTGTTGTTATTTTTAAAGACAACTTGGACACCAAATTTATTAAAGGTACGAGTTAGACTAACAAAATTTTGATGAAATGGGAGGGTTGATATATTCTTAAAACTGGATTGGTGATTATCAGTAAGATCATAAAAAAAAAATTCTTTGCTGTGTTTTGAGCTACGTCAATTAAGGGTTTTAGATATTTTAATTTATTACCAATGTCATATATGGTTTCAATTTCTTGATTTAAAAATTCTGGGCAACAAACTCTAAAGGCCCTTAGAAACATTGAGGTGAATACTGATACTTTAGTCTTAGGGTGGTGATAAGAATAATAATGAATATAAGAAAGGACATTGGTTGGTTTCCTGTAAACATCTAATTTAAACTTATTACCAAATCTATAAATCATAACATCCAAAAAGGGCAGACTATTGCTCTGTTCAATTTCTTTTGTAAATTTAATTGATGGTACCAAACTGTTTAACTTTAATAAAAAATTGTCTAAAGGTTGGTCAATAGGCAACATACACAATAAATCGTAAACATATCTATGCCAAATGACTTTGTTAGGAATAATTTTAGGCAAAATATATCTTTCAAAAAATTCCATATGTAAGTTGCTTAAAGCAGGAGATAAAGGATTCCCCATTCCCATTCCAAACTTTTGCATGATTTTTTTTACCATTAAATTCAAATTTTGAATCTAATACACATAACTTGAGACTGGTTATTGTGTGGACCGGCAGTTATATATATATATATATATATATATATATATATATATATATATATATATATATATATATGTATACACACACACACACACACACACACACACACACACACACACACACACACACACACACACACACATATATATATATATATATATATACATACATATATATGTATATATATATATATACATACATACATATATATACAGTATATATATATATATATATATATACTGTATATATATGTGTGTGTGTGTATATATATATATATATATATATATATATATATATATATATATATATGTAACAGGGTGTCCTATAAGTCTCCATACATAGGAAAAATAATACATTCAATACATATATGGTTTTAATTTTTTTTTTTTTTTTTACATTTCAGATAACCCAGAGAATGCATTTGAATAAAGAGCAACGAATTGAAATCATCCTGATGCCCGATTCAGAAAGAAGTCGTATGGTTGCAAGCGTATTTAACAAAAAACATGGGACGAGTATCACACATGACACTGACAAAACTTATTGTCAACTTAAAAAAAACAGGAAGTTTTTTGGATCAAGCAAGATCTGGTCGAAGACGCACAGTCAGCAATCAAGGTACAACAGACAGGATACTTATAGCACTTACACAGAGTTCA
>NC_134803.1:11135501-11140501 GCF_046742065.1 Oratosquilla oratoria | reverse complement strand
CCCCGGGAGAAGCAGATGGCGTTTGAAGAAAGTGTCCCGGACTTTCTGGACATCGCCCAATCCGATGTGATTGCCCTGATGACTATCAAGGAGAACAAGGACTTCCTCATGGCGCAGCGGGAAAAAGGGAGACGGGGTTCCATGGCAGGGCATGACAAGGAGTTGGAAGCTGGGGTCCGTCGACGAGAGAGAACTACTGCACGTGGTGGACGCGAACGGTCGCCGATGGCAGAGGAGACCGTGGACTTGGAGTCCTCCTCGTCCGCATCCTCCAGTCCAATCAGTCCGTCCTCGACCTCCTCATCTGGTGACGAAGGAGCCTCACTGCCCAAGCAAGCGATAATGCGGGGGACCAAGATGGTCATGTCCTGATCTAGTCGGTGCGCTGGATCGGACGGGGGTCAGCAGTCGTCAAGCTCTTTGAATCGTAGCCGCAACGCCAAGTAGCTTGGGCTATTATCTCCAGGAACTCGTCCTCAACCCATCCGAAAGGCAAGAGCCAAGTACCGGGCGTCTCTGGCGGGAAAAATCAAGGAGGTATTCAGTCCGCAGACTCCCCTCACCATCCACTGGGACGGTAAAATTGTCCCTCAAGACGATGGATCTCGGGCCGACAGGGTCGCCACCATTGTCTCCGGGAAAGGTGTGGAGAAACTCTTGGGTGTTCCAAAGCTACGTGCTGGGACGGGCGAGGCTACCACCACAGCTGTCTTTGAGCGTCTGGAAGACTGGGGAATCAGTGATCGTGTCATAGGGATGTGCTTCGACACCACCAGTGCAAACACTGGCGATGTCAACGGAGCCTCCACCTTACTATAGGAAAAGATAGAGCGGCCGTCACCATGCCGTCGCATGCCGTCACCACGTGCACGAACTTCCAGTTGAAAAGGCTTTTGCCTCGTGCTTGGGATCCTCTTCTGGCCCTGAGATCAACCTCTTTTCGCGATTCAAGGAGTAGTGGCAGTTCATCGATCGTTCGGCAATTCAGCCTCTTTCCGAACTCCCCGAGACCTTGACTGCCAAGAGGGAAGACATCATCGAATCCCTGAATGCCATCTTGATCCAGAAGCAGCCCCGAGACGACTACAGGGAACTGGCGGAACTCACCATCGCCTTTCTTGGGGGCGCTCTTCCCAAGATGACGATCCGGCGCTCTGGTGCTCTCCACCGAGCGCAGTGGATGGCACGCATAATCTACTCCCTGAAGATGTTGCTGTTCAGAGAGCAGATCACCAGCCGGGGGGGGGGGGGGGATCGCAGGCCTCAAGCGCTTCTCCTTCTTCATCTCTGAGGTCTACGCCATCCGCTGGTTCGAGTCCACGCTCTCCACCTACGCCCCGGCCAATGATCTCCCTATCGTAAAGGACCTCCTTGAATACCATGATTCTCCTCTTGGAAAGGCATGCTTCAAGGTATTGAACCGTCATTTCTGATATCCGAGAGAACACCTGATTGGCCTGTCCCTCTTCGACCTGCGGCTCTCTCCCTCTACCAAACAAGCCGTTGCCCAAGCCATCCTGCACCGAGAAGGAGCAGAGAAATCTATATGGGGCGCCCCTACTGACCAGAACAACACATCATTTTGTCTGTGATAGAGGAAAACTCTGTTTATAGAGAAATAATAACACTTTTATACTGCGACTGTCCCTCCGTTATGTTGTCCCCCAACACCTTGTTACTGTCCTGTACCATTTCTCTGAACATTCATTTCCTTTTTTCGCCTACCCTGTGGAGGGGGAAAAGAATGCTACCACCAAGTCTTTTCACTTGAGTCGTAAAAGGCGACAAAAAATGGGACGGGGGTTAGGACTAGGAATCCTGCTACTTGTTGCCCCACAGGGGACATTCCTAAAGAAAAAGAAGAAGAAAAAAAAAAAAAAAAAAAAAAAAAAAAAAGTAAATGCATAAGAGGATCTAGGAGTTTTCCAACCAATACCCTAAGGTTTGGGTCATATATATATATATATATATATATATATATATATATATATGTATATCTCAATATATATATATATATGTATATATATATGTATACATATATATATATAAATATCTATATATATATATAAATATATATATATATACATCTATCTATATATTATCTATATATGTATATGTATATATATATGTATATATATAATTTGATTAATTTGTTTATTTACTTGATTACTTAAATACTTATTTACTTATTTTTCCTTATTCGTTTACTTATATATTTATTAACTCTTCATTTATCTCTTATTCCATTCATTTATTTGTTTACTCATTTACTATTCATTGCTGGTTTAATTCTATGAATGAAATATGCGGCTTCTTCACTCAATAGAGCACGCACTTAAATGTAGTTATCAAGAAAAGGAACTAAGAATACACTGACTACTAATCACAATCATAAACTTACTGAATATAATTTGATTTCACTTAAAATATATCATTGCACAGTGGTAATATGATATGATTGTGACATTACAATAAACATATTGTCTGAATGAATCCTAATCAAGTAAACTCGACGGTTTTTTTGTTACGTCAGATTTTTAGATAAACCTTCCGTCTAATGCCCTAATGCATTACAGTCGGCAAGATTATATATGTTGTTCCGACAAACTCCAAACAATTTTATTCACCTGAAAGGGTGAATCAACTTATAAATTAAAGTCCTACCTAATAGGTTTCGTTGTGGTATGTGACAGATAATTTTATTCAGGCAAGGGGCTGCATTAGGAATGAGACTGGGTGAAGGTGCTCAACGAGTGTGCAGGGTAAAGCCGTCACAAAAAACAGTCTCCTTTCTCGAATTTAGCCCGTTTTCATTTTACTTGTACTGCCGTGTTTTTTTTTTTAGTAAATAAGATCATAACAGAGAACAAATAAAGATAATTTTGGTCTTGGTTTGAAGTAACTGGAGCCACCCCACCAGAAGGTTTCATTTTAATTGAGCACACCGTAATGTTGCTAAGAGCCAAACTCAACCAAAATCAATACCTCACCCTTAGACTCCATTTAAATATTGTCCACCTTTCCTGAAAGTTTCATGTTAATTGGTCAAGCCGTAATGTCGCTAACAAACAACCAAACCTGACCAAAATCAATACCTTGCCCTCGGACTCCATCAGGACCGCAAAGTGTTGTAAAATTAATTCTATTAAACCCATCCATCTCTGTGTCTACATGCAGCGTTCCATTTGTTCCTAAAAGTCTCCTGCATATCCTCTAAATTGAACAAGATCTTAAAGTATCATGAATACAAAAAAAAAAAAAAAAATCCTTCAGACAAGCAAAACGATGATGCTTTTGATATGTGCCAGCTTCACTGAACAAGAAATGATCTTTTCTCTTTTTGTTTTTATCGTAGTTCGTTAATAGTACATGGAAGATGATTACAGTATCATTCCAATGTGAGCAGTATCATACAATCTGTGAAATTTCCGTATTTGTGCCAGCTAGGCTTAGCTAACCAGGTTATCTAATTATGACTAATATATAAAAAATACTGTTTCTTTCTTCATGCTTTGCATTACAATTCGTACATAGTACACGTAATCTAATTATATTGCACTCATTCGATAATTATCTTGCAAATCTGCCAACCGCATTGGAGTACATTGTATTCCAAACTTTGAGTTTTGTCTATTGATAATATTTTTTTTCTATAGACATTTGCCTTATTGAATGTTTACTTGGTTCTATCTTTATTACTTATATTTTCCCTGCCTCTCTCTATCCTTGATATCTTTTTTCTTCCATCCGACGAAGTTTTGGACCAAATGGCATGATTTCTCAATGTAAAATTTGGGAAACGACTGTGCGATTTCAGCGTGTGTTTTTCTAAGAACCTACCCTCCACGGGGCCCCACGCACCATACGAGGTCAGTTCGACCTTTTCAGGGTGATGCGGTGAGAGGGACAGATCTGGATCGGGGTTGGTTGGATGGGGATACGATAGCGTTATGGTCACAGATTCACCACTATTTTCCTGGTGGGCGCCTGTGAAGATCTACATGCAAAACATCACTGGGACGGGGCAAGGTAGGGGTCGGCTGCAATCACATGCAAACACTCACCCAGATACATACACACACACACACCACTGTGCTTCCTCATCCTCATCAACGATGCATTAATGGACACCCCGCATAGATGGAAATACGTCGATGACTACACAGTTGGCATCCCCATCAACACCAGGCAGCCTGACTATTCTTCGCTGCAAAACATCCTAGACAACCTTAAAACGTGGACCGAGAACAGCAATGTGACAGATAACCACAGCAAGACCGTGGTCATGCACGTATGTACATCCAAACAGGCGGTGGCACCTCCTCAACTATCACTAGGAACCCACTCCCTTCAGGTGGTCCAGTCCGCCAAGGTAATTAGCATCATATTAGACGACCACCTTAACTGAAACCAGCACATCAACAACATCATCAGGACAGCCTCATACAAACTCTACATGCTGCACAGATTGAGGTCCCTTGGTACCCCATCACCAGATCTAAAGGAAGTCTACACCACCTTCGTACTCCCCACCCTCATGTACGCCTCCCCGGCCTGGTTATCATCACTCAACATCACACAGAGGAGTAAATTAGAGAGTGTACAAAGGAGAGCGTGCAGAATTATCTTGGGTGGTCAGTATGAGGGATACGAGCACGACCTCACCACCCTCAACCTGTCAAGAGTATCAGACAAGCACAGTGAGGCACTGAGGAAGTGTGGACAGGACCTAATGTTCTACCACGTCACCGTCACTTCCTCCCACCTGACGCCACAACCACCCGCCACGCCACACGACATTCCAACAAGATCCAACCCATCAGAGCACCGAGGACTGACTGATACAAGAACAGTGCTATTCCATCCATTGTCCGCACAATAAACTCATTATAAAACTTAGGCTAGGCATATCACTCATAATATTACTGTATTGCATTATTGTCAGCGTATCACTGTAAAACTTAGACTAGGTGTATTACTAATATGATTACTCTATTGTA
>NC_134803.1:11128001-11130501 GCF_046742065.1 Oratosquilla oratoria | reverse complement strand
CTATCCTTTAAGAACACAAATGTTTTGTACATACCGCCACAAACTAGGACACCTTGTCAACACGTGTTACCATAGATACCCGTCACAACCAAACAGACATTGCGATCATCACGGTACATGTTTTCACACAATTGATCGTTGCTATGTGCTGCTAGCACGGAGGCAACACAGACCAGAATCCACAGATCGTTCTACTCCTAGACTTTTACATAACACATCTCCTGCAGGGCATTCACGTAACACATCTCTATGACTACAGAATACAAAGACTCATTGCACACCAAGGACAGTTACTCCATACCCAGATATTCAATCATCAACTCTAAAGGTAAATATCCTGGATATCCCAGGCGTTTCTTCTCATTCCGTAACTCTCAATGTTACACCCAGCAACACCAAAGTGACAATCTTTCTCGACACGGGTTCCCCAGTTGACATCATATCAGTACACAGTTTCCACAGATTCCGCACTGAAACAAAACGTGCCACCATTTTGAAATCCCCCCTCCCCCCCGAAGTCAACCTTTGTAATGTAGATGGCGTACCATTCCCTATCATTGGTCAATTCTCCCTAGACATTAGCTTCAGAGATGAGTGCCCTTCCATTACAGTTACTACCTACGTAGCTGACGTTTACTTTCCTGCTGATATCCTCATAGACTTAACATTGGTAAAGTAACATAACATAATCACTTACCCCGCTCAAAATGGTATAATTTATTAAAATAATTTCCTTCCGGCATTGCCATCAGCAACTTCCCACAAAGTCAACCACATCATATCCGGAGGTGTCCCAAGAGAATGGAAGCTAGCTAACGTTACTCCCATATTCATAAAAGGTGACAAAAAGAAACCAAATAACTATAGGCCTATAAGTTTGACTTCAATCGTAGGAAAAATAATGGAAACTCATCAGAGATGCTATCGAACATCACTTAGAAAGTAACCGTTTGATAAATGATAGCCAGCATGGTTTCAGACGGAAACGTTCTTGCGTGACTAACTTACTCGAATTCTACAACACAGTTATCTCGAATTATGACAAAAGAAACAATATAGATTTAATATATCTAAAATCTACTGTTTTCAAATTTGCTGATGATACAAAACTGTGCGGAGTGGCAAATGATCACTCAAACCAATTAGATATTCAAGAAGATTTAGATCAATTACAGCAATGGTCTGAAAAGTGGCTAATGAAATTTAACACAAGTAAATGCAAGGTAATGCACATAGGTAAAAATAACAGTAGGTACGATTACAAGTTATTTGGAAATTCGTTAACAAAAGTGGATAGTGAAAAAGATCTCGGCGTAATTATCAGTAACGACCTCAAATCACCCAAGCAGTGTATTTCAGCCTCTGAGAAAGCAAATAAGATTCTGGGACTGATTGCGCGATCTTTTGATTTCAAAAGTCCATCACTCATTAACAAGCTATATAAATCGTTAGTTCGTCCACATTTGGAATATGCTGTTTCCGTATGGTCACCGAATCTCATTAAAGACATTGACAGACTGGAAAAAGTACAACGGCGAGCACACAAAACTCTTTAAGATACCAAATATCAAAAATAAATCATACGAAATCGACTTAAGCACATGAATCTGTTTTTCCCTAAAAAAGCGTAGACTCAGGGGGTGACTTGATACAGGTCTTTAAGATTTTAAAGGGAATTGACAACATCAAAAGTGACAAAATTTTCACATTGAATGAGAATCAGACAAGAAACAATGGTCTTAAACTGTCCGGAAATAGATTCAATTTGGAAGTGGGTAGAAACAACTTTGCCAACCGTGTAGTTAATGAATGGAATAAACCTCCTGCACAGGTAGTGCAATGTAGTTCAGTTCGAAGCTTTAAGAATCATTTAGATAAATACCTAAGTAAGATGCTGTAATGATTATAATTTATCTTATATTATTTGTTTTTGTTTTGTTATCATTTGTCTGTCTGATTTTCATTTATTATTAGTTATATGTCAATTTATTATTATTTACTATTTACCTGTTTGTTTATTATTTAACTATACCTATGCATTTATTTATGTATTTTATTTGTTATTTACATTATTATAGTTTTTATTTATTATTTTATTATCAATATGATTTTTTTTTCGCATCCGACCTAGATATGGATCAAAAGGTCTCCTGTCGGTATGCTCCGCCTTTGTAATCCTTTGTAATCAACGTGGTCAAGCAGGCAGAACATGATTTAACGTCAAATTCAAGCCCACCCATTCAAGTTCACTCTGCTTCATCGCATGAGAATGCACGAGCTGCTAGCACAAATGGCACCGCCACCCAAATACCTACCCACGACTCTAATTCTGCTACTTTACTGACAGCTGTGGAGTTGCGTTTCAAACTTAACAGACGCATGTTTAAAACAGCAAAACTCAGGACAAAAGCCTCAGTAAATATCGTTGATCTTTCACCGTGGAGGACACATTCTTGTTCTTGCCCCTCTTATAGGAATTAAACAAAAAATCCACCCCAGT
>NC_134803.1:11115501-11118001 GCF_046742065.1 Oratosquilla oratoria | reverse complement strand
TTACTTCCAGGTCCCTTTGTGAATCGACTTTTTTTACTTCTTTGTTTCTAATTTTATACTGTCCCGATACTCTATTTTTACTTTTTCCAAATTCCATTATGCTACATTTTTAATGCTGAAATTCATCTCACTTTTCCGACTCCATTTCCATATTTTGTCTAGGTCTTCTTGTAGCGATATGCAATCTTCTTCTGTTCTTACTCTCTTGAGTAATTTGGCATCAGCAAAGAAGTTCATATAACAGTTTACTCCCTCATCCATATCATCTATATATATATGGCAAACATTAAAGGAGCCAGTACAGAGCCTTGTGGGACGCCATTTCGAATTTCCCAGTTCGAATTTTTGTCTCTAAGTACCACTCTCATTTTTCTTCAAGTTAAGAAATCCTTCATCCATTCCAGCAGTTTACCTTGTATTCCTCCTATTATTTCAATTTTTCTTATTAATTTTTTATGTGGTACTTTGTCGAATGCCTTCTGCAAATCCAAAAAGACGCAATCTGCCCAGCCATCTCTTTCTTGTATTATCTCAATTAATCTCGAGTAAAAGCAGATTAGGTTTGTGGTGCATGATCTTCCACTTCTAAAGCCAAATTGTTTGGGTTTATTATTTCATTTTCTTCCAAGTGTTTGATTCATTATTGCTGATGACCTTTTCGCATATTTTTGCTACTGTGCTTGTAAGGGATACTGGTCTGAAGTTTGTAGGATCTTCCCTATTTCCTCCTTTATATATTGGTACTATGTTTGCATCTTTCCAATCTTGCGGCACCTTTCCCTCTTTGAGTGAGAAGTCAATTATCTTGTATAGTTTATCTGTCAGTTCATCTATACACTCTTTCAGTATCCAATTTGCGATTCCATCCGGTCCATGTGACTTCCTGATATCTATTTTTTTTTCTTTTTTACCTTTATTTCTTTCATCGTGGGTGATCTTTCTTGTTGACCATCTTCCCAAGATTGTGAGCTCTCAATTATAAAAACAGATCTAATATGTCTGATCATAACCTCTGGCATCTCTGTGTCATCTATATATTCTTTATCTTCACGCAATTTCACTATTTCATGTTTATACTTTAGCTTTTCATTTATATATCTGTAAAAGAGTTTAGGTTGGTCCTTACATTTGTCTATGATATCTTTTTCATAATTTCTTTTTTCTTTCCTGTGTATATTCACATATTCGTTCCTAAGTTTTATATATGCTTGCCATTTGGATGTTTTTTTTTTTTCTATTTTTTTCCATGCTTTGTCTCTCCTGTTTCTAGCCTCACTACACCTTTTGTTAAACCAACATTTTTGTTTTGTTTCTTTTTTGGTACATATTTGTTAATTCCTTCCTTGTACTTTTCTCTGAATATGTTCCATTTGTCTTCCATCTTTGTTTCCTCTTTAAAGAATTTATCCCAGTTTGTGTTTTAGAATTTTTTTCTTAGTTTAACAAAATCCGTTTTGTTGTACATTAATCTTTCCTCTCTGTGTTTGTCATTCCTGTCTACATTGTTCTATTCTTTTAATTCAAACTCTATTAGTATATGGTCACTCTTTCCAACTGGTATTTTATGCTCCATTTTGTTCACAATATCTGGTTCAGAAGTTAATATTAAGTCTAGTTTCGACGGTTCCTCATTGTTTCTATATCTAGTATTTTCCTTAACATATTGTGTTAGGGTGTATTCGATGGTCATATCCAGTAGAATGTTGCTCCAAAGTTCATCTCCCCCTTTAACTATCATTTCTTCCCAGATTGTCTTTTGCATTAAAATCGCCCATGATTACTATGTTTCCACCCTCTATCAGTAACTTGTTTTAGCACAATCATTGTGTCTTCCAATAATTTGGAATGTTCGCTGTCCGACCACACATGTGTTTTTGGTGGTACATACACTGCTACAAATTTTCTGCTTTTCATCTTTTTGTTTACAATTTTGATCATAATTAATTCTACATTGCCTTGGCCTTCAATAATTTTTGTCATATTTAAACCCTTTTTGGTCAGTGTCATGACACCTCCCTGCTTGTCTGTTCTATTTTTCACCCAGTGGTTGTATAGACCATGTCCTACTATGCTTGTTGATAGAGGTCCTTTCAATTTTGTCTCTACTATTCCCATGATGTCAGGTTTTTCTGTTTCTAGATAGTCATTTAGTTAATTGATTCCAGAGATCATGTCATCAATATTTGTGTATGCCGCTTTTTGTTTCTTATTTTCTTTTCTTTTTTTGGTTTAAGTTTCCATTTTATTGATGTACCATTTTTTCAGTATCAAGTCCAACTCTCTCTCTCTCTCTCTCTCTCTCTCTCTCTCTCTCTCTCTCTCTCTCTCTCTCTCTCTCTCTCTCTCTCTCAGAAAAAAAAAATCGTCTCTGTTCTCTTCTCATTTCTATCGTTGGCTTCAATTCTGAGAGATTTGTCTTCCTCTTTTTCCTCATCACTCATTTCCTTTTGTATCCATATATGTTTGAATTTCTCGCTGTTTGCCAGTTTAATTGCTTTCG
>NC_134803.1:11088001-11110501 GCF_046742065.1 Oratosquilla oratoria | reverse complement strand
GTGTGAGGAGGAAATTCGTTTTCTCAGGAGTGCGCTCTATGAGAAGAGTGAACCCTCCCCACAACCCAAAGAGCGTTCCACTTCTTTCCCTTCTGTCACTGCCGTGAGCTAGTGGCGCTCCGCGGGGTCCCGTTTGTCGAGTCCGCGTTCGGTAGGCGTGTGCCCTGTGGAGCAACTGCTGGCTCTAGCCAATCGTTTTGCTCTACTGGAGGATGAAGTGGCTGAAAATCAAAAGTTCTTGGTGGTAGGGGACTCCATGGTGCGAGGCTATGACGACATCCTGCAGCGGAAGACAAAACGACGTTGCAAGCTTGTATGTCAACCGGGCCGTGGGATCGCTGATTGTACCCAGTCCATCAGGGAGCAAGGACGGACGAGCACGGTTACGGTTGTTCATACGGGAAGTAACGATGTAGGTAGGGTGAGATCAGAGGAACTTGTTCGGAATTACAAGGTCCTCCTTCAGGAGATGAAGGAACGTGGGAGCCGTCACGTAGTCTGTGGGATCCTCCCGAGAATCTACGCAGGCTCGTGTTGGAACAGTAGAGCCATAGGGATCAGTGATAGGATATCGCAGTTGTGCACACAATTGGGATACCACTTTCTTGATCCTTGATATCTCTTTTCTAGGCGCCATGACCTTTACGCTTCTGATGGGATCCACGTTAGGTTACAAACCTCATTGTGGGAGTTTGTATTGAATTAGTTCCTTTTTTGGGGTAGAAGCCCAAAGGGAAGGGGAAATAGAGTGTATTTAGGAAAACAGAGTAGAGTATAGCATTAATGTAGAACAATATGCCAGTATAGGACAAAATATAGATTTATGATATAATGTCGGTAGAGGACGAAATGTAATGTCAAAAGACAAAATGTCACGATGGGATGTAATGAGAGAGGAGGACAAAAGATCATGATAGGATGTAATGATAGTGGAGGGCAAAATATCACGATGGGATTTAATGATACTGGAGAAAATATCACGGTAGGATATAATGTCAGTGGAGGACAAAATATAATTTTAGGAAGGGATGCCGCACAGAATATCAATGAAGGCCAAAATATCACTATGGGATGTAATGAGAGTGGAAGACAAAATATCATGATGGGATGTAATTATAGTGGAGGAAAAAATACCACGGTAGGATATAAAGTCACTGAAGGACAAAATATAGTTTTAGGAAAGGATGCCGGAGAGAATGTCAATGAACGACGGGAGGCCGGCGTGAATCGCGGTGACGTAGGGGGACAAAGTGTTCAAAAGAGATCAGATGTCCGAGATGGGGGAAATGTTAATTTTGATGGGAGAAATGATAATGAGGCATTGAACGTCAATGAAGGACAAAATAATGATATAGAGCAAGGTGTTGATAAAAAACAAAATTACAATGTAAGGCATGATGTTGAAACTCAAAATGTGTCAACAAGAAATAATCACGAGTTTCTTAAAACCATGTACTTTAATGCTCGTAGTATTAGGTACAAATTTCAAGAAATACAGGCGTATGTCAAAAGCGAAAATCTCAATATGATAGGAATAACCGAGACATGGTTAAATGGTAGAGTTTGAAGCTGAATTAAATATTGCGGGATTTAATCACTTTCATCAGGATAGAAACCACAAGAAAGGTGGGGGTGTTCTGTTGTAAGTTAAAAAAATGTCTATGCTTGTGTTTTAGAGAAAGTGAAACAGGATGCATATGATAGTTTGTGAGTTGATTTAACCCAAACAAATGAAAAAAAAAATGAATGTAGGTGTAATATATAGGCCAAAGACATTATCATTAGCAGACGATAAACTGTTATTTCAAGAAATATTTAGTTTCTGCAACCGGGATTTATTGATAATGGGTGATTTCAATTTTACTGACATTGATTGGATGACCCTTGAACATGGCCATATAGGTAGTCGCTTGATTGATTTTCTCGGTGACAATTACTTAGTTCAGCATATAAAAGAGCCCACAAGACATGGAAACTTACTCGATCTATTGATCACTAGCCGCGAAAGCATGGTAACTGATGTAGAAGTCGGTGAATCTGTTGCAAATAGCGATCAAAACTTAGATTCAAACTTCTAAAATACCTGATTTCAGTAAAGCTCAGTTCATAGGACTACGTCAGGAGCTTCAGCTTACAGATTGGGAGGCAAAATTAAACGAAAGACCTATAGATCAGATGTAGGAAATATTTCAAAATACGCTCACTTAGATGATTCATACTTACATTCCTTTTAAGGACAGACGTCCCTCAAATCAGGCTCGCCCAAAGTGGCTCGACAAAGAAACTGAAAAAAGTATTTCTAAAAAGAGACAGGCTTATAAGAAATATAAGTGCTCGGGTGCATCTGACTATGAAAGTTATGTATCAATACAGAGAGATTTAAAAAAGACAATAAGAAAAAGAAAACGACAATACGAAATGAATATCGCTGATAAATCCAAAGAGAATCCCAAAGAATTCTACAGTTACATTAGAGATAAAATGGTCGTTAGGAATCACATTGGTCCACTATTATCTGATGACGGTCAACTTGAATATTCAAATGAAGGAATGTGTAAAACTTTAAACAATTATTTCAGGTCGGTATTCGTAAACGAAACACCTCAAAGTGAGCTCCAAACTGAAACCTGTGAAAAGTCTAGGGTAATCTTACTCACTACGGTAAATATAACAAAAGAAAAAATTAAAAGGTGTATAAACAAACTCAAAGTTAATAAAACACCAGGGCCTGACGGTTGGCATCCAAGAATCTTAAAGGAAATGAAAAATGAGATTGTTGTTCCATTAGAAATTATTTTCAAGAAATCCATCATATCCGGAGATGTCCCAAGAGAATGGAAGCTAGCCAACGTTACTCCCATATCCTAAAAAGGTGACAAAAGGTAATCACTTGAATCAATTAGATGTTCAAGAAGATTTAGATAGATTACAGCAATGGTCTGAAAAGTGGCTAATGAAATTTAACACAAGTAAATGCAAGGTAATGCACATAGGTAAAAATAACGGTAAGTACAATTACAAGTTATTTGGAAATTTGTTAACAAAAGTGAATAATGAAAAAGATCTCGGCGTAATTATCAGTAACGATCTCAAATCATTCAAACAGTGTATTTCAGCCTTTGAGAAAGCAAATAAGATTCTAGGACTGATTGCGCGATCTTTTGACTTCAAAAGTTCATCACTCATTAATAAGCTATATAAATCGTTAGTTCGTCCACATTTGGAATATACTGTTTCCGTATGGTCACCGAATCTCATTAAAAACATTGACAGATTGGAAAAAGTAAAACGGCGAGCCACAAAGCTGATTCCAAATACATACATACATACATACATACATACATACATACATACATACATACATACATACATACATACATACATACATACATACATACATACATACATACATACATACATACATACATACATACATACATACATACATACATACATACATACATACATATACCAAGGCTTTTTCCCCATTACAAGGGAGGTAGCCAAAAAGGAAAAGGCATAAAATGATTCCCACCCATTCCATCCCTAAATACACTCCACACCCCTCCACCCTCCCTCCCATCTTATAACCTCCTGGATGACGGGTCATCCCTGCACCTTGTCCAGTGCCCTGGGTCAGAAGCAGTGTCGCAAGACACAGCACATCCACAGCAAGGCAGCTTCATTAAATCGGCGACCCCCCTCCCCCCCCATGCATAAAAGGAGAAGACGGGGAGAAATCCCCTCGGGCTGCGTCAAATTTTGCTCACACATACTACCTCACCCCCCATCCCCCCACCCATTCCACCTCATGCATCACAACATCATCCATATACAACCATTCTCCATTTACCCCTGTCTTCTGTCCTCTCCCGTCCTTCCTCAACAGACATTCCCCTCTTCCCCAAAGCCCCCTTCACCCCATCCATCCATCTCATCCTAGGACGTCTCTTCATGTTCTCTCCCTCCACATCTGCCTTCCATACCTCTTTTATTAGTCTTTCTTCACTCATTCTTTCCATGTGTCCAAACCATCCTAATACTCTTTCATCAACCCTATTTCCCAACTCCCTTTCCACCCCTGTTCTCCTCCTCACCTCCTCATTTCTCACTCTATTTAGCCTAGTAACCCCCATCATACTTTTCAGACACCTCATCTCAAACACATTCAAGCTCCTTCTCTCTTCCTCTCTTATGTTCCATGTTTCTGTCCCATACAGTGCTGTTGGCACAATCACTCCTTCATGCAGTCTCCTTTTAGCATCCATTCCCAAATGTCTATTCCTCATTACACTTTTTAACCCACCAAGGCATTTACTCGCTTCTCTCAATCTACATTCTACCTCCACCTCCACTCCACCCTTTCCTGCCACATTTGCACCCACGTATCTAAAACTATCCACCTCCTCCAGTTGCTCTCCCTTAATGCTCACTTCGAGTCTGCTGCCACTTTTCCCCCTTGTACATCTCATCACCTTACTTTTACCCACATTTATCTTCAGCTTTCTTCTATCACATACTCTCCCAAACTCTGTCACCAACTTCCTCAATCCCTCCTCCGATCCTGCTACGAGCCTAGTGTCATCCGCAAACAACAGCTGGCTCACCTCCCACTTTTCTCCATTTCTTTTAACTATCTCCAATCCCTGACCCACTACCCTTGCATTTACCTCTCGCACCACCCCATCCATGTATAAGTTAAACAGCCAGGGCGACATAACGCATACTTGACGAAGTCCCACCTTTACCTCGAACCATTCACTCTCTCCATTTCTAATCTTGACACAAGTTCTACTACTCTCATAAAAACTCTTGACAGCTCCTAGAAGCTTCCCTCCTATCCCGTATATCCGCAAAACCTCCCACAGTGCCTTTCTGTCTAACCTGTCGTAAGCCTTTTCCAGATCCATAAAAGCCCAAAAAAACATCCTTTCCCTTTCCCATAGCTTTCTCACATATCTGTCTTATCACAAAAGTCTGATCTACACAACCTCTACCAGTCCTAAATCCACACTGTTCCTCACCAATTACTCCCTCTGTTCCTCTCTAATCCTCTCAATGAAGATCCCCCCATAACCCTTCCCAACTACACGTAACAAGCTGATCCCTCTGAAACTATTACACTCACACTTGTCTCCTTTTCCCTTGTAAAGTGGAACTATGCAGGCACTCCTCCAGTCCTTCGGCACTCTACCCTCTCTCCAGCAAACATTAAATAACCTCACCAGCCAGTCCACCATCACTGTATCTCCTTTTTTTAGACATTCTGCATGGCATCCATCCAGACCAGGTACCTTACCTGCTTTCATCATCTTAACAACTGCCTTCACTTCATCCTTCCTTATTTCTCCTCCATTTTCCTCACTCATCACTCTCATTTTCTTAGAATTTCCCACTGCAACTATCTTTCCCTCCCTATCCTCCTCCACATTTAGCAACTCCCTAAAATATTCTGCCCATCTTCCCCTTACTGCCTTCTCTTCCATTATCATCTCTCCATCTGCACCTTTTACCTTTTCTTCTCTACTTGATTCGCCTCCTTTTCCTCTCTTAACTTCTTTCCAAAACATCTTTTTATTACTTTCAACATTTTCTGTCATACTCTTACCCCACTTCACATCTGCTCTCCTCTTTGCCTCCTTTACCTTTTTCTTTACTTCTCTTTTCTTTTCTTTGTACCTCTCATATGACTCCCTCGCCCTATTTTGTAACCAATCTGAGAAAGCTTGCTTCTTCTCTTCTACAACCTTCTTTGTTTCCTCCTCCCATCATTCACTACCCTTCCTTCTATTTCCTCCCTTCCTTCTTGTTCCACACACCATCTTTGCACACTTTATGACTCCCTCCTTGAACCATCCCCATTCCTCCTCCACACCTTGCTCTACTCTATCCTTCACTCCCTCCCACTCCTCTCTCAGCTTCTTCTTGTACTACTTCTCCTTTTCCTTTTCATTTAACCCATTAAACTCCGATGACAAGATTCTTGTCATTTGGTCAAATAAAACAAAAAAATCATAAAACACCAAAATGTCGTATTTTTCTGGTGTTTGATCAAACATTTTGGTGTTTTATGATTTTTTGTTTTATTTGACCAAATGACAAGAATCTTGTCATCGGAGTTTAATGGGTTAAAGAATTCACTCTAAGCACCTCACTACCTTTTGTCCCTTTCCTCTTTCTCCATCTATCCTCCACTCTCAACTTACCTTCCACCAAAAAATGATCTGATATTCCTCCACCCTCTCCCCTTAGAACATGTACAATCTTAACTCTTCCTATCATAATCCTATTTACCACTACATAATCCATTAACGCTCTATCTACCACCCTTCCATCCACCCTCCTCTCCCATGTGTACTTATGCTTGACTTTCTTCCGAAACACTGTATTTGCTATCATCAACTCTCTTTCTAGACACATCTCCACCATCAACTCTCCACTACGATTCTTTCCTGGGACTCCACATTTCCCAACCACTCCATCAATTGGATCATTTCCTACCCTAGCATTAAGGTCTCCCAGTACTATTATATTGACATTTCTCCCTAAATCCTCTATGCACTCATTTAAATCTATCCAAAAAGCCTCCCTTTCTTCTACACTCTTCTTCCTGCCAGGCCCATATACACTTACAAAAACCCACATCTCCTTTCCCAGTTTCACCTTCATCCACATTATCCCTGAGGAAACCTCCTTCCACTCCACTACACGTTTACCTATCTCTTCACTTACTAGTATAGCCACCCTTTCCCTCCCTCGCCCTCTCTTCACTCCTGATAACCTCCCACTTACACTCCCAAACTTACACTCGCCCTTCCCTTTCAACTTAGTTTCACTCAAAGCCAACACATGTATCTTTCTTCTCACAAACATACTACCTATCTCTTCCCTTTTACTCTCATCTGTACTACATCCACGCACATTAAAATACCCAAACCTTAGGATGCTGGTCGGAAAACTCCCAGACCCTCTTATGCCTTCACTTTTTTTTTTTAGTAATGTCCCCTGTGGGGCTACAAGGAGAAGGATGCCTAGTCTCAATCCCCGTCCCTTTCTTCTCGCCTCTTACGATCCAAGTGGAATTACTTGGTAGCAGTATTCTTTTCCCCCACCACAGAAAAAAAAATCATACGAGAATCGACTAAAACATATGAATCTGTTTTCCCTAAAAAAGCGTAGACTCAGAGCGGATTTGATACAGGTCTTTAAAATTCTAAAGGGAATTGACAAGAAACAATGGTCTCAAACTGTCCGGAAATAGATTCAATTTGGAAGTGGGTAGAAACAACTTCGCCAACCGTGTAGTTAATGAATGAAATAAACTTCCTGCAGAGGGAGTGCAATGTAGTTCAGTTTGAAGGTTTAAAAATAATTTAGATAAACACCTAAGCAAGATGCTGTAATGATTATTATTTATTTCATATTATTTGTTTTTGTTTTGTTATCATTTGTTTGTTTGATTCTCATTTATTATTAGTTATATGTCAATTTATCATTATTTACTATTTCCCTGTTTGTTTGTTGTTAGACTGTGCCTATGCATTTATTTAAGTATTTTATTTGATACTTACATTATTAAAGTTTTTATTTATTTATTTATTTATTATCAGGATTTTTTCGCATCCGACCTAGATATGGACCAAAAGGTCTCCTGTCGGCATGCTCCGCCTTTGTAATCCTTTGTAATGGAATAAACTTAGTAACCATGTAGTAAGCGCTGAAACTATCAGTTGTTTTAAGAAACGATTAGACAACTTTATGGATGGGGATGACATTTGGTGATGGATACGGAGCTGCCTAGTGTAGGCCTTATGGTCTCTTGCAGTCTCCTTCATTCTTATGTTCTTATATATATATATCTATATCTATATCTATCTATATATATATATATATATATATATATATGTGTATATATATGTGTATATTATATATATATATATATATATATATATATATATGTGTGTGTGTGTATACTATATATATATATATATATATATATATATATATGATTTCAAGAAATCTACAGCGACAATGGCGTTGTTGAGTTTATATTGGAGCTTTAATTTCTCTCGTGCAACAAGTTTCTGTGGTGGTTCCAAATAGCTGAGAAGGTGTCCAAAAGACATTAGGTGCGGTTTTCTCTTTTTTTTAATTCTCCTATACGTATTTCGACCTTACTCGGTCATCCTCAGGGAGGGAGTAACAATAGTTGGTGAATACATGGGTTTAAATACAGGCCGTACATTGGCCGAACACTGGGAGAGGTCATTTCATGTAGCCGTGATCCGTAGCGCTGCGTACGTGGAAGTAGCAACTTCCTTGTGGATTGTGGAAAGGGGTGTTATTGTTTGTGTTATGTGCGTCTACTGCTTGGGAGTGTGGTTGTGGGCATGAGTTGTATGTTAATGGAAGGTTTCTCGATGTATATGTTCACTGCTTCGGCCATCTTAAGGCGAAGGGGGTCGTGGGCTTTGTAGATTATTTTAGTGTTTTCGTTTAGTGTTTGTCTGGTGATGGTGGTTTTGTGTTCTTTTGTCATATGTGTTTTGATGGCGCCATTCTGGAGGTGGTATGAGAGTCTTTTGGAGAGGGTCATAGAAGTCATGCCAATGTATGAGGAGGTGCGGTGCTGACAATCACCGACAGGGCAATCAAACTTATACACGACGTTGACTTCTTGTAGAGGAGGGTTGGGGGGCTGGCTGTTGTTCTTAATAACCAGGGTGTGTGTTTTGGAGGTTTTGTAGTATACGATTAGGCGTATCTTAGTGTCTGGGTTGTTGGGTCGAATGTTACGTGTGATAATATTTTGAAGTGTTCTTTCGTCTTCTTTGTAGCCGGTGTTCATATGTCCTTTGTAGTACAGGTCCAGTGTTGGTATATTGGTGTTTGTGGGTGTTGGTTGGCCGGTAAAGGAGTTCATCTTGTTTTTGATAATGGATTCGATGGAGTGTTGTGGATAGCCGTTGTTGACAAGTAGTGTTGTTATACGTTGGAGTTCGTTGTTCGTGGTTTTCCATGTACTGCTGTGGGAGAAGGCTCGGTTCACTAGTGATCGGATCACGCTTTGTTTGTAGCGTTCTGGGCATTCGCTACTGCCGTTAAGACAGAAACCGAGGTTAGTGTCTTTGACGTAGACTTCAGTCGTGAATCGATCTGAGGCTGTGCCTACTAGTATATCTAAGAATGGGAGGGTGCCATCGTTGCGTTGGTGTTCATAGGTGTAATTGAGGGTTGAATGTTTCTTGAATGTGTGTGAGAGTTGAGTTACAGATTGGGAATCTTTTGCGCTAATAAAAATGTCGTCAACATACCGGGCGTAGATACAGGGCTGCATGTCAGGATGGTCGTTGAAGACTTTCTCTTCGATGGATCCCATATAGAAGTTGGCGAAGAGTGGTCCAAGGGGGGATCCCATTGCCACGCCGTCTACCTGTATGCGCATTTTCCCATCTGGACCGTAGAAGGGAGCTTCCATCGTGCAGATTTCAAGGAGTTCTCGGAGGATTGCTTCAGGGACGGCGAGGGGTGTTGAGTTGGGCTTGTGGTAGATACTCTGGCAGATGAGGTCAATAGTCTCTTTTACTGGCACATTTGTGAACAGATTCTCGACATCTAATGAGGCTATGACCCCTACTGGTTGGGAGGATTCAAGGATGGTGAGGAATTCCTGCGACGATTTTAGGCTGTAGGAGGTTGGGATGTATGGGGTTATTAAGGAGTTAAGGCGTTTGGCAAGTTTGTAGGTAACTGTAGGTGTTTGGCTGATGATAGGGCGGAGGGGGTTTCCAGGCTTGTGCGTTTTAACATTCCCAAAGGCATATCCAAGTTTGTGGTCTCCTTCGACTAGGGGAAGTTTGGTGGTGCCTGCTGTTATGTTGTTTTTTCTGATGATCTTGTTGAGTTTCTTTCTCAGATCCAGGGTGGGGTTAGTTGTGATGATTTTGAACTTGTTGGTGTCATCTAGTATGGTTTTCATCTTTCCGACGTATTCTTCCTTGTCAAGTAGGACGTAGATGGAAGATTTATCTGCCCTACGTATGACGATATTATCCTGCTCTTTCAGTTCCTTGGCTGCTTTCCGAAGAGGGGATGTGAGTAGGGTGGTATTGTGGTGTCCTCTTCGTTTATTGACTTCAGCACATATTTCAGATGTTAGATTGGGGTTTGTAGTAATCTTTTTCTCTTTTTCTAGTTGGTGTATATTGTCTAGGAGCAGTTCCATTTCGATTTTCTTGTGGAGGTGGTAGGGCTTGGACATGTAGTGGCAGTTGAGTCCAAGGTTAAGGAATTCAACTTGCTCTTTTGTAAGCTCAGCGCTGCTGAGGTTTATGAATTGATCCTTAGATCTCGGGATGGAGACAGGGCCGCCGTATAAGTTGGCAAGTTTGCGGCCGACCCTTCTTCTGGCTTCTAGAATATGTCTATCAGACATATTTAGGAGTGCTGTTTCGATGGAGGTTTTGATGTCTTGTTGGATGTCATCGGTGTTGTTCCATTTTGAACAGGTATTATGATACTCTGCTCGCAGTTGCTGGAGTAGCGATTCCTTCGCCTGCAGTTCCTCCTTCAAGTAGGATAGCCTATCTTGAGGGTTGATTCTCCGGCTGTTGGCCTGGCGACGATATGTGAATTTTGGTAGGAGGCCATGTTGTATACATGATTTCAGGAAATCTACAGCGACAATGGCGTTGTTGAGTTTATATTGGAGCTTTAATTTCTCTCGTGCAACAAGTTTCTGTGGTGGTTCCAAATAGCTGAGAAGGTGTCCAAAAGACATTAGGTGCGGTTTTCTCTTTTTTTTAATTCTCCTATACGTATTTCGACCTTACTCGGTCATCCTCAGGGAGGGAGTAACAATAGTTGGTGAATACATGGGTTTAAATACAGGCCGTACATTGGCCGAA
Source organism: Oratosquilla oratoria (assembly GCF_046742065.1). Taxonomy (NCBI): domain Eukaryota; kingdom Metazoa; phylum Arthropoda; class Malacostraca; order Stomatopoda; family Squillidae; genus Oratosquilla; species Oratosquilla oratoria. Next base: position 11,099,594 of record NC_134803.1, on the reverse strand, counting down.
CACTGGGAGAGGTCATTTCATGTAGCCGTGATCCGTAGCGCTGCGTACGTGGAAGTAGCAACTTCCTTGTGGATTGTGGAAAGGGGTGTTATTGTTTGTGTTATGTGCGTCTACTGCTTGGGAGTGTGGTTGTGGGCATGAGTTGTATGTTAATGGAAGGTTTCTCGATGTATATGTTCACTGCTTCGGCCATCTTAAGGCGAAGGGGGTCGTGGGCTTTGTAGATTATTTTAGTGTTTTCGTTTAGTGTTTGTCTGGTGATGGTGGTTTTGTGTTCTTTTGTCATATGTGTTTTGATGGCGCCATTCTGGAGGTGGTATGAGAGTCTTTTGGAGAGGGTCATAGAAGTCATGCCAATGTATGAGGAGGTGCGGTGCTGACAATCACCGACAGGGCAATCAAACTTATACACGACGTTGACTTCTTGTAGAGGAGGGTTGGGGGGCTGGCTGTTGTTCTTAATAACCAGGGTGTGTGTTTTGGAGGTTTTGTAGTATACGATTAGGCGTATCTTAGTGTCTGGGTTGTTGGGTCGAATGTTACGTGTGATAATATTTTGAAGTGTTCTTTCGTCTTCTTTGTAGCCGGTGTTCATATGTCCTTTGTAGTACAGGTCCAGTGTTGGTATATTGGTGTTTGTGGGTGTTGGTTGGCCGGTAAAGGAGTTCATCTTGTTTTTGATAATGGATTCGATGGAGTGTTGTGGATAGCCGTTGTTGACAAGTAGTGTTGTTATACGTTGGAGTTCGTTGTTCGTGGTTTTCCATGTACTGCTGTGGGAGAAGGCTCGGTTCACTAGTGACACCAACTAGATGACACCATACTAGATGACACCAACAAGTTCAAAATCATCACAACTAACCCCACCCTGGATCTGAGAAAGAAACTCAACAAGATCATCAGAAAAAACAACATAACAGCAGGCACCACCAAACTTCCCCTAGTCGAAGGAGACCACAAACTTGGATATGCCTTTGGGAATGTTAAAACGCACAAGCCTGGAAACCCCCTCCGCCCTATCATCAGCCAAACACCTACAGTTACCTACAAACTTGCCAAACGCCTTAACTCCTTAATAACCCCATACATCCCAACCTCCTACAGCCTAAAATCGTCGCAGGAATTCCTCACCATCCCTGAATCCTCCCAACCAGTAGGGGTCATAGCCTCATTAGATGTCGAGAATCTGTTCACAAATGTGCCAGTAAAAGAGACTATTGACCTCATCTGCCAGAGTATCTACCACAAGCCCAACTCAACACCCCTCGCCGTCCCTGAAGCAATCCTCCGAGAACTCCTTGAAATCTGCACGATGGAAGCTCCCTTCTACGGTCCAGATGGGAAAATGCGCATACAGGTAGACGGCGTGGCAATGGGATCCCCCCTTGGACCACTCTTCGCCAACTTCTATATGGGATCCATCGAAGAGAAAGTCTTCAACGACCATCCTGACATGCAGCCCTGTATCTACGCCCGGTATGTTGACGACATTTTTATTAGCGCAAAAGATTCCCAATCTGTAACTCAACTCTCACACACATTCAAGAAACATTCAACCCTCAATTACACCTATGAACACCAACGCAACGATGGCACCCTCCCATTCTTAGATATACTAGTAGGCACAGCCTCAGATCGATTCACGACTGAAGTCTACGTCAAAGACACTAACCTCGGTTTCTGTCTTAACGGCAGTAGCGAATGCCCAGAACGCTACAAACAAAGCGTGATCCGATCACTAGTGAACCGAGCCTTCTCCCACAGCAGTACATGGAAAACCACGAACAACGAACTCCAACGTATAACAACACTACTTGTCAACAACGGCTATCCACAACACTCCATCGAATCCATTATCAAAAACAAGATGAACTCCTTTACCGGCCAACCAACACCCACAAACACCAATATACCAACACTGGACCTGTACTACAAAGGACATATGAACACCGGCTACAAAGAAGACGAAAGAACACTTCAAAATATTATCACACGTAACATTCGACCCAACAACCCAGACACTAAGATACGCCTAATCGTATACTACAAAACCTCCAAAACACACACCCTGGTTATTAAGAACAACAGCCAGCCCCCCAACCCTCCTCTACAAGAAGTCAACGTCGTGTATAAGTTTGATTGCCCTGTCGGTGATTGTCAGCACCGCACCTCCTCATACATTGGCATGACTTCTATGACCCTCTCCAAAAGACTCTCATACCACCTCCAGAATGGCGCCATCAAAACACATATGACAAAAGAACACAAAACCACCATCACCAGACAAACACTAAACGAAAACACTAAAATAATCTACAAAGCCCACGACCCCCTTCGCCTTAAGATGGCCGAAGCAGTGAACATATACATCGAGAAACCTTCCATTAACATACAACTCATGCCCACAACCACACTCCCAAGCAGTAGACGCACATAACACAAACAATAACACCCCTTTCCACAATCCACAAGGAAGTTGCTACTTCCACGTACGCAGCGCTACGGATCACGGCTACATGAAATGACCTCTCCCAGTGTTCGGCCAATGTACGGCCTGTATTTAAACCCATGTATTCACCAACTATTGTTACTCCCTCCCTGAGGATGACCGAGTAAGGTCGAAATACGTATAGGAGAATTAAAAAAAAGAGAAAACCGCACCTAATGTCTTTTGGACACCTTCTCAGCTATTTGGAACCACCACAGAAACTTGTTGCACGAGAGAAATTAAAGCTCCAATATAAACTCAACAACGCCATTGTCGCTGTAGATTTCCTGAAATCATGTATACAACATGGCCTCCTACCAAAATATATATATATATATTTATATATATATTTAAATATATATATATATATATATATATATATATATATATATATATATATATATATATACACAAAGGATTACAAAGGCGGAGCATGCCGACAGGAGACCTTTTGATCCATATCTAGGTCGGATGCGAAAAAAAATCATATTGATAATAAAATAATAAATAAAAACTATAATAATGTAAATAACAAATAAAATACATGAATAAATGCATAGGTATAGTTAAATAATAAACAAACAGGTAAATAGTAAATAATGATAAATTGATATATAACTAATAATAAATGAAAATCAGACAGACAAATGATAACAAAACAAAAACAAATGATTTAAGATAGATTATAATCATTACAGCATCTTACTTAGGTATTTATCTAAATGATTCTTAAAGCTTCGAACTGAACTACATTGCACTACCTGTGCAGGAGGTTTATTCCATTCATTAACTACACGGTTGGCAAAGTTGTTTCTACCCACTTCCAAATTGAATCTATTTCCGGACAGTTTGAGACCATTGTTTCTTGTCTGATTCTCATTCAATGTGAAAATTTTGTCACTTTTGATGTTGTCAATTCCCTTTAAAATCTTAAAGACCTGTATCAAGTCACCCCTGAGTCTACGCTTTTTTAGGGAAAACAGATTCATGTGTTTTAGTCGATTTTCGTATGATTTATTTTTGATATTTGGAATCAGTTTTGTGGCTCGCCGTTGTACTTTTTCCAGTCTGTCAATGTCTTTCATGAGATTCGGTGACCATACGGAAACAGCATATTCCAAATGTGGACGAACTAACGATTTATATAGCTTGTTAATGAGTGATGGACTTTTGAAATCAAAAGATCGCGCAATCAGTCCCAGAATCTTATTTGCTTTCTCAGAGGCTGAAATACACTGCTTGGATGATTTGAGGTCGTTACTGATAACTACGCCGAGATCTTTTTCACTATCCACTTTTGTTAACGAATTTCCAAATAACTTGTAATCGTACCTACTGTTATTTTTACCTATGTGCATTACCTTGCATTTACTTGTGTTAAATTTCATTAGCCACTTTTCAGACCATTGCTGTAATTGATCTAAATCTTCTTGAATATCTAATTGGTTTGAGTGATCATTTGCCACTCCGCACAGTTTTGTATCATCAGCAAATTTGGAGACAGTAGATTTTAGTCCATGGTCTATATCATTTATATGTACTATGAATAGAAGTGGCCCAAGAACGGAACCCTGAGGAACTCCACTGTTAACATTTTTCCATCTAGAAGTTTTTCCATTTAAAACAACTCTCTGTTTTCGACCATTCAATCAATTACTAGTCCAACTTAATAGGCTACCACTTATTCCGTGTAAAGCTAATTTAGTAAGTAGTCTTTCGTGTGGGACGGTATCAAAAGCTTTTGCAAAGTCTAGATATATTAAATCTATATTGTTTCTTTTGTCATAATTCGAGATAACTGTGTTGTAGAATTCGAGTAAGTTAGTCACGCAAGAACGTTTCCGTCTGAAACCATGCTGGCTATCATTTATCAAACGGTTACTTTCTAAATGATGTTCGATAGCATCTCTGATGATAGTTTCCATTATTTTTCCTACGATTGAAGTCAAACTTATAGGCCTATAGTTATTTGGTTTCTTTTTGTCACTTTTTTGAATATGGGAGTAACGTTAGCTAGCTTCCATTCTCTTGGGACATCTCCGGATATGATGGATTTCTTGAAAATAATTTCTAATGGAACAACAATCTCATTTTTCATTTCCTTTAAGATTCTTGGATGCCAACCGTCAGGCCCTGGTGTTTTATTAACTTTGAGCTTGTTTATACACCTTTTAATTTTTTCTTTTGTTATATTTACCGTAGTGAGTAAGATTACCCTAGACTTTTCACAGGTTTCAGTTTGGAGCTCACTTTGAGGTGTTTCGTTTACGAATACCGACCTAAAATAATTGTATAAAGTTTTACACATTCCTTCATTTGAATATTCAAGTTGACCGTCAGCAGATAATAGTGGGCCAATGTGATTCCTAACGACCATTTTATCTCTAATGTAACTATAGAATTCTTTGGGATTCTCTTTGGATTTATCAGCGATGCTCATTTCGTATTGTCGTTTTCTTTTTCTTATTGTCTTTTTTAAATCTTTCTGTATTGATACATAACTTTCATAGTCATTAGATGCACCCGAGCACTTATATTTTTTATAAGCCTGTCTCTTTTTAGAAATACTTTTTTCAGTTTCTTTGTCGAGCCACTTTGGGCGAGCCTGATTTGGGGGACGTCTCATCTTAAAAGGAATGTAAGTTTGAATCATCTTAGTGAGCGTATTTTGAAATATTTCCCACATCTGATCTACAGGTCTTTCGTTTAATTTTGCCTCCCAATCTGTAAGCTGAAGCTCCTGACGTAGTCCTTTGAACTGAGCTTTACTGAAATCGGGTGTTTTAGAAACACAAGTATCTATTCTAAAATTGTTTAGGAGTTTGAATCTAACTAAGTTGTGATCGCTATTTGCAACAGATTCACCGACTTCTACATCAGTTACCATGCTTTCGCGGCTAGTGATCAAAAGATCGAGTAAATTTCCATATCTTGTGGGCTCTTTTACATGCTGAATTATATATATATATATATATATATATATATATATATATATATACATACATATATATACCCCCACATACACACAGGGGTTTCCAAAAGTAATGCCTCGTTTTTATTTTTTATTTACTCTTTATATATATTTTTATCCGTAACACAATAAGTTGAAGAGCTACGAAGACAGGGGTAGTACCACTACAATGAGTAGATATTTTTCATCCAGAATTAATTTATCCACGTAATCATCCCCTTCTCAATATACTTTCACTAGATATGAACAAGTGCCTGTGCATGTTTATCTGGAACCTGATTTGTCACATCTTTGTGGCCACTCAGGAATCGACAAGCTCATCTAACCATGCTGACATCCACTGCCTAGACTCTTTAAACGCTCACCAAGCGCCGACATATATCGACTGGTTTTACTACTGCGTGCAGGAATTCATTAACACATCTCTGCTTCTGATGCACATCCATGACGGGGGTTATTTACTAGATTGTCACACTGCCATTATCTGTAACAGAAAGGTGAAAAATGTATGTTGTGAGTGCGAAGAAACACTCATCATAATAATGCCGTAAACAATTCCCTTAAATGTCTTGGTGTAGAATGAAAAAACTAAGCGTCATTACTTTTGGAACTGCCGTCGTGTATACATACATATATGCATATATATATATATATATATATATATATATATATATATATACATATATATACATACATATATATGTATATATACATATATATATATTTATATATATACATATATATGTATATATATACATATATATATATATATATATATGTATACATATATACATGCATGTCACACATCTCATGTGAGGCATACACGCAACACATCCCCCGCAGGTCAATCACTTGACGTCTCTCCCGCCTCAGAGCCATTCAAGGAGAGTGAACCCTTACGCAGACATACAGACGTCAACGTTATCAGTATACACACTGGACATCACAGACACATTTTCCCATACATTAACATTCAACGCCACGTCTGGAAACACCAAACTGACAGTTTTTCTCGACACGAGTTCACCAGTAAACATCATGTCAGTGAACAGTTTTCATGAATTCCGTACCCTAACAAAGCGAGCATCCATTTTGGAACCCCCAGACGTAAATTTGTGCAATGTGGATTAAAATTCCTTGTGAATTAAGGACATGCCCTAAGAAGCATATTTCTTTCTGAAAGAAAGGACACTTCTTAAGTTTCAGTTTGATACCTGCCTATTTTAGTCGTGAGAAGATAGTGTGTAGAGTGTGTAGATGTTCGGTAACGGATTTAGAAGCGATGATCACGTCATCGAGGTACATAAACACTGAGTGACCTAGGAGGCCTGCAAGTACTGTGTGCATGAGTCGTGTAAACACTGAAGGGGCTGATACGAGACCCATGGCGAGTCATTTGAAGTGATAGTGTCCTGTGAGTGTGCTAAAAGCTGTCAGAGGCCTAGACTCTGGGGCAAGGGGAATCTGGAAATATCCCGACATAAGGACTAAGGTCGTGAATACTACGTTGTTTTCATTGACAGAATAGAGGATGTCTTGTAAGATAGGAATTAGGTGTTTTTCTGGTTTGATTAGCTTATTAAACTCTCTGAAATCTACTACAGGGCGGAATGAACCATAGCGTTAGGGGAAAACAAAAAGGGGGAAGTTCCATTCACTGATGGATAATTCAATGATGTCTTGCGCAATCATGTCTTGGATAAGGTTATCTACAATCATGCGTTTGCTGTGTGGTAATCTGTATGCGGGAATGTAACATGGTTTAGAGTTCTCACGAAGGGGTATATGATGCTGAATAAGATTAGTGACTCCAAGGGGTTCACCTTGAGTGGCAATGGTATGTCTGAACTTGTTGCAAAGTGCAAGCAAGTCTGCTTGTGCATCAGGGAAATAAATTTGGTTAAGCTGAGATGCATCAATGGGTTCCTGTGCTGTTTGCACGTCGGAAAATGTGGCACAAACTTGAGAAGTTGGGAATTGGTCATCCATGACTTTAATGCGTGAAGGATATACTTCGAAATCGCAAATGTTTGTACCAACTGTGAGATGGAGGGGTGCGTTAGTGTCATTGGCAATTAAAATGCAAGTATGACCTTTCTTTGACGTAGAGCTGATGGCTGAAAGTAGGGAAATGCCATTGACACGGCAAGTTTCTGGCATACAGAGTACATCGGTGTCATGTGCTTGGAAGACTCGTATATGTATCTGTATATTCACGAAGGAACAGCCTCTTTGGGCTGACAAGTACTGCGTAAATGTGTTTGAAAGTAGGTAACACTTCCGAGACTGGGGTGGATTGTGTGTTGAAATTCTCTAAAAGGGACAAGAAAGGGTCCTCAGGTAGTGAAAGGTCAACGTTACTTACTGGGTGTTTTTTCTTCAGTTTCGCTGATTTTGACATGCGAGAAGAGTTTGCGCGTTTGTTATGCTTGGAAATTATGTCTACAGCTGGTAGTGAAGTGCCATCTGAGTTAAGAGCTGGTGCATCCTCGTGTGATGAAGCAGATTTAATTAGAGCAGTTGTGTTAGGATTAATTGGCATTAAATCAGATTTGCCTACTTAGCCACGTTGATGTGGTTGACTCTGTGGGAATTTGCTGATGGCAAAGCAGGGAGGAAATGATTAGCATAAATTATGCCATGTTGAGCAGGGTATATGATAATATTATATTGCTTCACCGATGTTAAGCCTATCAGCAGGGAAATGGACTCCAGCTACGTAGGAGGTAACTGGAATGGCTGGGCACTTATCTTTGAAGTTAATGTCTAGTGAAAATTTACCAATGATTGGGAAAGGCACACCATCTACATTGCAAAGGTTGACGTTGGGGGGTTCCAAAATGGTGACACGTTTTGTTTCAGTGCAGAATCTGTGGAAACTGTGTAATGTCATGATGTTAACTGGGGAGCCCGTGTCGAGAAATATTTTCACTTTGGTGTTACGAGACGTAGTATTAAAAGTTAAGGATTCTGAAGACATGTCTGGGATATCCAGTGTGTGTACCGGTAGAGTGGAAAATTATATATCTTGGTATGGAGTAACTGTCCTTGGTGTGCACTGTTGTCATAAGGAAGATGTGTTATGTGGATGTCTTGTAGGAGATGTGTCACGAGAAAGTCTAGCAGGAGATGTGTAACGTGAATGTCTTGCAGTAGATGTGTTACGTCAATTTCTATCAGGAGATGTGGTACGTAAATCTTTACCAAGAGAGCTATCTGTGTTGTTTCCGTGCTAGCAAGACACGGCAATGATCAGTTGTGTGAAATTATATGCCATGATGCTCACAGTATCCGTTCGGTTGTGATAGGTATCTGTAATAACACGTGTTAACGAGTTGTCCTGGTTTGTGGCAGTATGTACAAAACGTTCGTGTTTTTGAATGAGAGCGTTGTTGTGAGTGATGTCGCGTGCGTGATATATGTCGTGCCCTCGTGTTATGTGAGAGGGACCGTGTGACCTTTGCTATCGTGTGCGTTGGCGCTATGGGTACCAATTGATTTTGTATCTGCGTGATAACTTGTTCTGTGTCAGAGAATTTCCTTGAGAATTCGCCTAATGCGATAACTGGGGTGAATGTAATGGTACTGGCTTTCTGAAGTGTGTCTGGGTGTAATAGTGAGAGAAAGCGAAAGTGCAATGAGGGGGACTACGTTATCCAATAAAATTGTGTTGTTTGTGACTCAGTCTGAGTTTTTGAGACTTTTTCTGAGTTTGCCCTTAAATGCTGAAGCTATTTTTACTGCCTTTTCTTTAATGGTGCGTGGGCTATGATTGTACGTTTTTGTAAGAGAGTATGGGGGTGGGGAGTTCTTCAAGTGGCTCAAAAGCCCCAAATGAATTCTTAAATTTTTCTACAAATGTGTGAAATGAATATGTTTTCTCAAACAAGTTTGACTGAATGACGTCACCAGCTTAAGTGTCGTGACTGTCTATTTTGAATGTTAAGATGGATATTTTTGTTTTGTCGTCTGTGACATTCCTACGTAGTATTTCTGAGTGAACCTTAGTGAGTTAGGTGTGTACAGGAATGTTCTTGCCGTTAAAGAGTGGTAAGCTTGTCTCGTCCTTAATGACTGTGATGAGGGTTTGTGTCGTCAGGAGTTTAATTGTCTGAAGAGTTGGAAGTAGAAGGGGGGACATGATTGGTGGAAATGTAGCATGGCTTTATGTATAGGGCCGGTTTGTCGAGTCAGAGAGGGCTTTAGACACGTTCATATATTTAAAGAATGTGTGTGGAGACTGTGTTGCTCCTTGTTGGCACTGAGAACGTAAAAATATCTACTTACCTAATGAGATGTTTGAGTACGACGGTGATTGACGGGGCTGAAGTGGCGCGAGAAGATGGAAGGATGCACTGCTGAAAACAGGGGGATCAATTAATATGTTATCCTTGGTAAGTGAGAAAGTATGCAGTCAAGATGTGTTTGTATATAAAAAAATAAGACAAAGGTGAAGAGATTTTTGCGCAGTTTAGAAGCGGGGAGTGGGGGAGCGTTGTTTGTAGATGCCACGACGATCATCTGGCGCGTAGAGATGATCGGGCGGAGCTTGATGCGATGTCGGAGGAGGGGAAGATGGCACGACTCGTGCAGTGGTGGGGAAGGGTAGTCGAACGTCTCTGTGCTGTCATGGTGCAGGTGGAGGGCATCGTGGTGGTGGAGAAATGCTTCTGATGGAGATGTCCTTATAATGTTGGAGAATACGTCTCTATGTTGACGTGGTGGAGCGGCGGGCGTCGTTGTGGTGGGGAAATTCCTTTGGTGGAGATTTCCTGTAGGGGCTGAAGAATACATTTATGTTGAAGAGGTGGAGAATTCAGCTAAGAGGAATCGGCGTAGAACTAGGGCTTCGTATTCAAGAAGATTTTAGATCAATTACAGCAATGGTCTGAAAAGTGGCTAATGAAATTTAACACAAGTAAATGCAAGGTAATGCACATAGGTAAAAATAACAGTAAGTACGATTACAAGTTATTTGGAAATTCGTTAACAAAAGTGGATAGTGAAAAAGATCTCGGCGTAATTATCAGTAACGACCTCAAATCATCCAAGCAGTGTATTTCAGCCTCTGAGAAAGCAAATAAGATTCTAGGACTGATTGCGTGATCTTTTGATTTCAAAAGTCCATCACTCATTAACAAGCTATATAAATCGTTAGTTCGTCCACATTTGGAATATGCTGTTTCCGTATGGTCACCGAATCTCATTAAAGACATTGACAGATTGGAAAGAGTACAACGGCGAGCCACAAAACTGATTCCAAATATCAAAAATAAATCATACGAAAATCGACTAAAACATATGAATCTGTTTTCCCTAAAAAAGCGTAGACTCAGAGGTGACTTGATACAGGTCTTTAAAATTCTGAAGGGAATTGACAACATCAAAAGTGACCAAATTTTTACATTGAATGAGAATCAGACAAGAAACAATGGTCTTAAACTCTCCGGAAATAGATTCAATTTGGAAGTAGGTAGAAACAACTTTGCCAACCGTGTAGTTAATGAATGGAATAAACCTCCTGCACAGGTAGTGCAATGTAGTTCAGTTCGAAGCTTTAAGAATCATTTAGATAAATACCTAAGTAAGATGCTGTAATGATTATAATTTATCTTATATTATTTGTTTTTGTTTTGTTATCATTTGTCTGTCTGATTTTCATTTATTATTAGTTATATATCAATTTATCATTATTTACTATTTACCTGTTTGTTTATTATTTAACTATACCTATGCATTTATTTATTTATTTTATTTGTTATTTACATTATCATAGTTTTCATTTATTATTTTATTATTAATATGATTTTTTTTTCGCATCCGACCTAGATATGGATCAAAAGGTCTCCTGTCGGCATGCTCCGCCTTTGTAATCCTTTGTATCGTAGTTGCTTGAGGTGGGCGAGGTAGCGAAGAGCGTCGGTGCTTTTGGCTCGTAATGAAATGCTGGAAGGTGGTTTGATAGTTGCACTGAGGTGGGCAAAACAACGAAGAGCGTCGGTACTTTTGGCTCGTAAGTGGGAAGCTGGAAGGTGCTTCGAAGGAATTAGTGTTGCACTGCTGCTTCGATGTCCACGGCTGTAGAATATAGTGTAGGTTAGAATCCCCCTAGAATGTTCTGTAACTGTCTTTCT
>NC_134803.1:11070501-11073001 GCF_046742065.1 Oratosquilla oratoria | reverse complement strand
TGACAATTTGAAGGAAGAGAATAGGGAATTGCACGAGAAGTTGGAAAGCATACTGACAGAGATGAAACGTATGAGTGATGAAGATACGGATGGCGGGCAGAAGACACCAAAACGTAAATAAATAAGCGTGGATAAATACGCTGATGGGACTGACGAGGAAGAATGCAACCCTCCTGCGGCTGAGAAAGGTAACATTACATGGGTGACTAAATAAAAACCATGTTTTGCATAAACTTCTTTTATTTACACATCTGGGTTAACAAAGGGGCGGAGCCCCAGGGCGCTCGCGAGCAAGCGCCGCAGGCCAAGCAACCTGGCGTAGCCAGGTGCGGCGAAGCCGCTGCTTGTTTTGTAGATTACGAAAAGATTTTAGTCAGTGTAGAAAAAGCAACAGTTCTATGTTTTGCACGCAGACAGGGTGAAAACAAACACATTCTCAAAGTTCTACAGAGCATTTATTCGAAAGATATTTCTGTAATTCGATTCCATAAAGCCACAAACGTGAAGATCGAGAAAGGAGTTCAGGAAAGCGATACAATTTCACTTAAGTTATTTATACTTTGTCTCAAAATGTTTTTAATAGTTGAATTGAGAAGGGAAAGGTCTGAACATTGTAAAACGCTCTCAGCTCCATATATGTAGATGACGTTATTTTCACTTGAGAAACAAAAAAAGAAATGCAAGATAAGCTCAGCGGTGTCAATAAGGAAATACTCAATTTAGGTTTGAAGTTGAATAAGAGTAAACAAAGTGGCAATTAAAGTAAAGGAATCGATGGGGGAGAATTATAAAGTTGGGTAATATAATTTAGGCCTAATGCTGAAACAGAACTAAGATTTTGGAAATAAATACAGGGCATAATGATACATTAGAAAAAGTTTGGTGAATGGAACATCATCAGAGTCTCTCGACTTCTATGAAATACAAACTCCGTCTTGTCTCCCCAACCTTTGTATAGTCATACGTCTCGAGGCCTCCAGTCATATGGTACACTTTGTCTACCACCTTGGTGTGGTTGCTCGGATACTTCACCCCCCTCCACATTCAAACTTCTGTCTTTATGTTTTGTTTCACATTCTATTGTATGTTTTCTTTTTTCACTTTCATTGTATTTTCCCTGTGCTAAATTTTTGTTTCTTAAAATGTACACGTTTGGCAATTTGTCATTATCAGCAGAACGTGATGATGTTGGACTTGTGCAGCAAAGTCAACAACATATATCTTGATGATGGTAGCGGTACGTGGCCTTTGGTGAGCGTCGTGGATGGCGAAGTTGATGGAGGCAATCTTAAACAGCCGAAGCTTTGCAGTCTTTATTTGTGTAGAGAAATCCCGTTCTCACATAGAGCATAAACCTTATTTACATGGGCTTGTGGCAAGGTTGCCGACGAGATATTAATATACATAACGCTGTTTACTAGCGAAATTATACATTTAAATGGCTTGTACATGCTTATATAATTAAGAAGAAGATGATACATAGTTGTGTGATACAGTACAATGGTGTCCGAACTTGGAAAGGAGAAAATTGCCTTAAGGAATAATTAATTATGAAGTGGCAATTTCATGGTTGTCAGGCGTCAGAGTTGCTGCACAGCTGCGGTTGCTTGGAGAGAAACTTGACCCTTGCGTTCCTAGTGATACATGAACTTTTGGGGCCAAGCGAGACTCTACACAATTCTATTTCTGAGGCTATAACGGGGTGTAGGGATCAGTGAAGTGGTAGAGGTGTTTGTGTCTAGTGTCTCGGTCGTGTCTGGTGGTTGTGCAAGAGGGGGAGAAGGTATGTTCTCTATGTCAAAACCTCTGGGAACTGGTCTGACACTGTCCAGGTGTAGGATAGCCTCTGCGTTCTCGTAGGTGGAAGGCTTTTATCTTATCATGAGGAAGTGTTTCGATGACTCGGAATGGACCGAGGAATTTGGGAGAGAGTTTTGATGTGGGTTGGTGGTTTGTGTTATACCCCTGTCACACCTACGCACGGATGCCGCGGATGGCTGCGTAGAGAGTGCGGACATAGCGGTACGGAGACAGTACGGATTTTTGTCAATTATAGCCAAAATTGGCGTAGACAGTACGGAGACAAGACGGATACAGCACGGACTGAGCGGCGGATGGTCCAATTTGACGTGATTTCCCGCGGATAGTGGCGGATCCAGTACGGTAAGATTACGGACGTCACGGACACAGTACGGTTGGCACTGGAGAGTACGGACCTCCAGGCGCGGAGGCAATACGGAGGCCGCGTATGGAGTATGTAGAGACTACGGAGGCCACGGAGGGAGTACGCATGCAGTACGGAAAGTGCAGATACAGGGCGGATGTATTATTACAGTACGGACATAGTACGGACGAACGCTAGATTGTCAATGCAGATAGAGTACGGATCGTGGCAGAGGCAGTACGGAGAGATTACGGATAAAAGCGTATACAACACGGATTTTTTCTCATCCGCACGGATTATCCAATCCGTGCAGCATGTTTCACGTATAATATTTGG
>NC_134803.1:11058001-11065501 GCF_046742065.1 Oratosquilla oratoria | reverse complement strand
GTTCAAGGATGCTGTTCCCTCGTGAGTATACAAAGATACACGTACGCTTTTTTTTCAAGCACTAGATACCGATATACTCTGTATGCCAGAAACTTGCTGTGTCAATAGCATCTACCACCTTTCAGCCAGCAGCTCTACGTCAAAGAGAGGTCATACTTGCATTTTAATTGCCATTGACACTAACGCACCCCTCCATCTCACAGCTGATACAAACATTTGCGATTTCGAAGTATATCTTTCACGCATCAAAGTCATAGATAACAAATTCCCTACTTCTAAAGTTTGTACCACAAGTTCCGATGTGCCAACAGCACAGGAACCCATTGTTGCATTACATTTCAACCCAATAGAATTTCCTGATGCACAAGCCGGCTTGCTTGCACTTTGCAACAAGTTCAGACATACTATTAACACTCCACGTGAACCTCTTGGATTTATTAATCTCATTCAGCATCATATACCCCTTCGTGAGAACTCTAAACCATGTTACATTCCCGCATACAGAATGCCACACAGTAAATGCATGATTATAGATAACCTTATCCAAGACATGATTGCGCAAGACATTATTCAATCATCAATCAGTGAATGGAATTCCCCCCCCCCTTTTTTTTTGTTCCTAAACATCATGGTTCCTTCCGCCCTGTAGTAGACTTTAGAGGGTTAGATAAGCTTACAATCCCATATAGATAACATATCCCTGTATTACAAGATAGGTTTCACTCCGTCGATCAAAACAACATAGTGTCATGACCTTGGACCTTATGTCAAGATATTTCCAGATCCCCCTTACTCCAGAGTCTAGGCCTCTGACAGCCTTTAGCACACTCACAGGACATTATTACTTCAAATGACTTGCCATGGGTCTCGTTTCAGCTTCTTCAGTGTTCATACGACTTATGCACACAGTACTTGCAGGTCTCCTAGGTCATTCAGTGTTTATGTATCTCGATGACGTAATCATCACTTCCAAATCTGTTAGCGATCATTTACACACTCCTCACACTGTCTTGTGTTGTTTATTATACTTACGTATTGCTTAATTGGGAGTTGTATGATTTCCTCATTGTATTATTAATTATTATAAGTATTTTTGGACGTTAATTTAATTATTGATTGTATTATTGATTATAATGAATATAACTTTATGTACCAGTATGTTGGGAGAACCAAGCGTTCGCCCTCGCCCGCTAGAGAGTTTTCCCGCCAACCGAGGGCTTGGCGTCAGATTGCTTGTGAATTAATACATATTATCACAGTAGGTGATTTTATTGCCACCCCACTACATTTTGGTGGCA
The DNA here is from genome assembly GCF_046742065.1 of Oratosquilla oratoria. NCBI lineage: Eukaryota > Metazoa > Arthropoda > Malacostraca > Stomatopoda > Squillidae > Oratosquilla > Oratosquilla oratoria. The sequence goes on along the minus strand of NC_134803.1, from coordinate 11,064,203 downwards.
CGCGGTAAAGTTAAATTTACTTATTTCAATAGATTGTTGAACTTATATACGATTGTCAAGTGGTGCGAACTTTGGCTGACCAGCATTACGTGTGTGATACAGTGACTTTAGGAATTGTATAAAAGTTGGTTCTTACAATGTATTCCAAGTGTGCACCCCCGTCTGGACTTTTAATTCTATTTATCGTCATCTGCATTAATAGAATGTTCGCCTATTATTGATGCGAGTGTTGGGTTAAATCTGATGCCTTAATATGGAAGGATTACTAAACTGGTCTAGATTGTGTGAAAGATTGCCTGCGTGATAGCCAGCCTCTTAAAAAGACTGGTTATGTTGGATTGTTGATTGACAACCTTGTGAATGTATTATCACTTTCTATTACAGTAATAGTGCATGTTAGTTCTTTTATGAAATATTATGATTTATGTTTTTTTTTCGTACATAATTAAAAACAAATCACGACCCAGGCGGTCATGTTACTTACGTCATAGATTAGGTACTCGTGTTGCCACGTCATAGACAGCCATTTTGAAATGTCATATTTTCAGCCATCTTGCTTTCACTTTGTTATTATATAGTCACCACTTGCGGTGCCGTTTTCATTAGCTATTTTTTTCATTGAGAATTGGTGTTATTGTTTACTTTTTTCTAGGTAATGTTACGATCGCCAGCTCAGAAAGTTTCTTCTTTCCTTTCGTGGGGAATGTGCTTTTGGAAGCGGTCGCAATAATCAATGTATGTATTAAGAATTTCTTTTACTTTTTCACATATGTTATTACGAAATGGTATTGTTTTACCTTGTTCTCATTTAAGCGCTCTACTAAGTCCAAGTTGCCTTCGTTTATTAGTACCCAAACTGCATCTCAGACGATGACAAATACATTTACATTTTTACATCAGGATCCTTCCATAGTTAAATTCTTAGCTCAGGATCTCCATTATACAACAACTGCGTTAATTCAAAATTGCGAGGGCACAATACTTAACGCTAACGTTGTTAGTGGGTCTGAGAAAATCTGATTCGTGAAATCTCAATTTATTCCTAACTCAATGGCAGCTGAAATGATGGTAGCCTCACGTCTTAACCCCAAAACATTATACTATAATTATAATACTGTTAGAGCTAATTTCATAAAGATCTTTTCCGATACCCCTGTAGGTGATATTTTTCAATGGTGCTTCCAATTAGCTGATGTGCTTACGTCCCATTTGGATACACTTAACTATATGTGTGCTCAGGCCAAAGCCAGTAAGATTGCTTTTGATGCCTTGGAGTCATTGTTTCATTCAGATTGGGTAGATAGAGATGCTATTTTGGATAGGTTCCGCCTTATTTTTGGAATTTCTTTTTTATATACTATATACTTTTGAGAGAAGAGCAGTATCTTTTCAGCTATAAGACGGATGAGTCCCTATTGTCTTTTGCAACAAGGCTTTTAAGTAAACTAAACGAAGTGCCTTACGGTTTTTGTGTATTAGCAATGCAGAACAACATACTGATGTTCCTAGTTCTCCTCCTCCAACCCCTTAGTCATTATTATCTACTCAAAGCACTCCTTCGTCTACATTAACACCACATGTACTTACATGTACCTATTGCAACAAGTCAGGTCAGTTAAATGCTTTTTGCTTTCACCGTAAGCATCTTGAGTACATCAAAGTAGTCCCCTGTACGTAGGAGTTTCTCTGATAACTTTTTTTAACTTGACACATGACCTCTCTAGAGTAACGCTTCAGAACTTAGCTACTGCCGTATCCATGGCCAATGTAAGAATTCAAATGAACAGTGTTCAATGATTCTGAAACTTAAGGCAGAAATTTCTTATCAACTTCAGCAAACTCAGCCTCATTTTTACCAGTGCCCATATCACAAACTAAGATATTGACCTGTAATATCCGGTCTCAGATCATACTTTTGGTGGCTGTTGAGTCTTCTCAATAATTCACTTCCCAATTCTTTACAGATAAGACACATATCTCAGTTATTGTAGATACTGGTACAGAATGTAGTCTTATGGGTAAAAAGCACATTATGCTCTCAGGGATTTGTACAACCTCCCTTCATCTCCTTTTTGTAATAGATTGCATTCTGTACAAGGTTATCCTTTGCCTATTCTTGGGTCTGTTCGCATTCCCTTAAGATTTCCCTCCCATGCCACCGTTTTCCATGTTACTTTTGTTGTTTCTGGAATTGCTCTCGTGTGTGATTTCCTCTTGGGCATTGACGCTCTTACAACTCATGGCAGAGATATATCTCCTAGACGCCGTGCAGTGATTTTTCACAAATCTGTTATTCCTGCAATGGATAGGCCACTTTCCATATGTAGCTCCCCTTCTGTGCATGATCAGACCATACAGTTGTCTTCAAAGAGTTTTAATTGTTTAGATTCCCCCCCCCTTTTTTTTCTGCTGTTGTAGGGGAGCATTATATTGGACCTTCAATTTCAGTTCGAGTCCCGATGCGTATTCCAGGTGCTCCAATTAGTTCTGACGTCATATCTCAGTTCTGACGTCACAATCCCAGACCGTTACCCTTTGCCTGTATCAAGTGATCTTCTCCTGTCCATTGGAACAGGTAATACGATGTTCACCACCTTGGACTTGAAGGCGGCCTTCTTGATTCCAACAGGACATTATGGATGGTTTCGTTGGCCCATAGAGTTACGGAATACTCACTTGATACACCAGCGCTTGATTAGCTCATTTTTATGGCCTAGTAGAGAACGGACTTTTTGTTTACCTGGACGACTTAATTTTAGTCTCCAAGGATGTGAAAAGCCACTTCAACATTGCCCATGATCATGCAACGTTTTGCTGAAGCTGGATTGAAACTCAATTTGCCCAAGTGTTCTTTTTTAAATTTAGCGCCCAATTCCTAGGTCATGTTATAGACAAACATGGTATTCACACCACAGATGATAAAGTCAAAACAGTTAGGAACTTCCCTACACCCAGGTCAATTAAATATGTACGTTCCTTCCTTGGACTGGCAGGATACCATCGTGTATTTATTAAGAATTTTGCTTAAATTACATCTCCCCTTACACGTCTCCTCAAGAGGGATATTTCCTCCTAGTAGCGTGATGTTCACCAGGAAGGTTTTAATTCATTGAAGCATACACTTACTGAAGGACCTGTGTAGGCATTCCCAGATTATAGTCTTCCCTTTACTATTTGTACAAATGCCTCTGGTACAGGTATTGGAGCTGCACTTATGCAGCAAGTAGATATATGTAGGCTCCATGTTATGGTATATACTAGTCACATTCTTAACAAGCCAGAGTTTCGTTACTCTGTCACACATTTAGAGACACTGGCAGTGGTGTGTACTTTAAAGCATTTTCGAAATATTTTTTTTTTGTATATCCTGTCACAGTCTATACAGACCACACTGCTGTCACACAAGTTTTCAAGGACAAAAATATTTCAGGCTGCCTACCCAGATGGTTCCTTACAATTGAAGAATTTAACCCGATCCTTAAGCATATTCCAGGACGTGCGAACAATGTTGCTGATTCACTTTCACGTAATATACCTGCAGCTGCAGTTACAATGATTGACAGCTTCTCCCTGCAGGATCTGGTCAACGTTCACCGTGAGGACCTGTTTGGTCTGCCGTCATTTATGCTTTGGAATCTGGTGATGATACCACCTTACCAGATCTATCTGTATCCCCGTCCCAATTTTCTCTACAGGACAATGTTCTCATTCGTAATGTGGAAGTCTTTGAGCAGAATGTAGCACACTTAGTGACCCCTAAGTCTCTAGTCCCTCTTGTTCTGACTCTTGCTCATGATGCCCCTCAGGTTGGTCACCCAGGTCGTGACAAAACTCTTGCTATGGCTCGCAAGAAATATTATTGGACTTATATTGGACTGTGAGTCGCTTTGTTGTATTAGTAGGGAAGGGGAAAGCTCGTGGTGTAGTGGGAAGGTAAAGAAAAAGGAGAAAGGGAGGGATTATTGAGGGAAATGGAAGTAAATGAGGAATGGGATGAATGGGCCCCGGAAGTCAGAAGGAATGTCAACAAAAGATGCGCAGACTATAGAGGTGAAATAGAAGAGATTAGTAAAAATGTAAAAAATAGAAATATAGATAAGAGCAGTGGAATAGAAGTTGAAGATAATTATTTCCATAGATTTGATGAGGGAGGAGATGACAACCTCCCCCGATTAGCAAGTCTAGAGAAAAAGCTAGAGAAAATGAACGAACAGTGAGAGGTTAGGTTCAGCGAACTTACACGGATTACACAAAGAGTTGATAAACTGGAAGAACTAAAGCAGGAGAGTCAAAACGTAAATAAAGAAATAGAAGAACTAAAAAGACAGTTAAAGGAAGTAAAGGGTGAGAATGAGGAATTAAAGAATAATAATAAAGAGAATAAAGAGTTTATAGCAAAAGAGCTACATGGTTAGAGAAAAGTCCAGGAGAACATTTTTTATTTTATTTAGAGATATAGTAAAACAACAGATGAAAGAACAAACTAAGGACACAGTTATTAAAGTGATGAGGGAGAAGGAGAATATAGTAAGAGACTTAGCGGATAAAAAAGAAATGTATAATTATATTAGGAATGGAAGAGAAGCATAATCCAAATAGGACTACAAGAGTAAAGGAGGAGAAGGAAAAAGTAAACAAGATATTAGAAGTAGTTCAAGAAGATGAATAAGAAACAGAGAAAGAAATTGAAGAAATATATAGAATAGGGAAATACAATACAGATAAGACCAGACCAATTAAATTTAAATTCAGGTCACAAACGACAGCAGAGAATATCTTAGCAAAAACAGGGAAACTAGCAGACAGTGATCTATATCAACAGGTATGGATAAAAAGAGAGATGAATAAAGAGAAAAAAGAGGATGAGAAAACAAAAAGACTAGAAGCTAAGGGAAAACGAGAACAGAACAGTCAAACAAAGAGAAATTCTATTGGAGAGTAGTGGATATGAAAGTGAAGAAAGAGTTCATAGCAGAGAAAAACGGAAGGGAAACAGAAAACACGATGGAAGTGGCAGAAAATATAGAAAGACAGTTATAGAAATGACCTAAAAAAGAACAGCTTTCCTCACAGGGTAATAGACGTTTGGAACAAGTTGGATGAGAATAAGGTGTTGCAAAACGAGATATGAAGACTGGACACCACGAGCATAGCCCCCCTTCCCGTAAAATACAACCAGGTAAATACAACTAGGTAAATACACGCACGCACACACACACACACACACACACACACACACACACACACACACACACACACACACACACACACACACACACACACACACACACACACACACACACACACACACACACACACACACACACACACACACACACACACACACACACACACACACACACACACACACACACACACACACACACACACACACACACACACACACACACACACACACACAACCCCGTGGCGCGGTGGTTAGAGTTCTCGCCTGCCACTACGGCGGTCCGGGTTCGAATCCCACCCAGGTCTGTAAATATTTCAGTATCTCTGCGCTGCGGATTGTTACTCCAACTCTTGTGGGCGGGGAGTTGGGGGTATGTGTGCGTGTAAGGTCACAGTATTACCCATAGATCGGTCATACGAGCTCTGAGCTCTCATCCGGGAGGTTAATAACTGACGATCACGAGTCCAATACGTAATACAAGACCATACACACACACATAAATACACACACACACACACACACACACGCACGCACACACACTCACACACACACACACACACACACACACACACACACACACACACAAACACACACACACACACACACACACACACACACACACACACACACACACACACACACACACACACACACACACACACACACACACACACACACACACAAAGCTTGGACCAAATGGAAGAAAGACAAAAGACCTGAAAAATGGAAAATATATACTTGTTATAGAAATGAATATGTACAAGCGTGCAGAGAGGAAAAGAGAAAATATGAAAAAGATGTCATAGAAAAATGTAAAGATCAACCAAAACTATTCTACAGATTTGTAAACAACAAACTGAAAAACAAACAAGACTTGGAGAAATTAAGACAAGGAGGAGTTGAATACACAGAGGAAATAGAAATGGCAGAAATTATGAACAAGCCTTTTAAATCAGTGTTTACAAGGGAGAATATACAACCGGAAGAGATCGAATGGAAAGAGAAAGTCCCCCC
>NC_134803.1:11043001-11050501 GCF_046742065.1 Oratosquilla oratoria | reverse complement strand
CACCGACCATATGAACAATTTGTTAATATCATCTTGCAGAATCTCTGCGTCCTCTCCTGACCTAATTAGGCGTCCTATTTTAGTTTCATCCGTGAACTTACTAACACCACTATTTATCCCATTGTCTAAGTCGTTTATGTATATAATGAACAACAAGGGACCCAAAAACGAGCCCTGGGGAACCCCACTAGTAACATTGCGCCACCTAGATTTTACTCATTTTATGGTGACCCGCTGTTTTCTGTTACTAATCCAAGCTCTAATCCATTACAACACTTTTCCTCCAATGCCATGGGCTTTGATTTTATTTAGTAGTCTCTGGTGTGGCACCTTGTCGAACGCTTTGCTAAAGTCAAGGTAAATCACATCGTATATCATTGTTATCTGACGCCTTATATACTTTAGTGTAAAAGGATAGAAGATTAGTCACACATGACTTACCCTTGGAGAAACCATGCTGTGAATCACGAATTAAATTATATCTCTCGATGTGTTCTCTGAGTCTATTTACTATTATTGATTCAAGCATTTTCCCTATAACCGATGTCAAACTGATTGGTCTGTAGTTGCATATAGACGATCTATCTCCCTTCTTAAAAACAGGAATAATGTTTGCCTGCCCCCAAGCAGTAGGCACAGAACCAGTGTCTACCGATTTATTAAATATTTCAGTTAATCGGTTGCAGATTTCTCCTTAAGCATTCTCGAAAAATTTTCGTCTGGACGCGGGGATTTTGCAGCCTAAAGTCTTTCTCTCTGTTTCATTACTTCTACTTTACTAATGCTGATATTAGATAGTCTACTTTCTTCATCCCCACTGAAAATCGGATCGCAGTCAGGTACCTTATCTAAATTCTCATTAGTAAACACCGAGAGAATTTTTTTTTTAAATACTCATTCATTCTTTCCTCCGATTCTATCATGACATTTTCATCGTTTTTAATTGGTCCTATCCTTTCTTAATTTTTGTTCTATAGAGATGAAAATACCCTCAGGGTTGGATATTGCTTGACTGGGAACCTTAATTTCATAGTTACGTTTCGCTGTACGTGTATTCTTTTTAACCAGCTTTGCCATTTCGTTATATCTTGATCTAAGGTGCGTTTCCTCGTTTTTTACTTTTATTTTTACATAAAGTCCTCTTTTCATTCCGATCTCATGTTTCAGTCTGTCCGTCATCCATTTAGGAGTATTATTATTCTTCCGTATTGACTTCAGGGGAATGTATTTTGTGCATTAATAATTAAATCAGCGAGACTGTTATACATTTCATCCAAATCGCTCATCTGGCTGTTTACTCCCCGCCCCCAATTTACCTGTCTCAAGGTATGCATATTACCCTCCGTTACCCGACTGGTCATGTCCCGCAGGTGATGGACGAATCATCCGTATAACATTTCATATTCAATTTCATATATGTTTTTATCTTATCAAAATTGGCTCTCCTGAAGTCTGGTACTTGGACGTTATTCGTACTTTTTAATTCTCCTCAAATAATTTTAAATCTTATTTCTTGATGATCGCTAGAGCCTAGGCTATCTCCCACTTTTACGTTACTCATTAGGTGCTCATTACTATTTAAAAGTAATCCAGAGTATTTTCTCCCCTCGTAGGATCGGTAATCATTTGTTTTAGAAAATTATCCTGCACCACATCTAAGAATTATTTCGCTTCCTGATCTCCTACTAAAATTTCCCAGTCAATGTTTCTATAATTAAAATCTCCCATTTTTTTTTTTTTTTTTTTTTTTTTTTTTTTTTTTTACTGGGAAGCTCTGCGAATTTCATGAATCAGGGGATCAGTCTGCTCAATGCTGAGGTTATGAGGTCTGTACAAGACGCCAATAATAACTTTCTTTTTCTTGCCTATAATCTCCACCCAAATAGATTCCGTACTGCTCTCTTCCTTAATCGAATTGTTGATAATACAGTTGATTGTATTTTTAAGAAAAAGTGCTACTCCTCCCCCACTCCTGCCAACCCTGTCCTTGTAAAAAAAACTTATATCCTTCTATTTCGATTTCCGGAAGGAAATGTTTATTAGCCATGTTGATTTAGGATTCAGTAATAGCTATAATATCAAGATTCTCTACGCGTGCTTTACCTCGCAGCAAATCAATTTTGTTTATTATGCTTCTGCTATTTGTATAGTAAAATCTAATTTTATCCTCCCTCCACTTGCTTTGGTGATTGTTATCACAGTCCCTATCTGAGCTTTTTCTATAGCCTAAACTATATTACGATACTTCCCCACCTATTCCCACGTGATCTACCCGAAAAAAAAAAAAATCTGTAGGATGCCTACTTCTCGCTCAAGGGATCCAGCAAGGAGCCGAAATCCTCTGGGCGACAAGTACATCCCATCCCTCGTATATAGATGATTCTTACAGTAAAAGCAACCCCATTTGTCGACAAATACCCATCTATTGGCCTTATAATGTTTTGCCAGCCTACAATTCATTGCAATAGCCCTGGAATGCCACATGCCTCCAACTCTACGCCTCGGAAGGATTCCACATACAACAGGAACACCTCCCTTATTCCTAATCTTGTCCAGCGTATCCTGGAACCGCGCAAACAATTCCTCACTCCTTGACTTACATATATCATTGTCTCCGGCACTTAAGCAAACGACGGGGTCCCTATCTTCCCCTACTAAACACTCTTCAATCCTATCTCTAACATCACCTATCCCCGCGCCGGAGAAGCACACCTGCGTCCCATGTTTCCTATCTTTATCACAGAAGGTCCTGTCTAAGTACCTCACCTGACTGTCTCCTACAACTAAAATCTTACCTGTGGAAAGGAATCCAGCGTCTGCCCTTCCCTTCCTCTCTTGAATTTCCTTTGTTTCTTCTTCCTGTAGACCCCCGAGAGCTTGAAAACGAGTTCCTGCAATCGAGCGGGCCCGTTGAGGACTTTTTCCCATCTTTCCGCGCCTCATTTTTCACCGTTATCCATCCAGGCTCCAAACTTGGTTTGTCTTCCTTATTTTGGGCCTTCGCGTAAAGAACTCGATTCTCCTCTTTAAGGCACTTTACAGCATCCTCCAATGCTTCAATTCTACTAAGTAGAGATTGTACCTCATCGGCGCTGAACACTTTAACACAACCACTCGCCACATCACTATATGAAGCAGCTGCCCAGTTGACCTGACCTATGTGACGACTACTGCTCAACTGTTACTATATAAAGATGTATACATACATACATACATATATATATATATGTATACATATATATATGTATATATATATATATATACATATATATATATATATATATATATATATATATATATATATATATCTGTGTGTGTGTCGCCTCTGACTCCGCCCTGCGTGACGGATTGTCCTTTTCTAGCTCTGCGTGTTCTCCTTCCACTCACATCTCAACTATACATATGTCTCTGCAAATTCTTGTAATCTGTACTTTCCTGAAGAGGGCTGTAGCTATTAGCCGAAATACAGAAGTTACACTTTCTTCTAAAGTTCCCTTTTATTCCGACTGTGGGTTCTTCGTGATTATTATTTACAAATGTGCTACAACATTTTGTCTAAGTGATATATATATATATATATATATATATATATATATATATATATATATATACATACATATATATATATACATATATATTTATATATAAAGATATATGTGTATATATATAAATATATATATGTTGTGTGTGTGTGTGTGTGTGTGTGTGCGTGTGTGTGTGTGTGTGTGTGTGTGTGTGTGTGTGTGTGTGTTTATTTACATATACATATTTACACACACACACACACACACACACACACACACACACACACACACACACACACACACACACACACACAACACGACTCGGTGGTGCAGTTGGTAGAACGATGAACTACGAGCATGGTGGTGCGCGTAGTGCTTGGTTCGAATCCTGCCCAGGGCCGAAATCATTTCGGTACAGCTGCGTTTCGGGTCGTTACTCTGACTCTCGTGGGCGGGGAGTTGGGTGTGTGTGTGTGTGTAAGGTCATAGCATTACCCATAGATCGGACCTACGAGCTCTGAGCTCTCTTCCAGGAGGGAAATAGCTGTCGATCACGAGTCCAACACGTGATCCAAAGACTAAGTAAGTGAATACACACACACACACACAAACACACACACACACACACACACACACACACACACACACACACACACACACACACACACACACACACACACACACACACACACACACACACACACACACACACACACACATATATATATATATATATCTATATATACATATGCTAAAGCCTTTTTCCCCCTTACACGGGGGGTAGCCAAAATGAAAAAGGCATAGAAACCACCCCCACCCATTCCATTCCCTACATATTCTACTCCCCTCCACCCTCTTCCCTCCCTCTTATCTTGGCATCTCCTCGATGACTTGTCGTCCCTGCATCCTGTCCACTGCCCTGGGTCAGAGTAAGTGTCGCAAGACACAGCACATTCACAGCAAGGCCGCTTCATAAATTCGGCGACCCCCGTATCCGTCAACCTCATACAGAAAAGGAGAAGACGGGGAGAAATCCCTTCGGGCTGCGTCAATTTTTTTTTTCTCATACGTACTTCCTCACCCCCCATCTCCCACTTACTCCCCCTCATGCACCACAGCATTATACATACACAACCCTTCTCCATTCACTCCTATCTTCTGTCCTCTCCTGTCCTTCCTCAACAGACATTCCTCTCTTTTGCAATGCCCCTTTCACCCCATCCATCCATCTCATCATAGGACGCCCCCTCATATTCACTCCTTCCACCTCTTTTACTAATCTTTCTTCACTCATTCTTTCTATGTGTCCAAACCATCCTAATACTCCTTCATCAACCCTATCTTCCAGCTCTCTTTCCATCCCTGTTCTTCTCCTCACCTCCTCATTTTTCACTCTATCCAGCCTAGTAACCCCTATCATACTTCTCAGAAATTTAATCTCAAACATATTCAAACTCTTTCTCTCTTCCTCTCTTATGTTCCATGTTTCTGCCCGGTATAGTGCTGTTGGCACAATCACTCCTTCATATAATCTCTTAGCATCCATTCCCAGATGTCTATTTCTCATTACACTTTTTAATCCACCAAGGTATTTATTTGCTTCTCTCAATCTACATTCTACCTCCACCCCCACTCCTCTCTTTCCTGCCACATTTGCACCCAAGTATCTAAAACTATCCACTTCCTCCAGTCTCTCACCATTAAATCTCACTTCCAGCCTGCTGTCACTCTCTCCCCTTGCACATCTCATTACCATACTTTTGCCCACATTTATCTTCAGCTTCCTTCTTTCACACACCTTCTCAAACTCTGTCACCGAGTTCCTCAATCCCTCCTCTGATCCTCCTACAAGCGCAGTGTCGTCAGCAAACAACAACTGGCTTATTTCCCACTTTTCTCCATTTTCTTTAACCATCTCCAACCCCTGACCCATTACCCTTGCATTCATCTCTCGCACCCGCCACCCCATCCATGTATAGATTGAACAGCCAGGGCGACATAACACATCCCTTGACTGCTCTTAACAGCTTTCCTCCTATCCCATATATCTACAGTACCTCCCACAGTGCCTTCCTGTCTACTCTGTCGTAAGCCTTTTCCAGATCCATAAAAGCCCAAAAAAACATCCTTACCTTTTCCTATAGCTTTCTCACATATCTGTCTTACAACAAAAATCTGATCTACACAACCCCTACCTGTCCTAAACCCACACTGTTCCTCACCAATTACTCCCTCTGTTCCTCTCCTAATCCGCGCAATCAAGACCCTCCCATAAGCCTTCCCAACTACACTCAACGAGATGGTCCCTCTGAAACTACTACACTCACACTTGTCCCCTTTCCCTTGTAAAGCGGAACTATACAGGTACTCCTCCAGTCCTCCGGCACACTACCCTCTCTTAAACAAACTCCCGCTATTGGATTTGCGAGAGCGACATTGGAACTTTCCCGAACGAAATCGCTCGTCGCTCCCGTGTATTTTTTTCGCTGCACACACACACACACACACACACACACACACACACACACACACACACACACACACACACACACACACACACACACACACACACACACACACACACACACACACACACATATATATATATATATATATATACATATATATGTATATATATATACATATATATATGTATATATATATATATATATATATATATATGTGTGTGTGTGTGTGTGTGTGTGTGTGTGTGTGTGTGTGTGTGTGTGTGTGTGTGTGTGTGTGTGTGTGTGTGTGTGCTTATATACATATTAATATATGTATAAACATATATATATGTATATGCATATACAGGGTGTTCCAAAAAATTTGACGTCATTTCGCAGGCCAATAATTTTGGCAATTTTCGTTGAAACGACCTCAAATTTTCACAGCTTGCATAGAAACAGTTCAAGATTTTATGTTTAATGTTTGACATTTATCTCTTTTCAGGTTGAGAAATGCCGTTCACTTAAAAAGAAAAGTAATTTTTCGTGTTGGAATATGCTCAAACACAGTCACCCAAGACCGTGCAGCGTGCCTTCTTTGCAAAATTTGCCAAAAAATGCACCAACTAGTAAACAAATTTGGACCTGGCACCAAAAATTTAAAGAGGAAGGCTGCTTATGCAGGGCTAAAGGATCTGGACGGCCATCAACATCGGAAGAGAAGGTCGAGAAAGTTCGTGAAACATTCCTGCGAAGTCCCCGGAAGTCTGTAAGAAGAACAAGTGTGGAAACCCAGATTCCTCGTACAACAGTTTGGCGCGTTCTGAGGAAACGATTGCAAATGAAACCCAACAGGCTGCAGCTCCTTCAGGCTTTAAAGGAAGATGACAAGCGAAAACGTAAAGAATTCTGCTATGATATGCTAGAGAAACTTGAAGAAGACGAGTTCGATGAACGTCTAATTTTTAGTGATGAAGCCACGTTTCATACGAATGGCAAAATCAATAAGCATAATGTTCGCATTTGGGGCGAAGAAAATCCCCATGCCACAATTGAGCACGAGAGGGACTCACCAAAAGTGAATGTGTTCTGCGCCCTCTCCAAGAATCAAATTCATGGACCGTTTTTCTTTGAGGGAAATGTGAACGGGGATGTTTATCTGCAAATGCTTCAGAACTGGCTATTTGATCAGCTCATTGAAAATGAACATGAAAGCTTCATTTTTCAACAGGACGGGGCTCCACCTCACTGGAAGCTCACTGTACGGGCCTATCTCAATGAGAATCTGCCAGAGAGATGGATCGGGCGTGGTGGTGAGGAAGACAATTTGCTGCTGAAATGGCCACCACGATCACCTGACCTGACACCGTGTGATTTTTTCCTCTGGGGATATGTGAAAGGACTCGTCTATGTCCTCCCTCTTCCTGCTAACGTTGAAGAACTCAAGCAGAGAATCACTGCCGCACTGGAGAATGTTACCAAAGACATGCTGCAGCGTGTTTGGCACGAGTTTGAGTACCGACTTGACG
>NC_134803.1:11010501-11033001 GCF_046742065.1 Oratosquilla oratoria | reverse complement strand
CACGCACCATGTATGCGTGCTTTCGTGTTTTGCATTGATACAAATTACTTTGCAGAATTAAGACCGTTGTTTTGCATAGGCAGCATATTAGTACAGAGTCGCCCATTTCAGACTATCCTGGCTATATGGCAAACGATTTTATTTAGAAGAAAGTGTGTCATCGTGGAGAAGGAGTTAAAGAGTAATGACTTGCAGTCCTTAAAGATATCCCCCTAAAAAAAAAAAAAAAAAAAAAAGAGAGAGAGAGAGAGAGAGAGAGAGAGAGAGAGAGAGAGAGAGAGAGAGAGAGAGAGAGAGAGAGAGAGAGAGAGAGAATTTTTGTTGCGAGTCTTAGATTGCATGATTTCCGATTCCAGTAACAATATTCTTAGGTATGCGCTCATAACGACATGTCTCTCACGGCGACTGATTCATCATGTTACAGTTCACTGTATAACAAAGACTTTTGTCTTTGGGTGATCTTCCAAAGAATATTATGTAACCGAAATTTAGTCATGCTATATCTCTGGGTTTGGGAGAATGGGCTTACAGGTCAGAGGATGGGTAATTTCGCCATACACAATGCACTGCAAAGTAAGCTTGGCTCGACAGGTGACCCGTTGGTCCATAGCCGGTCTGACCGAAGCATTGAAGCCAATGTGTCAATCCAAACCCTTGGTATTGAGGAAAGGACTGACATAGGACGATTGCTGACCTGGATTCAAGTGACCAATCAGCCCATGCTGAACAGGTGAGGAAGACAGAGGGGTTGGGGTGGGGCGGGAGTAGGTGGGAAAGGTCCGTTAAATATCTGACAGCGGGACGGATCTGTCCGAGGCAATTTTGAAGGTTTCGTTTGTTTATTGCAGCCTGTCGCACTGTCACCTTAGGGAGGCGGTGGTCAAAGGGCAGAGTTATATGTAGTATGAAGGTGATGGACTGGCTTTGTCTGAATGCGTTGTGTGAATAAAGCATCAGGCGAAGACAACGGGTTTAAACATAACACACGTGAAGCTTTATTGCTTAAAGGTCAACTGAGAAGGTTTTCAAAGAGGTGGTGAATATTTGATGGATGTATGGCTTAGTCGCTTTTTGATAGAATAATGCAAAAATAAATTCTAATTGATACGCAATGTGATAAAAAGTCCTATCAAAATATCGGTAGCAGATGAACTTTTCCCTCACCGATCTTCGGCTGTTCTCGTAAGGCTCTACCGGCTGTGATGTCAATCCCGCTGTTTACATTCTGATGCATGCCATATGTGTGCACTATAAAATGCCGTGCTGCGCTGTCAACTTGGTCAGTGATGTCATATTTCGTCTGTTAGCAAATTTTTTTTTATCAAATATTTAGTTCGAAAATTATTTACTGTGTTGCCGCAAATTGCAACAGTAATTCGACGAAAATTTCTGATGCGGATGGACTTCATTTTCATTCTTTTCAGAAAGATCCTTTTCTCAAAAAGGACTGGATCATTCGGTGCAGACGGCACGAGTCATGGAAGCCTGGATTGAAAACGAAAAAAGAATAAAAAGAAAGTACACTTATGACCCTGGCCTTGTCAACAAGCACGAAGGCCATGTTGAAATATATACAACATGTCTGCATGGGCCTTGACGACAGGGAATGGCTAAAAGAAGGTAATAAGCCCAGTTCACACTGTCAAAGATTTGATCAAATTTTCGTCCTCTCCTCTGTACAATGCAATAGAAGTTAACAGTCTTTGACAGTGTGAACCTGGCGTTTCTTGTGAATTATGATAGAGTGTGTAGTAAAGCGTTTGGCAAGAAACTGGCATGTCTAAGTGGTTGATGGGGAATAGTAGCTACTACCAACACTGCACCCTGTTTCTAGCTTTGCACTTGCTTCACAGATGTCCATCTACTTAGCAATTGTGCACAACACAACAGCCTGCTTATGATCTTGCTTTTAGGTTGAAAATGGACACAAAGAGCTTGAGCTCACAGTAACACAGAAAGCACTTCTCAGGGATATCGGTCAGCTCTCGTCTTGTCAACAAACATCAGCATTTTTTTTTTTTTTAATGAAGCAATGAAAAGAAGGCAAGTACATATGTAAATTCAAACATCTCTTGATGTAATTTCACAACGGTAATTCAGGCACAAGGGAACTGAATTCATGTTGAGAATGGTAATGTGCATGCATGGTGAGTGAAAATTATCATTATTAATTTTCCACTTTCAGACTACTACTTGCTGTCCTTCATTTAAATGAAAATTCATGTAAAAACAGACATTAAAAAAAACAAACAAAAAAACAAAAAACAAAAAAAAACGGAGAGGCGCAATGGGCTATATTCTATCCCAAAGCCAAAGCTGGTGTTGGAGTGGCAAAGTAGAAGAAGCTTGATCTAACATATGGTGAGTGTATAAAGCATTATTGTATCCCAACTGTGAAACTCCATAGGACCTCCTACTGGAGTAATGTGATAAATCCAAAATTAATACTTGTTTAAAATTTTTGTGTTGTTCTGATATGACAAACTAAACAATAAAATGTACAAACCATAAATCTCCATTTTGTATTTACAGAATATGTACAGCTTTTACTTGGTTAATTATTGAGGTTATGTTCTGAATATCCATCATACAAACTTGCAAGAGATGCTAAACTTTAGCTGGCAATGAAAGATCCTAAACCAGTCTGTTCCAAGTATGAAAAACAAGAGAAGTCTAATATCATCCAGCAACAAAGGTCCAGGTTTAATCGTCCAACAGAGTGAGCTCTTCTCATATACCAAGGACAAATAGTACTCCGAATATAATTCCAAGAATCTGAACTAAAGTCATTGCTGAAGAGTACATAAATCCTGTGTAATGTCCATCTGGTGCAGGCCATTTTTTCCTAATCCGGTCTCTGCCACACACTGGATGGGGAAGGCGATTTCTTTTGCCCAATCGTTGCCAACACCACTCCAATAAATTACGATAGGCAAGATACCTGTACAGCCTGAAAAAATAAAAGTACTAACTTATGATAACTAATTTTGTTGTAACTTCATAAAAATATGTATTTTTACATAGTCTATTGTATATATATCTTGTTACATGTATCCTTGTACAGTACCCACATTGGAACAAAAATGGGCATCCCAATCCGATGAATCTTCTTCACTTGATGTGAAGTCACTTTCGTATTACGTGCTGGCCATATTGAAGAATGTAAATAACAGCTGTTAAGTCATCAGTGCCCTAGTGGTGGAAAATGTAACTTCGACATTGAAAAGATCGTCTGTCATCAGGCACTTTTAAGATCATGCTATTTGGATAAAATCAAGACTAAAATGCTAGAAACGAGCATTTTAGTGTTCTAACTTCTAAGTTACTGTATATTTTCATACATGATACACCAAAAAAATAAAGAAATCCAAAACCTTCTCAGTTGACCTTTAAACTCAATTTTTATGTCCATTCACCCGGGATTTGAAACCAGGTCTTGTTTCCCGTGAAAGAAACGGGCGCATTGCGGCTGAACTATCCGGAGCTCTTTAGGCGTATAGTGGGGGAAGGAAGTTCATTCACTCTTTGCTGGCATGTATTAAATTGTTTAGTTAATACAGAATATAAAAAACAACATCTGCCAGTAATAGTAATATAAGAAAACAAAATTCATACTAGCTATGGCCTGAGTAAAGACAGGGAGAAAAAGAGAAGACGGGAGAAATACCCGGAATGAAGTTTACATTCTCTTTCTTGCTCAACAGAAACACTGCGTGTATCAAAAGTCACCTTCACCCCATTCATTCACCCATCTCATTATTGGTTTTTCTTTCGATTCACTCCACCCACTTCTGCTTTCTGCACTCTCTTTGTTAATCTTTCTTCACTTATTCTTTCCAAATGTCCAAACTACTTTAGCACTCTAGTTTACTGTATCCAACAACTTTTCTTCCTGTTCTTCGTTTTTCCTCCATATTTCGATATTACCCGCTCCACCTATTTCTGTAACACCTTTCTTATTTCTCTGGCACCTTATCATAAAAAATGTCTAATCAGTCTCTTCCTTTCCATTTCCAATATATTCCAAGTCTACTTTCCATAATCACTCCTTCCTACAACCTTGTCTTTGCATTCATCTCCAAATAGTACATATACATATACCAACGGCTTCCCCCCCCCTACAAGGGAGGTAGCCAAAGTCAAAAGCAAAAATCCACGCCCACCCACTTCATCCCAACACACTCCATTCCCATCCCCCCCTCCCTTCCAGGCTCCTCCTTCACTCCATCACTCCACCATCCCCCACCCACTCCCGTCTATGCATCACAGCATCATCCATACATAACCATTCTGCACTCAGTCCTATTTTCTGTCTTTTCCCATCCTTCCTCAACAGACATCCCTTGGTCTCCCCCTTATATTCACTTCCCCCACCTCTGCCTTCCATACCTGCTTTACTAATCTTTCCTCAATCATTCTTTCCATGTGTCCAAACCATCCCAATACTCTTTCATCAACCCCATCTCCCAACTCCTTTTCACCCCCGCTCTCCTCTTCACCTCTTCGCTTCTCACTATCCAACCAGGTAACCCCTACCATACTTCTCAGGAAATTCATTTCAAACTCATTTAAACTCTTCCTCCAAATAGTAATGATGATTATAATTGAAGTGATGACAGGAATGCATGTAATATCATGATGATAATACAATGATAATGGTGTTAGGTAATGATGATAATGAGGGTGGTCGTGGTAAAGATGAAATGATTATAATGATATCAGGAACTATATTGCTATTGTTGACAGTGTTGGTGATCAAAATGCGGATGGAGGTGATGTTAGTGATAATGGTAATGGCGATGGTGATATTGCCTTTGACAACGATAATGATGCCAATGACGAGGTGATGACTATAATTATGTCTTCAACGTGCGTGATGATTCGTGATTTAGCTTGATAATTTTTTCTCGTTACTCACACGATTCAGACCAGAATGGAGATTTGTGGATGCCGCATGTTGCCGTGATAGCGTGGCACTGTAAAGACAAACTACCCTAGCATTTTATGAACACATAAAAAGAGGGGGCATATGTTCCATCAAACATTTGCACGTAAATGTATTTGGTTAAAAAGGCATTGAATAGGCTTTTGTGTGTATGTTTTTACGAATGATTGTGCTGTCTATATACGTTTTATTTTAACTCATGGTGTTCCGTCTTGCTAGATGGTTGGTATCGTGGTACATATAATTACCACCATTATATAGTATCTTACTCGGAACGAACACCACTTCTACTGGAAAACTATTCCATTTATCCTCCGATGTATTTGGAAAATGTTACATTATTTCTGCGTTTTTTTTCCCTTTGAAATTTAGATTTATGGCATCTTGTGGATACCTAGTTTGATTTATCATTGCTCCATTACCTGTGAATTTATTTGTTTTGGTGAGTTTGTATGGCGTTATTATGGTTTCTCTCTCCCAGATTCAAACTCCCTTTCTTCGGAAGACGAGCCCTGTAGGTCCTTCAGTTATTTCGTAATATGTTTCAACTCTTTCAATATGTATTTTTTATCTATCATAATATGTATGTGTACACACACACACACACACACACACACACACACACACACACACACACACATATATATATATATATATATATATATATATATATATATATATACATGTATATATATATATACATGTATATATATATATATATATATATGAATATGTATATATACATATGTATATATATATATATTTTGTAAACATACGAGGTTGAAGGCTAAAGAGGATTCATTGTTGATTATTTTATTACGTGTAGCTTCGATACAACGTACAATCTTTTTGTCTTCAAATTTGACGTATCTTAGTAGTTGTCCTATTGTGGCCGACGTTTCGGAACTTCCTGGTTCCATCTTCTGGGCGATCTGGAATTCTGGAATTCAAGAAAAGACCACCTCGCCTGCGCGGGATCGGGTTTTGTGGGAGGGGAAGAACGTCTGTTAGAAAATGAAATGATAGTAGTGTATAAAAGAGGGCTATTGCCACCGGGCGAATCGCGAGCAATTAGGGGCTAGATTGTTGTCATGGCATAGGAGGACTTGACCAGGAGCTTGGAGGGAAGCGCCTGACGCCGGAGGTTAGGAGATTGGGATTACCAACGGGGTTAGGATCACCAACGAAAGTTTAGAAAATGGTAGGAGGCGTAGTAGTAGAGAAAGGTGGAAAAAACGGAAAAATCTTTAGTGGGAGGTAAACTGAAATGAGAAGATGTAGTAGAAGAGAAAGTTAGAAAGGAAGCGAATTTTAGTCGAAGAAAAAGTAAGTGTTTATGTTTGTGCGTGATTTGTGGCTCTGTTCGTGAGAGGTGTATGTGTGTATCTTACGAGAAGTGAGTTGATTTCACTTTCCGCGTGTAGAGGGCGAACCTGATAAGCCACAGGTGGGGCGAGCGTCCCCTGATTATCCCCAGGTTTTGGGTTTGAATTCCTTTTAGATCTGATCAAGGGGCGGAGCGAGGGGGGGCAGACGGGTGGTGTACACCCGCCTGCCGACGTCAACGAGAGATCAGTGACCAGAACGGGAGCGGCAAGGAGATAACTCCCCGCCGCCACCGCTGGCGAGGGCGAACCTGATAAGCCACAGGTGGGGCGAGCGACCCCTGATTATCCCCAGGTTTTGGGTTTGAAGTCCTTTTAGAGCTGATCAAGGGGCGGAGCGAGGGGGGGCAGACGGGCGGTGTACACCCGCCTGCCGACGTCAACGAGAGATCAGTGACCAGAACGGGAGCGGCAAGGAGATAACTCCCCGCCGCCACCGCTGGCGAGGGCGAACCTGATGAGCCACAGGTGGGGCGAGCGTTGTCTGTTTATCCCCAGACTGGGTTTGGAATTCGGAAGAGTAGATTCAGTGGCGATGCGAGGGAGGGGCAGACGGGCGGGTGTTGTATGGTCTCTTTCCTTCCAATCACGACTCTGAAAACAGAGAATTACGCGATTGGGAATTGTGTGTAAATGTCAGAAGTGTAAACTCGCTCACCAGCGTCAGCGAGAGGCCAGCGTTTGGTTGCGGGCCGGTCGGACAGAAAGGTGTCCCAAGTCTCTCCGTCAACCAGCCCGCGGTCAGATTGGGCGTACTGAGAGAGACGATTGGGCCTCTGCTTTGCTAGCGAGAAAGTGTGCATGTGCCTCTTTTCTTCCAAGCACTACTCTGAAAACAGAGATTTACGTGACTTGGGAAATGTGTGTGTGTATTTGTATTGGTGTAAACCCGCCTGCCGACGTCAACGAGAGGTCGGCCATGCCAGACCGGCGGCAGCTAGGAGATATATATCTCCCAGCCACCACCGGCCGGCGATGATACTTGGAGCTTGTAGAGAGAGCTGGTCGAAGAGACGTCCGACCTCTAGGAGCGGTGTGTTGAATCTGATGTGCAGTGTCTGTGGATGTCGTATTTATTCATGGAGTTGGGATCATAAGGCTTCTTGCAGGAAGAGGTCTCCTCTGATTGGTTGCCTAGGACCAATAGGGGAGCCGGGTTACTGGAGATCTGGGAGACCTCTCCCAGTGCGTGTAGTGATTCTGTCTGTGTTCAGTCTCTTCATGGATGGTAAGACGCGCAGGTCTTCGGTCTGGATGTTGATGTTAGGATGGTTATCTTGTATGTATATGGCTTCCAGGAACAGTAGCCGTCGGGGATCCGATTCCCTGTCTATGATTGTCGTGTTATTGTCTAGGTCTTTTCTTGTTAGTGCTTTGTTGTGGGAAGAGGTATAGTGTGACTTGATTGATCCGTTGGACAGGTGGCATATACTACCTGGCTACACCAATATATATATATATATACATGTATATATATACATATATATACATGTATATATATATATATATATATACATATATATATACATGTATATATATGCGTAAATAACCACTAGGAAAAGTAAACTAACGAAGCAGAGCGCTTTCGTGTAATTACATCTTCAGTGCAGATACAAAGAAGGAATTATAAGATGAAGAAACAAGGTACAGAATATATGACATAGTGAAGAGGGCATTCGGAGAGGTAGTGGAAGAAGTACACGTGACGGACGTATGGGCCGTCCTGGTAGCCAACAAGTATGGGACGTTTGGGTCGTCCTGGTAACCAACAAGTATGGGACAACTGCTCATAATTTATATTACAATTCAAACAATTTTGAAATTTCATGAGAAATAAAACTATCTAATTTGTACAAACCTTGATGAAGATTAACATTTATCCCCTTACTAGATTTGATCAAACTGCATTCAATTAAATTTCTTTCTGTTATGTTGTTGTTGTATGTGATGACTTTAGCGTTATCCCAGTCAACTGGGTGGTTAAAATGGTTCATGTGGTTGAATATACCGCTAGATTGGTTACCCTCTCTAACGTATTTCTTATGTTGATTGATTCGTGTTGTGAGTGTTTTAGCAGTCTGACCAACATAAAACTGATTACAGTTTGACCTATGTAAAATTGATTACACATTTTGCAAGGAATTTTATAAATGCATCCTTTTTTAATTTCAATACTATTGTTGATAAGTTTATGTTTTACTGTACTATCATGTTTAAAAACTACCTTTACGTTAAATCTTTTTAATAATTCTTTGATACTTAACAAGTTTTCTTGAAATGGTAAAATTAAAACATTATGATAATTGAAAGGTGATTTAGGCTGAGGAGTTAAAAATGATTTCCTTGCAAAATTGTAAGCAATATCAAGGAATTGCTTAGGGTATTTTAATTCTAGCCCAATGTTAAAAACATTTCTGATTTCTTCATCAATAAATTCAGGACTACAAATACGAAAAGCTCTTAAATACATTGAGGCAAATACTGTACGTTTAATATTATTTGGATGAGAAGAATAATAATGAATATATGAACTTACATTGGTTGGTTTACGATATACTATAAATTTAAGGCTATTGTCATGACGTAGGATAGTGCAATCTAAGAAAGGTAAGGTACAATTTTTCTCAATTTCTAAAGTAAATTTAATAGAATCAACAAGGGTATTCAACTTAGTTAAAAAATTATGGACATTTTTTTCTTCTGGCCAAAGACATAAAATGTCATCAATATACCTAAGCCAAGGGATGTTAGGGGGGAAGATTGTGCGTAATATTTTAGTTTAAAATTTGTTAAGTATCAAAGAATTATTAAAAAGATTTAACAAAAAGGTAGTTTTTAAACATGATAGTACAGTAAAACATAAACTTATCAACAATAGTATTGAAATTAAAAAAGGGAACAGCGACATCAATCAGATAATTTTTATGACCGTCGACGGTCATAAAAATTATCTGATTGATTTCGCTGTTCACTAGCGAATTTCTCATATGGTTACATTGGCGATAAGTGTGAAAGTGATTTGTTCCGGTCCTTACCCCCTGCTACGAGTGTGGTTAGCTGCATGGTGAAAAAGGTAATCTGGGTGGCAGTTAGCGACCTTTCCTAATTTCGGGAACCAGTAGCGTTTCAAGTTCATACAGTTTTAGATCATTAGTGGCTTAGTGGGTTAAGGTGACTGACAATGGAGCCTCTTGGCATCAGAACACTAGGTTCGAATCCTCTGCGTGACGGTCATAAAAATTAAACACACACACACACACACACACACACACACACACACATATATATATATATATATATATATATATATATATAATGTGTGTGTGTGTATATATGTATGTATATATATATGTATATATGTATATATATATGTATGTATATATATGTATATATATATGTATGTATATATATGTATATATATATGTATATATATATGTATATATATATGTATATATGTATATATATATGTATATATATATATATATATATATATATATATATATATATATATATACAAATACCAAGGTCTTTTTTCCCTTACAAAGAGGTAGCTAAAGCCAAGAGATATAAATCCATTCCCACCCATTTCACCCCCACATACTCCACTCTCAATCGTCACCGCTCCCTTCCTCTTTTCTTGGCTCTTTCTAGATGACGGATCATCCGTGAATCTCGTCCACTGCAATGCAGCAAGACACAGCACATCCACATCAAGGCTACTTCATTTAATCGGCGACCCCCCACCCCATCTACGTCACCTCATGCAGAAAAAGAGAAGACGGGGATAAATACCTTTGGGCTGCGTCAAAACATCATTTATTCATAATCCTTAACCCCCCCCGTCCCACCCTCTCCCTCCCTTGAATCACAGCACCATCCATATACAACCATTCTCCACTTACCCTTATCTTCTGTCTTCTCCCTTTCTTCCTCAACATTCATCCCCCTCTTTCCTAGCGCCCCTTCACCCCATCTATCCATCTCATCCTTGGTCGCCCCCTCATGTTCACCCCATCCACCTTTGCCTCCCACACTTCTTGTACTAATCTTTCTTCACTCATTCTTTCCATGTGTCCAAAACATCCCAATATTCTTTCATCAACCCTATCTCCCAACTCCTTTTCATCCCCACTCTCCTACTCACCTTTTTTCTCACTCTATGTAACCTAGTAACCCCTACCGTACTTCTCACACAATTCATCTTAAACACATTCAAACTCTTTCTCTCTTCCTCCCTTACGTTCCAATACAGTGCTTTCAGGCACAATCACCCCTTCATAGAATTTCCTCTTAGCATCCATTCCCAAATGTCTATTTCTAATTATACTTTTTAATCCCCCAATGCATTTACTTGCTTTTCTCAATCTACATTCTACCTCCACCTCCACTCCCTTTCCCGCTACATACACCCCAGGTATCTAAAAATATACATTTAGTCCAGTCTCTCTCCCTTAATACTCACTTCCAATTTGCTGCCATCTTCTACCCTTGTACATTCATCACCTTACTTTTACCCACATCTATCTTCAACTTTCATCTTCTGCACACCTTCCTAAACTCCGAAACTTCGTCCCTAACTTCCTTAACCTCTCCTCTGATGCCACTACTAGCGCAGTTTCATTGTTGCCATGTGTCTCGAGCACTGTGCGGTGATTTAAACAAACACTAATGTGTTGGCGCTCCGTTTATTGAAATTTGTGAGATGTTACAGACCAGTGATACTGGTCACAGGGGGAGTACTGGGTGAATGGTACTTACTTTTTGGGGAGTGACGCCGAATACGGCTGGTTGTGCTGCTGTGCGCATAGACCGAAATGAATTCCCTTCTCAAGCCACGCTACCTTGCTAAGTGCTAGGCGCTCTCCAACGCTTGGGTAACTAACCAATCATTTCACATGACTCAGCCCAGGTGGCTTGGGGGGCGGAGTCAACTCTTGGGGCACACCGCGCCGAGATGCCAGCTAGAGGGCCAAGATAGGAAGCGGAAAGCTCGCGTGGTGCTCCGGACAATGGGAGGTCTATGTCCATATGGAAGTAGGCACCAAACTCACCACAACCCCTCCCCCTGCTAACCACTGCTACGGTATCAGGACAACTGCCCCCGGGACAACTGCCCCCGGGACAATTGCCCCCCGACAACTGCCCCCGGGACAATTGCCCCCGTAGGACAACTGCCCCCGACAACTACCCCCTGGACATTTGCCCCGACAACTACCCCGACAATTGCCCTGGAATTTGTTGCCAATTACGTAATTACTTTCTAGTAATTTCCTGAGTAACTATTTATAAAAAAAAAATCTTCATAGAGAAATGGTAGTAAATAAGAACTATTAAAACAATGTTTTATTATTGTTAATAAAAGTACATGATTTTGAAAAGAACATTATATACTCAAATTTGTTGCCATTTACGTAATTACTTTCTAGTAATTTCCTGAGTAACTATTTATAATAAAAAAAATCTTCATAGAGAAATGGTAGTAAATAAGAACTATTAAAACCAATGTTTTATTATTGTTAATAAAAATACATGATTTTAAAAAGATAACTTTATAGCCTATACTCAAATTTGTACATATGTAAGTTGCAAAGATATTGAAAAAGGATTTAACTACTAAAATTTTTAATTGTGGTTTATGTATCTCAAAAATTCCAATACATCGCGGTTCTGAAAGTCTTGCACAATGTTTGCTATTCTTATGCTAGAATCCTGATAGCGTCTCCGCTTAGGAGGTACTGACTGCCCAGCAAGTATTTGATTGATTATGACGCTGGATAGTGCCTGTTCTCTCTTCAACACCCCCAGAAATTTCCATATATTTGGATGAAATGACGTAACGCTTGCTTGCATATGGTTGTTATGCCATCCTTCTAACGCGTTGTTTGTTCGAGGTAAAGCTTCAACAACACAAGTATACATACTCCACATGCTTACAGGGAAACGTGGCTGTCTCCTTGTATGTCGACGTCTTCTGCCGATGTATGTATCTTCAAAATAATCTATTATAGCATCAGCCTCAGGTGGTAACGTCTCTTGCCGTTTCTCAAATGCTTCAATAACTTTTTCTGGGGGAACAAACGCCAAAGAAGGAATCATACGGATTTGTAGGGAAAAATCGGCGTCAGTTTGGTATTTAGTTTGGAGGCCTTCATTTTGCACCTTACGGTATATGCTTTGAGGTAAGTGGTAAAAACATCCTTTAACGGTTACGTTGGGGAAGATCTCTTCAATAGCACTCCTAGCAGCTTGTTCAAAGTCTATTAGGAAGGTCTTTGGATTAAGTCTAGGGTTTATTGTGAGGAGTTGTTGGAGGATATCTTCATATGTTGCTTGTTGTTTATTTGGTAACACAGCATACACACACGGAATAACTCTTTCAGAAGTTAAACAATGAATAGTGTACAATTGGTAAAATAACTCGGGTACAATCTTAAAAGTACCGTCTCCAAACCAATTATCTGATTTCTCCAGTAGGCTAATGTTTGTTGATGTTGAAAATAAAAGGAGACGCTGCCCAACATTTGTTTGACTAGACAGTAATTATGCAATTGGCGATAACTTTCGGAAATCAACAATAACTTGTACGACCGATTACCTAAATGACCGATTATGTAATCGTTACTTAATTAGGCAATTACTAAAAAGTAATTACGTAAATGGCAATAAATTCCAGGGCAATTATCCAGGGGGCAGTTGTCCGGGGGGCAGTTGTCCTACGGGGGCAATTGTCCCGGGGGCAGTTGTCGGGGGGCAATTGTCCCGGGGGCAGTTGTCCTAGAACCCACTGCTACAAAAAATGAGAAAAACAAAGGCGCGAGGAAAAAATCAATACGTATGTGTCGAAAAGTGACAACTCAAAGAGTAGCCCCCTTAGGACAACAATCACAACGATGAAAAAACCCTCCGCCTGGACACGGAGGAATAAAAAAAAAAAAAAAAAAAAAAAAATCCGGTGTGATGGTAGGAGGCCAGATTTTCAACACAATCTATTCTATTTGTTATTTCCACTAATATATATAAATATATATATATATATACATATACATATTATATATATACATATACATGTATTTATATATACATATATATACATATAATGTATTTATATATATATATACATATACATATATATGTGCATATATATATATATATATATATATATATATAAGATAGAGCTAGTCAACAAGTGAAATGAAACTGGAGTTAACCACCAACGTTCCCCTCCTTCCCCTTGCCGCGGTGCTTCGCGCCGGTACTCCAACTGTCAGCTTGGCACAGTCCTACGTGCTGGAGGCTGTCAGTCTCGAAAGAAAGAGAGAAAGAAAAAAAAAATCAACAGCGGTAGAATCTTTGCGCATAGGGGAGTGAAAGGAGTATGCATGTTAAAAAAGAAAAGAAAAGGAATCTATAAGGTCGCTACCACTGATGGTAGGTCTCAATATTTACTAATTTATTTTTGTATTATGTTCATGCACTTATAATCGCTACCCATGATATAGATAAGGTTATAAATCACTACCGACTAGTAGGTCTGGGGATTTCTCCTCGTGTGTGGTAATCAGTACTCATGAGGTAGGTAAGTAATGTTATGAATCACTACCAACTAGTAGATCTGAGGAACTTCTCCAGGACTCGAAATAGTGGCCAGGTTTGTACGGTGTTGAAACCGACTGTTTACGAAGGCACGATGCAGCAGTAACAAAGCACGTTCATAGACGTAGTGGCTCTCGGTTGAATTTTACACACGTAAAAGCAAGCCGAGAAGTCTAATAACATGAAAACATTTAATCTGTACCATCACCAATACAAATAGATATATCCCGAGGGATGATATCAGACATATAAAAAGAAATACAATGTAACAAGAAACTTATAAATAGTTTAAACACAAGAGAAATGTTCCCAGTCACAAAAATATATGTAAAAGAAGGCAGATATAAAAGGAGGGAGGGGTGATTCCACTTCTACTAAGTAAGAGTCGATTAATACTCAGTTTAGTTCTAGACGGAACGAGGCTTGTCCTGGGGAGGCCGGTAGTTGAGCAGCAGGTAGAAGGGCCTGACCGAAGTCAACGCGAGCGTCTTGAGACCTTGGGGAAGCCACTGGTCTGGAATTGTGGAATGTGTCTTCGAATTTTTTTTTTTTTTTTTTTGGATCTTTAAGGCTATCGACCTATAATGAGGTCATTAAGCCTGGTGTGAACCTGCGATCCTTTTTAATCTACCATTATAATTTCCACAATAGTCCTGATGTGCGCAAATAAAATACTACTTTGTCAATAAGTAAACGGTCATCGGTCAAAAGGTTTGTAGTGCTTAGTTGAATTTTTTTCAGTTTACAATATTGTATAAGCGCTTGGCGCTGTGTGTTGTACTTGGAGCAGTGTAGGAGTATGTGTCTTATGGATAATATGGTGTTGCAGGTGTTGCATTGGGGAGGAAATACGCCGTTTATGTATGGGTTTAAGTGGGTGAGGCGGGTCGAGTTCATCCTCAGTCTTGCTATGGCGATTTCCTCGAGTCTGTTGTTTCTGTATGATGTCGACCAATCTGTTATGTTTTCCTTTTGTTTGTGCAAGATGTGAAGGTTGTTCCACTGGAGTTGCCAGTGGGTGTGTAATTGTTTTCTTAGTATGGAATTGAAGGTACCTTTGTCCAGGGGTATGTCTGTAATAGAGTCCTTTTCTAAGGCAGATTTAGCTAAGGTGTCCGCTTTCTCATTCCCGAAGATCCCAATGTGACTGGGAACCCAAGAGAGAGTAATGGACTTGTTAGTCGTCGACAATGTGCTAATGATTTTGCCCAGGAGGAAATTTTCCATATGATTACTTATCTTAATTGTTTGAAGTGCGCTCAGAGAGTCTGAGAATATGACAAACTTACTATGTGTGTCAGATTGAGCGTTTTCTATGGCTTTGTATATGCCGAAGAGTTCTGCAATATATATGCTCGTATGGTCCGGCAATCTGAACATCATCCGGGTTTTGTTGGTGTATAACCCTGTCCCAGTTTTGTGGCCGCACTTGGAGCCATCCGTGTACAGTGCCCTGTGGTCATTGTACTTGTTAATCATTTCTAAGGTTTTCTGTCTTGTTTCTTCTATTGAGGATGATTTCTTCCTGAGGTCCTGGTTGGTGTTGACATTCAGGGCGATGTTTTTCCACGGCGGTGGGTACGTATGTTCTATCTTTTCTATTGACCACAGTGGCACTGAATACTGCTCGCACAAGAATCGGATCCTGGTGGAAAGGGGATTTAGGCTGGAGTTGGTGAAGTGTTCGTGTTGGTTTACCGCTTGCTTGCAGGGATGTTGTTGGGTACGAAGCACTTTGGCGGCGTATCGTAGTGTGAGGTGCTCGCGCCTGTAGTGGAGGGGGGGTACGTTTGCTTCAACCTCCAGCCTCTCGATTCTTGTGCAGCGTAATGCTCCAAGTGCTATTCTTAGGCCTTTGTTTTGGATGATGTTCAGGGGTTGTAACGTGGTTGGTGTTGCCGAACCATAAATCTGACACCCATAGTCTAATTTAGATCTAATTAGGGACTTATAAATCATTAGCAGGGATTTCCTATCTGCTCCCCAATTTGTGCCCGTTAGTTTACGTAGCAAATTAATTCTCTTGTTGCACGCATCAACTAGGTATTTTACATGGTCCTTCCAGTTTAGCCTGGAGTCCAGTCTCAGGCCAAGGAAAAAGGTTGAGTTTTGTACTGGAATGGGAGTACCATGTAATTGCAGATTTATTTCTGCCTGGGCTCTGCGTGAAAATACAATTACTGTTGACTTTAATTCCGAAAACTTAAATCCCCATTTGTCGGACCAGTCCTGGAGCGAGTCCAGGGCCAGTTGTACGCGAGAGCCGGAAAACTTGGCATTCGGTGAGGAATGCCAGATTCCGACATCGTCAGCGTATAATGAGTATTTAAGGTTCCGAGGTGGAGCGGGTAGAATATCGTTTATAAGCAACATGAATAATGTGGGACTTAACACACTTCCCTGTGGTACGCCATTTTCTTGGGTGCGTACTGTTGAATAAAAGTTTTGATTTTTAACGGAAAAAGTTCGTTCATTTAAGAAATTTTGAATGAAAATAGGGAGATTCCCTCTAAGGCCAAGAGCATAGAGTTTTTCGAGGATACCACGTCGCCATGCCATATCGTAGGCTCTTTCCAAATCTAAAAAGCAAGCAACAAGGTATTCTTTCCTCTCGAAAGAGGAAAGGATATCGTGTTCTAAGTTGACCAAATGGTCAAGACTACTTCTATTTTTCCTGAAACCACATTGGGCAGGAACTATTAAATTTTGAGACTCTAGAATGAATTTTAATCTGTTATTGGCCATACGTTCTAATACTTTGCATAAGCAGTTGGTAAGCGCTATAGGGCGATAGGAGGAGGGACTCTTTGGGTCCTTCCCCCTTTTGAGAATAGGTATGACGTGGGCATGTCTCCATGTTTTTGGGAACTCATGACTAATCCAAATTGCGTTGTATATGTCTAGTAATTTTTTCAGTGAAATTGAATTCAAATGTTGCAGCATCTCATACCTAATCCCGTCTGGGCCAGCAGAGGTTCCTCTACACGAGCTTAAGGCTTGTTCAAGCTCGTGTAGTGTGAAGGGGGTGTTATAATCGTGGTGTGTCTGTGTATGGAAGATCAGTGGTTCTGCTTCCCGTCTTTGTTTTAGTTGTAAAAAGATTGGAGAATAGTTATTTGTGCTGCTTGTTTGCGTGAACGTGTCTGCGATTGTGTTTGCGATGTCCGTGGGAGCATCTACAAACGTGTTTCCAATGTTCAGGGTCTTGATGCTGGGGGTATATTTGCCGTCGATTTTTCGAACGGCTGACCAGATTTGTGTTAGAGGAGTGTTTGCGTTTATTGTGGAGATGTAATCACGCCAAGACTTTCGTTTGGCGTGTTTGATGGTTCTACGGGCCTCTGCTTGCGTCTTTTTAAAAGTAATAAGGTTTGGTGCAATGGGGTTGTTTTTAAAAGTTCGATATGCCCTATTCCGCTTGCAAAGTGCTTTTCTGCAGTCTGATGTCCACCAGGGAACTCTATGCTTGAGAAATACCGAGGTTTTTGGTATATGCTTATGCGCTGAATTCAAAATTGAGTTTGATAAATTGAATATTTTGTCATCCATATTATCCCCTGTGATGTTGACGTTTGTGGTTGTGCGATACATTTCCCAGTTGGCTTTTTTGATGTTAAATTTGGGACAGGGAGGGGGTGGGTTGTCTCCGTAGGGTGGAGGAGCCGTAGCGTTATCACCCCCTGTTTTTAGGATTACTGGGAAATGATCGCTAAGCATGGTGTCGTCATGCGTGCTCCATTGGAGAATGTCAGACAACGCAGGAGATGATATGGATAAATCAATGCATGAAAAGGTACCCCTAGTATTGTCTACACGGGTGGGGCTGCCAGTATTTAGGAGGACCAGGTTGTTGGCATTGAGCACCTCGTCCATCTGCTCCCCTCGAGGAGACGTGTGGTTACTACCCCACGTGTGATGGTGGGAGTTAAAATCTCCCACTATCAGTTTGTGGTGGGGTATCTGGCTGATCAACTCGTTGATTTCCACTAGTGGAAATCGAGGGTCGGGAGGTAGGTAAATGGAGCAGATGGTGACTAGTTTGTTTTGCAGTTTTGTTTTGATTGCGACTGCCTCCAAGTTGGTAGATAGTGGTAATTCCACTTGGGGAAGGCAGTCGCTGACTGCAACTGCGACCCCCCCTCCAGGCGCTAACCTGTCCTTCCTATATATGGTATAGCTTCGTAGTGTGAAGTCTACACTGGGCTTAAGATGTGTTTCCTGTAGACATATTACTGAGGGGTTGTTGAGGGCGTTAAAGATTATTAGGTCATTTAATTTACTTCTAACACCTCGGCAATTCCACTGGATTATTTTCATTTTTTTTTTTTTTTTTTTTTTTTATATCTGCTTCGGTTTCTTCCTTTCTTGGCCTTAGTGGGAGAGGTGTGTTTAGCCCCGGCTGAACGGTCTGGGCTGGTTAGAGGACTTAAAAGTCGTTTTTGAGAGACGGAGATCTCCATATGGACATCCTCTTCAGTACGTGTGGACACACGTTTGGAAGGCTCTGGGATGGCCGGGGAAGGAAGGTGCGAGTGAGTTTGCCTGTTAGTTTGGCGGTGTTCTTTGTCCTTGGAGTGCTTGGTCTCAGTTTGCGTTTCAATGGTTCTGTAGGTTTTTTTTACTGCCGAAGCATACCAGTTGGGGTAACTAGTCTTTCCATCACACGCTTCCTTGCTTCGTAAAAGGATATGCCACAAGTTGCTTTCTCGGTACAAATTTGTTTCTCTATATTGAAAGTGGGACATTCTCGGGAGGTTGATGCATGGTTGTTATTGGAGGGACAGTTGACACATTGAAGCACCTTTGCAGAGCAAGCATCCATAGGATGTTCGCCTGCACATTTACCGCATACGACTGTTTGTTTGCTGCAGAATTTGGCTAGGTGACCATATTTAAAGCATTTGTTGCAGCGCAAAGGGTTGGGGACATATGGTCGTGTTGGGACATGTATATATCCAATTTTGACATGATCAGGGAGGGTTGTGGAATTGAACGTGAGGATTATCAGGGGCGTGTTCACTCGCATGTTTCTTTCCCGGTCCAGTCGCGTGATAAATTTAACATCCAAAATGCCTTCAGATTTCATCTCTTCGAGGATGTCACACTCTTCCATGGTCATCAAATCTCTGCAGTGGATTACTCCTCTGCAGGAGTTGAGTGACCTAGGGAGGGATGCAACAACATCGAAGGAATGAAACTTCCTGGCCTTGAGCAAATCGCGAGTCGCTTTCCCAGAGTTGGTGGTGATTTGGAGATCTCCGCTTCTAAGTTTCTTCACTTGGTTGATATCATCGGTAAATTGAGACAGACATTTCTTTAGCATGAATGGGTTAAGGTCAGCTAATCGGGTTTGGTCGGAATGTAAGAAAACATGTCTAGCCTTGTCCGGGTCGATATTAGGGTCGTCAGGGGAAGTCTTCCTAGTTTGCAGGGATGGAGTTGAGGACTCCATCCTGCGCGTTGGGGTGGGGGGACGAGCCCCCTGGTACACAGAAAAAATGTGCTCAGCAGAGCAAAAATACAATATAAAGGGGGTCACACAGCTTCCTTTGGCGACTGGTGACAGCCGCGTAATAGGACCACTGTGTGCCCAGTGGTACGGGGTCTACACTACTTCTAAACTACGATAGATGTTGCTAGATTTCGCCGGGCCGGACGACGAAGAAGTCTCACGAGCCAACAAGGGCTCGTGCGGATCCCGGAGAGCTACGAAATAACGAGAAAGGTGGTACAAGGAAAAAGTACTGGGAAATGCCCAGAGGTGGGTGGCAGTGTAACTGCCAAAAAAGCTTTCCAACGTAAAGCTGGACCACGATTACAGTTAACTCTAGGGAGTAGCCCTAGCAAGCTTAACTATGCTCGTGTGAGTGCGTCTGTCTGCTGCCAAGGGCTGCCGACGACTGTGTGTGTGTCTTCGAAGCCGGTGGTCACCTTTAAGTAGTGGGTGGAGTGGGAGGAGCTATGACGTGGACCTCGTCAGCGGTTCACTGTCAGCTTCGAGTCCGGCTCGAAAACAGGTCCGAACCAACAACCCATTGAAGCTGTTAATAAGTCGTTGTTAGGTCGTTTTCGAGGGCCTTCAAATAGTCGTAGTTTCGGGGTTGACAGAAGAAAATGATGACGGTGGTGACCAGTGACTCTAACAGTGTGCACTGAGTCTTTGTATTCTGTAGTCATAAAGGAGATATGTTACATGAATACCTTGTAGATGTGTTACGTGAATGTCTAGCAGGAGGTGTGTTACGTGAATGTCTAGCAGGAGAGCGATCTGGCAATTCTGGTCTGTGTTGTCTCCGTGCTAACAGCACACGGGAACGTTCACTCGTGTGAAAACATGTACCATGATGATCGCAGTGTCGGTTCGGTTGTGAGAGGTATCTGTGATAACACGTGTTAACGAGGTGTCCTGGTTTGTGGCAATATGTACAAAACATTTGTGTTCTTAAAGGAGAGAGTTGGCGTCAGCAATATCGCGAGCGTGATGTATGTTTTGATCTTGTGTTATGTGAGGGGGACTGTGACCTGGGCTATCGTGTGTGTGGGTGTTATGGGTACTGAATGGCTCTGTATCTGAGCGATAACTTTTTCCGTGTCAGAGAATTTCCTGGAGAATTCGCCTGATGTGATACCTGGTGTGAATAGAATTGTGCTAGCTTTCTGAAGTGTATCTGGGTGTAACTGGGAGAGTAGGTGAAAATATGCCATGAGGGAGACTACGTGTTCCAATGAAATTTTGTTGTCTGAGACCCAGTCTGAGTTTTTGAGGCTTTCTCTGAGTTTGCTTTTAAATGCTGAAGCTATTTT
This sequence comes from Oratosquilla oratoria, assembly GCF_046742065.1. Taxonomy (NCBI): domain Eukaryota; kingdom Metazoa; phylum Arthropoda; class Malacostraca; order Stomatopoda; family Squillidae; genus Oratosquilla; species Oratosquilla oratoria. Next base: position 11,012,274 of record NC_134803.1, on the reverse strand, counting down.
GACAGTTTTTTCTTTAATGGTGTATGGGTCGTGATTGTTAGTTTTAGCCAAAGAGTATAGGGGGAAAGAGCTCCAAGTGGCTCAAATACCGCAAAGGATATTTTAAATTGTTCTACGAACTGATGACAGGTTGTTTCCTCATATAAGTCAGACTGAATGACATCACCAGCTATTGTGCTCCGGTTATCAATTTTGGATGTTAAAGGGATATCTTAGTCTTGTCGTCTGTGGCGTTTCTTCGTGTTATCTCTAATTCAACCTCAATAGAGGAAACTGTGTACAGAAATGTTTTTGCCGTTGAAGAGGGATAATGTCTCATCCTTGACTACGGTAATAAGGTTTAATGTTGTCATGGTGTTTTGAGTAGGAGGTGAATTTTCTGAAGAGTTGCTATTAGAAGGAAGGGACATGGTTCGTGTAAGCGCAGCGCGGCTTCGTGTACAGGGTCGGTATGTCGAGTCATAGTGGATTTTGGACATGCCCCTTTACTGAGGAAAAAATGGAGAGCATCTTGCTCCTAGGTGAAAATGAGAACGGAAAAATATCTACTTACCCAAGATGATGTCGGAGTGTTTGTAGATGACGGTGCTGTAGTGGGGTGAAACGTTTGAAGGATGCACAGCTGGAAACAGGGGGAGTAATTACTGTATTGGTTTGGTGAGTTATAAAGTATGTAACAAAAACGTGCAGATATAAGACGAGAAAATAAGAGAAATGAAGGTGGAGATCTTGCGCAGCTAGATGCGGGGAATGGGGCAGTGTTGGCTCGTAGAAGACGATCGTTAGCTGTTGGTGTAGTGACGTGCGGAACGCGATGCGATGTTGGAGATGGGTGGTCGTTCAACTCGTGCGATGGTGGATTGGAAGTCGTCCAACTCGTCCGATGGTGGAGTGGAGGTCGTCCAACTCGTGCGATGGTGGAGAAGGAGATTGTCCAACGTCTCTGTGTTGACGTGATGAAGGCGGCGGGCGTCCTGGAGGCTGCAGAATGCCTCAGAGGTGGATTTCCTCGTCGGAGATGTTGGAGGAATGCCGCGAAGATGGTTTTCCTCATAATAGATGTTGGAGAATATCGTGAAGCATTGCAGCGATGCTTCGTAGTAGGATGCCAGATGAATAGGGATTTTCTCGTAGTTCTTGTATAATGGAGTGAATCAATGCCGCTATGCTTCTTAGTAGGATGCTGAACAATGCAGCTAAGAGGGATTGCCTCGTATTCGATACTTGACTATGCAGGGGAGAGGGGTCTGTGCCTCGTAGCGATGCTGGATTTTGGCGAAGATTGTTAGCATTAGAAGATGGCTATATTCAAACGAAGCAGCTGTCATAGAGTTGTGCCTCGGAGGAATATGTAGAGTTCCATGTAGAGTTGGAGATTCGTCTCTCACCGCTGGTCACCAGAATATAGAGTTGTAGGGTACTTCTACATTGGTGAATTAAAGTCTTGAAATGTTCTTTACTTTAATGTTCCAGACTGCTCTCTGGTCTACTAATACAAGGTAACCTCCGAAGAAACCTCTGGGGTTGCCAGATTGAATATAATTACAACTGTAAAAGTAGGCTGTTGGCATATTCACATTAAAAAAAAAAAAAAAAAAGACTGAGCGACGATCACAGGTACCGCGCCTGTTTTACTCTGAAGGCGTGAGGTGTAGGTGTTTCAAGCAGATGCCCGTGTGTCTGACCCGAGATGCGGCGAATCATTGTTCGGTTCGGGCGTTGGCTGGAAAAGTCTGCGGCTCTAGTCACTGTTCAGGTCCGGATATGCCCTTT
>NC_134803.1:11005501-11008001 GCF_046742065.1 Oratosquilla oratoria | reverse complement strand
TGGTAAGCAGCAGTGTTACATTTCTTGATTTGAAAATAATCGCAAATATGCGAAAGAATCTCATTGTTGAACTCGCTTCCGTTGTCAGAAATTAGAGTCTTGGGTGTCGTAAATGGGCATATAAGTTTTTCAATAATTGTCTTTGCTACGTGTTGTACTGTCTTGTCTGGTAGGGGGACCAGAATACAGAATCTAGAGAAGTGGTCGACACAGATAAAGAGGTACCTGTTTCCAGTATGTGTAAGTGGTAACTTAAGAAGATCGATAGCGACTGTGTCGAATGGTTTAGAAGGTGTAGGGTAAGTTAAAATTGGAACATGACCGCTAATATGATCTTTGTGACTCGCGTAAGAGTGGCAAGCGTCAATGTACGCGTGTATATCCTTCCTCGTGGTTAACCAGAAATAGTGCAATCTTGCCAGAGTAACACATTTCTCCTTGCCAGCGTGTGCAACAATCGGTGAATCGTGTATAAGTTTAAGACTTATGTAATGAGATCTGTAGGGACTACCGGTTGGAGCACCGATCTGTTGGATTCCTGTCTGTTCGTTAGTATTGCTTTATGATAAAGAATGTCAACCACTAGCGTGTAATTGTCAGTATCTGGAGGAAAGTTGTCTGTGTCAAATGTGTCTGCAGTTTCGAGGAAATGTATGATACGTTTCCAAAGAGGATCTGATCTCTGCGCTGCGGCTATGCGCGCTTAAGTAATATTTACAGAAATTAGGTCTTGAATAATGGTCGCAATATGGTATCTAAGACCATCTGCAACTACATTTGCTCTTCCCTGGACAAAATGGAAGGTAGGCATGAACTCTTGTATGGTGAGGAACCAGCGGGCAAGTTTCCCGAAAAGGTTTTTCCCTTTGAATATGTGTAAGATGGATTGATGGTCTATGTATATGTATATTTCGTAACCTAGGATGATGTCTTTCAAATATTTGTGTGCGTATATCACTGCTAAGGCTTCTATCTCTGTGACTGAGTAATTCCGCTTGTGCTTGCTGAGTGTGCGGCTTGCATAGGCAATTGGTCTGAGTTTTGTGTCGAGATGTTGCATGAGAACAGCGCCTAAACCTGTATATGACGCGTCAGTGTAAATTGTAAAGGGAAGCTTGTGGTTTGGGAAAGCAAGGACAGGTGCCGTGGTTAAGGCTTTCTTTAAGTCAATAAAAGCTTTCTCTTGGTCAGGTGTCCAATTGAAGGGTGTGTCCTTCATAAGTAGTGACGTTAAAGGTGCTGCTATCCTAGCGTAGCCTTGAATGTAATGTCTGTGAAAACCTGGCACTTCAAGGAGTGAACATATGTGTTCTACAGAAGTAGGGCGTGGAAAATCTATGACTGCCTTGACCTTGTCCTGCGAAGTTAAATTTCCTTTTGAATTAAGGACATGCCCTAGGAAACGCATTTCTTTCTGAAGGAAGAAACACTTCATAAGCTTTAGTTTGAGACCTGCCTGTTTTAGTCGCGAGAAGACAGTGTGTAGAGTGTGTAGATGTTCGTCAATTGATTTGGAAGCTATGATGACGTCATCGAGGTACATGAACACAGAATGACCAATAAGATCTGCAAATAATTTGTGCATGAGACGTGTGAACACTGAGGGAGCTTATACGAGACCCATGGTGAGTCGTTTGAATTGATAGTGTCCTGTGGGTGTGCTAAAAGCTGTCAGCGGCCTAGACTCTGGGGCAAGGGGGGTTCTGGAAATATCCCGACATAAGATCCGCGGTCGTGAAAACTACGTTGTTTTCACCAACAGATTGGAGAAGGCCCTGAAGGATTGGAATCGGGTATCGGTCGGGAACAGTGAGTATATTTAACTCTCTGAAATCTACTACAGGTCGGAAGGACCCTCTTATTTTGGTACTATGAAGATTGGAAAATTCAATTCGATAATGGAGGACTGCGTGAGTGTGTTCGAGAGTAGATAACACTTGGGGGATTGGAACGGATTGTGTGTTGAATTCCTCTAAGAGACACAAGAAATGGTTATCCGCCGGTGAAAGTTCAACGTTATTTACTGGGTGTCTTGTTTTTCGTTTCGCAGATTTTGACCTACGAGAAGAGTGTGCGTGCCTGTTACGCTTGGAATGTCTTCCTACCTCTGGCAGTGAAGTGGAAGGGTTAGAGTCATGTGCATGTTTATATTCGTCGGTGCCATCAAGAGCTGGTGCATCCTCGGGTGATGAAGCAGAATTAGTTTGAACAGTTGTGCTAGAATTACATGACGTTAAATCAAGCTCTACCTGCTTGGTCACATTGAGGTGGTTGACTTTAGGAGAATTTGCAGATGGCAATGCAGGGAGGAAGTGATTTGCATAAATGATGCCATGTTGAGCAAGATAAATAATGATATTATGTTGCTTCATCAATGTTAAGCCTATGAGGATATCAACAAGGAAATGAACATCAGCTACGTAAGTGGTAACTGAAATGGATGGAGACTCGTCTTTGAAGCTAATGTCAAGAGAGAATTTTCCAATGAGGGAAGGGGATC
>NC_134803.1:10980501-11000501 GCF_046742065.1 Oratosquilla oratoria | reverse complement strand
ATCCTCTCTATCAATAGTTTCTATGCCTTTCATGATTCTATAAATAGCTATCAAGTCTCCTCTCTCTCTTCTTTGTTCTAATGTCTGTAGTTCAATTTTGGTTAGTCTCTCTTCATATGATAGTTCTGAGAGTGTTGATGCTAGTTTTGTAATTGCTCTTTGTATTCTTTCAAGTTTTGTTATACATTTTTTTGTACTTGGTGACCACATCGTCGCTGCATATTCCAATCTTGGTGTTATCAAGGTAACTAGTATTTTCTTCACCATTTCTTCGTCCAGGTATGTAAAAGCCACTTTGATTGTTCTTATTAAATTATAATTTTCGCCAAAAATTTTGTTTATATGCTTCTCAAGTGTGTGTGTGTGTGTGTGTGTGTGTGTGTGTGTGTGTGTGTGTGTGTGTGTGTGTGTGTGTGTGTGTGTGTGTGTGTGTGTGTGTGTGTGTGTGTGTGTGTGTGTGTGTGTGTGTGTGTGTGTGTGTGTGTGTGTGTGTGTGTGTGTGTGTGTGTGTGTGTGTGTGTGTGTGTGTGTGTGTGTGTGTGTGTGTGTGTGTGTGTGTGTGTGTGTGTGTGTGTGTGTGTGTGCCCGCGCGCGCAAGTGTGTTTGTATGCGTATGTTTGCGTTTGGGTTACCATGTACTATCTGGTTTCGGCAGCACTGGACCTTTCTTCAGTAAATGGACGTCCTCTGAAGGCGAGCGAAGTAGCCAGCGAGCAAGCAAGCTTGTGTGTGTGCGAGTATTTGTAGAACAACCCGTCCTATGTGAGACAGCATGCTTGCACGTGCTCACGAACACCTTTGTGAGCGCTTCTGTGAAGATCTACAAATTTATATAACTACACGAACACCATTGCACATGTATGCGTGCTCGCCCCTATTCGGAAAGGCTTAGAGTGCATGAGAGTGCATTTGTGTGTATCAACGGGCGTGTGTGATCGAAAGGGCGTTTATGTGTGTGAGGGTGCGCATGCGTGTGCCCGGACATATTCGTGAGCGTTCACGAATAGATTTATGTATCTCTGTGTGTCAGGAGCTCGTGAATATCACCCCTCGTTTAGTTAGGACTAAATAGCATATTCATTAATCTATTTATCTATTTATTCTTATTTTACAATTTTCAAGAGAGTAAAGGCAAATCTAATCGTTACTGATTTCAAGTGCATCAGTCACCTACGTGATCGACTCCCCACCCCCACCAACTCCCTCCCCCCGTGGACTTTCCCCTCTTCATAGACGGTTCGTCCTTTTAGCATTCACGCCGTGTCCAGGGTCCTGCCCTTCTTCTCTTACTCCCAGGGTTCTTCTTTGCCTTTCCAGTACTTCCCTAACGCCTTCTCCAGAGCATGTCTGGCACTCCCAACATTGGAGTGATATTTTCCAGGTGCTGAGACGGGAAGGGTGGTTTATTCTTATTCATTTATTCATTCAATTATCAATCTATTTATTTGTTCATTTATATATTAATAAATTTATTGGTTTATTTGTCTATTTGCCTATCTATTTATCAATTTATTAATTAGTTAATTTATTTATTCATTTATCTTGTTTATTCAATCATTAATTTATTTGTCTATCTATTTAATTAATATTAATTCATTTACTTATTCAACTACTCATTTATTTATTTTTCTATCCACATGTTTATTCATTTACTTATCTATCTATCCATTTACTTTGAACTGTGTGAGCTTGACTCAGGCATTCCCCTCTTAAGGTGGGGGGAGGGTTGCCATCAATACTGGCTGCAATATTCTGATTTAAAAAACAGGATGCCTTGTAAACGCATCTCTTCGATGAATGGTCTGTTTTAATTGCGTCTATATATGTGTGAAAATATACATACATACATACATACATACATACATACATACATACATACATACATACATACATACATGCATACACACATGCATACATGCACGTATACATATATACATACATGCGTACATACGTACATATATGCATATATATACATACATATATATATATATATATATATATATATATATATATATATATATATATATATATGTAACCATACGAGGAATTCGCTAGTGTCCACTAGCGAATTCCTCGTATGGTTACAATGACGAAGCGTGAAAAGGATTCGATCCGGTCCTTACCCCTCCCACGAGTGTACTTGGTCGTATGGTAAAAATGAGAATAGGGTTGCAGGTAGTGACCTTCTCAATCTCGAGAACCAGTAAGTGTTCTGAGTTCGTACGATTTTAAGTATCAGTTGGTCGAGCGGTCTAAGGCGGTAGTCATGGCGGGCCTCTTGTCGTCATGTACAGCGCAGGTTCGAATCCTTGCGCGATGGTCATAAAAATTATCTGATTAATGTCGCTGTCCACTAGCGAATTCCTCGTATGGTTACATATATATATATATATATATATATATATATATATATATACATATACATATATATATATACATATATATACATATATATATACATATATATATACATACATATATATATACAAAATTAAATTAGATTAAATTATATGCAAGAATATCTATCTCAAATATATATATATATATAAATATATATATATACATATATATATATATATATATATATATATATATATATATATGTATACAGTATTTTACGGCTTGCAAGAAGCTGCATCTCGGAAGACGTACCCTAATATTTGAAAGAAATTTCTAAGAAAAAAAAAAGTCATTCTCATACAAGAACACATTCACCATATACCCGACCACTGAACACAAACACATAAGAAGCAAGGAGTCTGCAAGACACTATTGTCTCAGCACTCATTACAAATTTGCTGGAGCACTCACCACAAATTTACAACTATGTAAATAAAAATATAATAGGTAAATACATACACACAGTGAAGCAGTCCATCTCTTCTTCTTGTTTTAGTGGCGGGCGAAGGCACGTATTGGACGTATTGTTTACATTACGTACCGTAATCACTTGTCCGATTTTGTTTGTATGCCGATGATACTAGTTGGTGGTTAGTAAATATACTATTTATTTTTCATTGTCCAAGGGTGGTTTTATTTTCATAAAAATAAACTAAAATTTTCAAAAATATGCATGTAAAAATATAAAACTTGAAAGAAAATTACTCATCCTCAAATCCCGAGAGCTCGTCACTACTGGATTCATGTAAAAGTTCTGAACTCTCATATGCAGAGTTATCACTACTGTCAGTCATGTACAATAAATGATCCTCACTACCATCCATGGCATTACTTATATCACACTTCTTGAAAGACTTTACAACAACTTCAGTATTAATAGCATTCCAAGATTTCAACACCCATTCACACACTTGAGCTATTGATGGGCGTTTCATTCTTCCACACGGTGTCATTTCATGTCTTCCTTCTGCCATCCATTTAGACCATCCTTCACGCATGTTATTCTTGAATGGTTTGTTGATGCTCACATCTAGTGGCTGTAGCTGGGAAGTAAGGCCACCAGGAATTACAGCTAATGTTGTGTTCATTCTTCTTGCTAGTTCTTTAGTGTTGTCTGTCCTGTGTGAACTGAATTGATCCCAAACTAGCAATGTTTTTTTTCGTAGCAGGCCACCTGGCCGTTTGGACCACACTTTTTCCATCCACACTTTAATTCCCGCTTCATCCATCCAGCCTTTGTGCTGTGCAGTAACATGAATTCCATCTGGCAATTTCTCCTTGGGCAATATTTTTCTTTTGAAAATCAACAATGGTGGTAGTTTGGTGCCATCAGCGCAACAAGCTAAAACTGCAGTGTAGTGAGTCTTTTCATGACCTGTGGTTTTAATAGTCACTGTTTTGGTACCTTTCACATCTATGCTTTTATTAGAAGGTACATCAAATGTTAAAGGAACTTCATCCATATTCTCAATCTGGTTAAGTTCGAACGAGTTCTGCTTTCTAGCATTAATGATAAATCGATGGAAAGTCATTATTTTCTGTTCATATTCTTCTGGCATTTTTTGAGATATTTTAGTTCTTGTTCGTAAGCTTAACCCGTTTCGCTTCATGAAGCGAAAACACCAAGACGCAGTACCTTTGAAGTCTTCTACTCCTATGTTTGTTACAAGTTTTCTTGCTTCTATGATTATCATTTTCGTACTAACTGCAACCCCCAAGTTTCTGTGTTCCATTATCCATGTACACAAGTCTTTCTCTAACTGTGGCCATTTTGCTGGTACTTGACATAAATTGTGCTTTGTCTTGTTTCCAACTTCACTCAATTCTTCTTCTTGTTTCCGTGTGGTCACCTAATCCCATTAAAGACATTGACAGATTGGAAAAAAGCGTAAGAGCAAGCCACAAAACTGATTCCAAATATCAGAAATAAATCACATGAAAACAGACTAAAACATATGAATCTATTTTTCCTAAAAGAAAAAATGTAGACTCAGGGGTGATTTGATACAGGTCTTTAAGATTCTAAAGGGAATTGACAACATCAATAGTGACAATATTTTCACATTGAATGCGAATCAGACAAGAAATAATTATCTTAAGCTCCCAGGAAGTAGATTTAATTTGAAAGTTGGTAGAAACAACTTCGCCAACCGTGTAGTAAATGAATGAAATAAACTTCCTGCAGAGACCGTGTAATATAGTACAGTTCGAAGTTTTAAGATTCATTTAGATAAACAACTTAGCAAAATGCTGTAATGGCTACCACTTATTTCATTTTTATTTCTTCATTCATTATTGTTTATCATTATTCATCTGTTTATTTTTTATTATTTGTATATTTATTATTTATTGTATATTAATTTTTTTTTATCTGTTTATTTATTATTGTTTATTATTTATCTGTTCGTTTACTATTTATCATTATCTATCTATTTTTTTCCGCATCCAACCTAGTCGTGGGCCAAAAGGCAAGAGTGTTTATCTAAATGAGTCTTAAAGCTTCGAACTGAACTACATTGCACTACCTGTGCAGGAAGTTTATTCCATTCATTAACTACACGGTTGGCAAAGTTGTTTCTACCTACTTCCAAATTGAATCTATTTCCGGATAGTTTGAGACCATTGCTTCTTGTCTGATTCTCATTCAATGTGAAAAATTTGTCACTTTTGATGTTGTCAATTCCCTTTAGAATCTTAAAGACCTGTATCAAGTCACCTCTGAGTCTACGCTTTTTTAGGGAAAACAGATTCATATGTTTTAGTCGATTTTCGTATGATTCATTTTTGATATTTGGAATCAGTTTTGTGGCTCGCCGTTGTACTTTTTCCAGTCTGTCAATGTCTTTAATGAGATTCGGTGACCATACAGAAACAGCATATTCCAAATGTGGACGAATTAACGATTTATATAGCTTGTTAATGAGCGATGGACTTTTGAAATCAAAAGATCGCGCAATCAGTCCTAGAATCTTATTTGCTTTCTCAGAGGCTGAAATACACTGCTTGGATGATTTGAGGTCGTTACTGATAATTACAAATTTGGAAACAGTAGATCTTAGTCCATGGTCTATATCATTTATATATACTATGAATAGAAGTAGTCCAAGAACGGAACCCTGAGGAACTCCACTTGTAACATTTTCCCATCTAGAAGTTTTTCCATTTAAAACAACTCTTTGTTTTCGACCATTCAACCAATTTTTATTTGCATATTTCTTCAGTCGTGAAATTCTTCTCTCATGTAATAAAATCACCCGGCGTCAGTTGGAATTACGACTAAAACCCTTAAATATAGCCAAAGATTTCATGACCTTGTCCCCATAAAGTGGTTTTATTTGTACTAGAAATATGATATATTTCTTATTTATAGCGACCTAACTTTCCATTTCTGTCCTGTAACCTCCATATAACCTTACCATTGTGGTCCCACCTTTACCAAAAGAAAAAGAAGAAGAAAATATTCTCATTTGGATTCAAACTGCGATGTGTATTATTTATAGCAGTCAGCCAATCTTTTTATCTCTGTAGTATGACCTCAAAATTTCCGTCCTCTACAGCTCGTAAGAGAATGTTACTTCATAACCATCCGACCATCCAACCAACCCCTATATCTCTCCACACCTTCCCCTTCCCTGTCCTTACCCCTCCCCCTCTCTCTTTCCCCCTTTCTCCTCTTCTCCCTCTCTTACTTTCCTCTTCCCCCTCTCTTTTCCTTTCCCTCTCCCACCGATTCCCTTTCCTTTGTTCCTCTCCCTCCCTTTCACCCCAACTCTTCAGGATTCTTCTACTCCAATTAGGACCCTACTTCCCCCAATGCCTCCCGGGATTATGATTCTGAAGGATTCTTTAGACATCCTAGCGTAGAATCAATCTTATATACCCTGTACAGGTAGCGTGGACAAACTCTCCCGGTACAGATAGCGTGGTGTCATATCTGTTACTTTCACTTTGGGCGCTTATACCCAGTTACCATTATGCCCTTCTTTATTTATTTTATTATATTTTAATAATATAAAGACTCTACTTTCTACTGGTGAAGGAAAAAAAAACGCTGAATATAAAAATAACACTTTACTTACGTGATTACAATGTTTTTTGTAAAAATAGACATTTGGTCAAATAACAGGCACTGTACACTTTAGAATACCAAATTCCACTAATAACGAGTATTTTCTTGAAAGTAGAAAAGTTCCTGAGTTGATTGATGTAAAAACATTGTTAATCGGAGCAAAACTGCAAAATCTGTAAAGAAAAGAAAAGCGGTTAATTTTTTTATGTACAAAATCACTAAAATTTTTGGTGTGAAAGGAAGGCTATATCTATAGTAGTAATACTTATTAGATCTGGATTAAATTTTCCAGAAGTTATCTACAATAATCCTAAATGACGACAAAACCTTAGAAAATGATATTTAGTGACTATAAACTAAAAAAAAAAGGCTTAGTTTCAATGTAACCCTTACTGTGCGCAATTTACGTAAAAGAAAGGCATATTTAGAGTACTAATAATTGATGGATATGCATGAAATTTTGCAAAAGTAATTTACAATGGCCCTAGATGAGGATAAAAATATTAAAAATTATATTTAGTAAGTATAAACTGGTAGAAAAAAAATAATTCGTGAAACTTACCACGCGCGATGGCACTGGTCACAGATGTAGTTGACATGCGAGTTACATGCAGGTTTAAGGCACTTTGGACACACAAGCTTGGTTCTGGCATTAGAAGAGGAAGGGCAGAGAGGGCATATGCCTCAAAAGTCACTATAGAAGGCTCTTCTTCATCGCTACTCACGAAAAGGGCCTGCAAATACTCTTCCTCCGTCAGGCTTCTCTTTGCCATGCTGAAATCTGATAATAGAAAAAAATTGAAAATTAGAAATTTGCCTCAAAATCAAATTTTCGCTGCCCTCCGATCCAATATGGCGATTGGTACGGGTAGCTACACCATTCACTGATATTTTCCGATAAACACAATAAAATTATTTCACTAAGTAATAATGTAGTAATGTAAAATGCAAAACTTTTGCAATTGCGTGACTTACCTGAGTAACGGTAGCGTGGTGTCAGATATGCACCATTTACAACTTTGGAGGGCGATAGCGGGTGAAGGTTGCGGAGCAGAGGTGACACACATGTTGCTTTTACTGAGGCCGGTGAATGACTAACGCTCCCTGAAATACAAGCGAGATTATGCCAGGCGTCTATGCGCAGAAACCAAAAAACGCGTTTTGCGCAGCGTCCTGGTGCGGATCTGACACAACGCTACCTGTCCAGGGTTAAGGAAAAAGAATGATCCTTTCCACACCATGCCGTACTTTAGAAATTTTGTTATGCCCAACGATGCGTAAGTCACAGAATGTCATGGCACTGTTGGTCACCGCTCTGCAGGAAGTGCTGCTCTTCCACCTTTAAACTCTTTCACTCCTGTGACGTGAGATAAGAATGGTTCTCTGTCGAGTGTCAGGCGATCTTATCTAGCTGGAACGCGGCTTTCGTAATGAAGAGGATTATTAATGTATTTATGCATTTCTCTCCCCAAAGATATAAATCCAGAATGCCCGGAGGAGGCGCTCAACTTAGGATAGCAGCGACCAATCATGGCCCACTCAGCCAGCGTCAATATTCTAGAGTTTTCTTTCAAATTAATGGTGTTAAAAAACAAAAGAAAATCAATATTCATATTATATATTTTGTCAGTATTTGTGATCAGGCCTAAATTAACCAAACTTAAGATAAACTAACCTAACCAGACTAACCTAAATTGACCTAACCTATCCTAATCTAACCGAATCTATTTAACCTAACCTGACTTAACCTAACCTAATCTAATGTAACCTAACCCAACCCCTCCTAAACTGACCTAACCTAATCTTAAAGTGTAATCACCATGCCCAGGTACAACTTCGCATTTTTTTTCTTTCGTAATTATTTATTTTTACGAGAACCATATTTAAAACAAATATCTTAACTCAAAGGTAGTTTTTAAGGGACTTTTTCGACGAAAATACTCGTATTTATCGTCTGCTAATTTCCATTCTAAAACACAGCATACCAACCCAAGCCCTCTCAATTAACAATATCGTCTTGTAGCGCAACAGACGGTTCCTTCAGCGATATTGAGAGGATTTCATCGTCTTTTGAGAGTAGCCTCGACCTCGTAAATATCTCTGACTACAGGCAAGATGTGTGGATTGACGGTATAGTTATGGGCTATTTTGAACCAAAATATCTCTCTGAAGAAGTTTTCATTATTAATACATCGTTGGCGCTTGCCTGTATGCATGTTAGTTCTGCAATGCTGTCTTTGGGCGCTGAAAAAAAAGGACGCAAGGGTAGTATATACGCACTCAATATTGTCAGTATGCTCCTACACAAAATACTCTACATCATGGTCATACTACGCCTCCTGGATACCACAAAAGCTTTATAAACAATTATTTCTATACCTTAATACACATTTTTTTTTTTCATCTCGGCCCTAGAGTGCCAGTAAAAAGGATAATAATGTTGCTGGTTACTACTAGATAAATCTAATTATTCTTTACACGACAAGTTAAATACATTATTTTAGATAGTTTAAACACTATATAAGGACGTAAGCATCACTAAAAGTATTGCTAAGAACATAGTAATCCGTTCCACTAAATAATAATTTTATTTATTTATTCATTTATTTATCTATTTATTCATTTATTTATTCATATACTGCACGCTCTGTTTTCTACCTTGTTTTATTCCCCCCTTTTGTTATATTTATTGTGTATAATTTCTTTGGTAATAACATATTATTTCTTCAGGTTTTAATTTGTAGTGATTCCTTTCTTTACTTAATCATTGCATATGTTTATTGTATACGTAACTCTCCTTTATTGTATATGTAATACTCATTTATTATACATGTAGTACGTAATCTCAGTATATATTTATTGTAAATGTTTTGTATAAGTAAGCCTATGTAGTTATTACATTATATAAGTGCCCTATACACAATTATATAACCGATTATATACATCATTAGGCATACGCCCCAAGAGTATGCGCTGTTGCCAATTTTACGTGCCATAGCATTAGGGTATTTAGTATAACATTACCCTTAAACGTTTTGCACACATATTCCTCATTATATGTAATTATCCTCTTATTTCAGTATATTCTTATGTATATACCTATCTGTGTTTGTCTGTATTGCTTTGCCTACGATTCTATGCATATTCATAAACTGTGACTTAGTCACGCGCATGTAACTACGTATTTACGAACTTCAAAGTGCGCAAGAATTAATCGGAATGCACAGCATTGTTAACAGCTCTTAGATCTACACGCAACACGTATACCGGGGAATGTCCGACAACGACACCATGAATACCCCTACTCCGCCTACAACCACCGTAGCCACTTCAACGACAGCAGCAGCAGCAGGAAGCACTTCTTCATCCACGCATTCCACGACTTCGGCCGCCGTCGCTGTTCGACCCCCACCATTCGATGAAGCATCGCCGGCAAGATGGTTTTCGTTGCTAGAGGCGCAATTTGCACTAGCCAACATAACTGTCCCTCTTACGAAGTTCAACCATGCACTCGCGAACTTAACCATCCCAGTGCTCAAACAACTTGACGACGATGTCGTTTACTCCGGCGACTATGACCGCTTGAAGAGGGCGCTGATCGACGTCCTTACCAGTTCTCCGCCGGAACTCTTCGATGCCTTGGTCCACCAGAACAACATCATGTACGACAACCCAACGACCTTCCTACGAGAACTCCGCACCATAGGGAAGCAACTCGGTGTCGACGATGACTTCATCCGTCTGAAGTTTCTACGTGCAGTGCCAAGTGGCATCCGACCATTACTTGTAGCACACGCCGACTCCCTAGATGAATTGGCCCGCATCGCCGATACACTCAAGGCCCATGGCCGCGGAAACAAAGGGATAAGTGCGTCATCAGTGAACAAGCCTGTGCCAAGGGCTCCGCAGAGTAATAGTGTGCCAGTGTGTCGTAGTGGTAACCCCACTACGCGTAGTTCCGCGTATACTACCTCTTCACTCGGATTAACTCCATTTTACGATGGCCAAAGGGAACGAGTGTGCCGTTACCACCTCTTCTACGGCAACAGTGCTAGAACTTGCAAAACGTGGTGCATCTTATCTTCAAAGTGTGATAACGTTTTCCCCAGCTCGCACCCCAATTCACGCCCTAACTCACGTCCCCCGTCACCAGGCCCTCAGCTTAACATGTCGGGAAACTCGATGGGCAATCTGTAGAAGTATCCCTTGCAACCACAGGACTGCCACTCGTTATAAGTGCTTCAGTAGGTTGCAAGAACTATGAATTCCTTATCGACACCGGTTCTCAAGTCTCTCTCATTCCCTACAACTCAAGTTTAACTCCACTGCTCCGCTCCACGGTAGTGCAACTTACGAATGCTTCAGGTACCCGCATTCGTACGTACGGCGAAGTCGACGTGGAACTTGGAATTCAACGTATCAGACGTTCTTTTCCATGGTCCTTCGTCGTTGCTGATGTCGTCCGCCCAAATCTTGGAACAGATTTTTTAATGTAATATGCCCTTGTAGTTGATTGTAAAAATCGTATCCTCCACGGCCCGTCCACTGCATGCACCATTCCCCTTACGCACGTCTGGCAGCATTAGCTGCCCGACGTGCGATGTTGCGTCATAATAATCGCATTATAAAAAATAAAGTCAGTGCTCAATCGTTTGTTCTCTTTCACCCGTGTATTTTGATAACCATAGAAAACTGATGAAGCCAGTTTAGAGAGAATGAAAATTACGTAGGTACGACTACAATTAACATAATCAAGATGGCGACGTCGGCAACATCGAGTACCCACTTGCTCCTCATGCCGCCTACGTAGGCGTCACCGTATGGAAGTGGTTACGGCTTCTCCTCTCCCTATCTCTTCACACGCGGTACATTATGGGGATATCGATTTTAGAGCCATTGCTCTTCTTTCAGAATTCCCCGTACTTACCGCGCCCCGACAACTATCTGATCCTCAAACACTAGAAGGTACTATTTATCATCATATTGATACAGGTGATTCTTCCCCCGTATCCTTTAAAGTAAGGCAATTGATAGGTGAGAAGCTCAAGGCGGCAAAGGATGAATTTCAAGTGTTGCTTAATGCAGGGATCATACGACGTTCCAACTCACCTTGGGCATCCCCACTTCATTCGGTTCCCAAGAAAGAACCACATTCCTGGAGACTTTGCGGAGATTACCGAGGTCACAACAATGTAACTGTAAGTGACAAATATCTCATACCACACTTGCGCTCTCTCACCATGTCACTTAAGAATAAGGTTATATTCACTAAGTTAGACTTATAACGTGCATATCTGCAGATTCCTGTAGCTGAACAAGACATTCCTAAGACTGCGATATGCACGCCTTTTGGTTTGTTTGAATTCTTGTACATGCCCTTTGTGTTGAAAAATGCCGGGGTCACATTTCAGCGTTTCATAAATACTCTCTAAGCTAACGTAAACAACATATTTACGTACCTTGATGATGTACTGATTGCTAGTGAGACCCTTGAAAGAACATATTTCAGATGTTCACACTGTTCTTTCCATTTTGGCTCAGCATAACATGCGACTTTCTCTCGACAAATGTCAATTCTTCAAGTGAAACCTTACCTTTCCTGATTACGAGATTAGCTCAAAAGGGATTAAGCCACCTAAAGACCGTACCACGGCCATTTCCGATTTCCCTTTACCCCAGACTTCACAGGCTTTACGCCGTTTCATGGGTATGATCAATTTCTTTCGGCTCATGATCCCTAACTTTGCAACCGTAGCTTATTTCCTTACTGAGCTTCTTAAACAATATCCTTCTTCAAAGTGTCTCACTTGGACTGACGCAGCAAAGGAATCCTTCAATAATTTGAAGCAAGCCTTACTGGACTGTCCAACCTTAGCTTACCCTTCCCTAATACCGACAAACTACCAAGCCTAGCCGTTGGCGCCGCTCTCTATCAAGTTATAGACGGCGAGCCAACGCTCCTGAGTTTTTACTCGAAGAAACTCTCGGACACACAACGTGCCTATTCTACCTACGACCGCGAGTTATTAGCTGCTTACATCGCAGTTTTGCATTTTAGGACTCTGATGGACATACAGTTACCCTATTTCTTAACCACAAACCCCTCGTTGCTGCCCTTTACTCTAAATCTCTTGCTAAAACTGACAGACAACAACGACAACTCTCCGTCCTTTCTGAATATGTTTCCGCAGTCAAGTATATCCGCGGTGACAACAATGTCGTTGCCGATTACTTATCTCCCACGACGTGCGCCGTTTCACCCGATGTCTTTGACTTAAGTGGCACCGCTCAAAGTCAGGCAACAGATGACGAACTGGAAACTTTCAAGCCTAGATTCTCTAAATTCACCTTACCCTTCAATTTAACACTCTGGTGTGATACCTCTACTAAGACTCCTCGACCTTTTGTTCCATTACCCTTACGTAATGACGTAGTCTCTTCTTTGCATAACCTTTCTCATCCTGGTGTTCAGTCCACCTCTAAGTTGGTAAAACAACGTTACTTCTGGCCATACATTGATGGAGATGTAAAGACGTTTGTGAGACAATGCTACTCTTCCTAACTATCCTTATCCTCTCCCCTACAAATACTTATTGACTTCCATCGACCGAACTACGCGTTGGACTGAAGCAATTCCCCTCATTGACACTACTGCCACTTCTGTAGCAATCTCTTTTGTGAATGGTTTGATATGCCTCTTCGGTGTTCTACTTCATATCATCACGGATAGAAGTTCCCAGTTCGAGAGTGAACTTTTCTCTCAGCTTTCATCTATCATTGGCTTCCACCATATGCGTACTACTAGTTATCACCCCCAAGCTAACGGCATGATTGAACGTTTCCAACGCTCTCTGAAATCAGCTCTTCGCGCTAGGCAAGATAACTAGTTTTACTCCTTACCTATCGTCCTTCTTGGCTATCGCATGACACCTCACGTCACTAAATTTTCCGCATTTATCGCTGTTACTGGCGCTCATATGTTATGCCCTTCCGTTGCCATTACTAAGGAACACAACCCCTCCTCGGACGACGCAACCATCCTTCGTCTTATCAAGGAAATACAATCTATCAATTTCCAAGACCTTGCATCCGGTGACTGTCATACACCACCTCAACCATATGTCCCTCATGACCTTCACTCTTACTCTAAAGTTTGGGTACGAGTCGACAGAATTCGTAAGAGTTTGGAGGTTCCCGTACTCTGGTCCTTATGATGTTATTCGACGTGAACCTAAGTACTTCATCCTTAACCTACCTCAAGGTTTCCATTGATCGTTTGAAACAAGCTTTCCTCCCTGTTTCTCCTCGACCTAAGACCGGTCTCCATGTAATCCCAAACATACCCTCAACACCTTCCACTCCTACTATTCCTCCTTCGTCCACTTCGGACACTTCCAATGTCATTCCACCGAGTTTCATACCACCCACAGCTGATGCCAATGACCTTGGCCACCCTATCACCTCTTCCCCTCCCTCCCACCCTCATACTTCCGGTCTTCCATACACAACTCGTGCAGGCAGGACAGTTATATTCCACGATAAATAAGATTTTTATTACTACTAAATACTTTCTTCTCTGACGCTATTACATTATTACATTACATTATTACATTATATAAGTGCCCTATACACAATCATATAACCGATTATATACGTCATTAGGCATACGCCCCAAGCGTATGCGCTGTGCCAATTTTACGTACCATAGCATTAAGGTATTTAGTATAACGTTACCCTTAAACGTTTTGCACACATATTCCTTATTATATATAATCATCCTCTTATTTCAGTATATTCTTATGTATATACCTATATGTGTTTGTCTGTATTGCTTTGCCTACGGGATCTACCTAGCAAGAGAGTATCAGGAAAGTGGGTCGCGAGAGCGTGCCCATGCTAAGGCTAAGCCCCAAGCATCCGCCTGGAAGCAGATTACTTCCTGACGTGCTTGTGTGTAGATCGATGTAATTAAACTCCCAACATAAAAACCAGTGTTTTGTATTTAACCACAAATTTTTTAAGCTTATTTATCTGATAGATTTGATAAAAAAGCTCTTACCATTTGTTTTGCATAATGGTTTAAAAAGGTCATTTAATATTGGAAGAGAATCTAGCCACATAATTTAGCTCTCCGTCTATGTTCTGTACATGAATATAATTGTTGCTCGGCGGTTATTATAAGCTTTCTTCTCCTGCCTTTCTCTCTGAGTTCTCCATGTTTATGTTATTATTCTCCACCTCTTTTCTCGAGTTTTTTTCTTCCCAATCATGTACTTTCCTCAACAGTTCTTTCTTCATTTTCATGATTCCTAAATTTGATACTGAATAGCCAGCGGCACTCAACACGATCATTATTTGTCGAACACAATGACGATGCATGAAGAATGAACAGAATATATGACGTCACTGCGAAGCAAATGGCGTCACGGGTAGTGATAAAAAAAAAAATCAGATTTATTTTTTTATTTTATTTTTATTTTTTTTTACACTGCCAAAGTTGCCCAGATATTAATATTGAGTATATAAAGATAGGTGTAAGTACTTGGTTCACCCCTCCACGTATGTGTACCTATCTTCAGACGCTATAAAAATAAGCATAAGCAATTGACTTTTTGTCAGATACTGCAACAAGTGTAGATGCTGTATATGGGCCAATATGGCAACTTTACAAAATCTAAATAAGCATGAAGCTATTTGCCAATATATTGTGTCTGCATACACCAGCAATATCATCAACCTGAAAACAAACAAGCATTGATCAGTCTATGTGCCTGCATACAATATATCCATATGCTGTACATATGTTTGATGGACTGCTATAAATGGTTTCCTCCATGTATATCCATTATAGTCTTCTAAAATCCACTCCAGTCTTAGCACAGTCTTCAAGGATTGAACACTACAAATTTTCCTTACTACATCACTCCATGTCATGTGGCTCCTACCGCTCCTCCTCAGACTCCTCTATATCAGATGAAATCATGACTCTTCATGATGTTACATATTCCTACAGTTCTTACCTGACATTAGTCCAACTATCACACAATACTGCAACACTAGAAGCAGATGCTACTAGTCCCTTAACAGTTACAGAACACTCCTGGTAGACCCTCTCAAGAAGATTGTTTGAGATTGAGTCCCGGCTCGGAATCTTTAAAGATGGCCTCAGAGTCTTGAAGAACTTTGTTCACAACTTATTACCCTTTTGCTTAGTGGACAGCCACTTGCATAGGAAGCCTGGGCTAACTACAACTGACCTTCCTGTAATGCATTTGATTTCCATTAATCATGATACTGATAGACAGATTACTGAATGTTGACATTGGAGACACATTAGTATATACAATATATAACTATAACATAGTATGTACTTACTGTTTGTGTTTCTGTCATTCTTTCAACATATGTGTATGAAGCAATCTTCTGCTGTGTTAACTTTTTGGCTTTGGCAGGAGTGGAAGTCACTGGAGTGATTCCAGAACTGATAGAGACAGATGATCCAAGTCTACTTGTTGTGCCTGTGGCTGTGTCAGGTCTGGGCAGAGCCATCGGAATCGGATTTGTAAAAAATGAGTCTTCTAATGTCCTTTGCATTGTATGAGTACTTGTACTTGTTGCACTTGTATCATGCAAGAGCAACTGCAGTTTCATGTCTGAGTCACTGTCTATGCCTTGTGATCTTCCCTCAGTAGTTTCAGCATGAGTAAGAACTGTTTTTTGGCCTTTACCACGTGTCAAATACTTCTTGATTTTTTCACCACATTTCTTGCACTGAACTATATGGTTTACCATCCGACTTCCGTTTTTTGACAGTACTTTCGAGCAAAATAAACATTTCACTTTTGCCACTTTCCCATCACTTGGGACATCTTTGAATAATTTGGCAACTGGAGTCTTCTTCCTGCCTGGCATTGTAGGTTTTACTCACACTACTCACACAACAACAGAGTACAGGACTGATAAAAAAGACACGAACAACTTACAATGTTGCCAAATCTCAGTCACAGTGGTGCCAAACCTATTATGAGACAAAATTCCAGAAACAACACCAAATTGGCAGGAAACGCTTATATATAACCACCATCAAAGGCATATAATTAACACACATGCATTTGAGAGTTAAAGATGCAACAGGTTCATTGTAAAATCAATAAAATACATCAAAACATGACACAAAATGGGTAATGACCTAAAATCATATAAAAAAAACTTTATTTGAGGGGTATACTGTTTTATTTGATAATGTGTTTTTTTCTTGCCGAGATATTTAAGACAGAATATTAAAAAAACAAAAAGTACTTGTTTTTGGGGGGTCACTTTTTTTTTTTTTTTTTTTTTTTGTAAAAAAAAAAAGTGCTTGAAAAAACGGCATATTTTTTTTTATTTATTTATTGAGTTGCATCACTAGTCACGGGTAGGTTTTACGATAATATTCTAAGTAGACGAAATTTTGAAGCAGAGACATAATTTCAAATTACAATAGATAAAAAACGAAAAAGTTTTTGAGCAATCTTTTTAGTTATTATTGGCTTTGGTAAGTACAAAAAACATATTCCGATAGAATTATACACCTTTAATTTACAAAGTGGTTACACTTTAATTCAACTTGCCTAATCGGGTTCGCGTCAACCAGCCATCATCTTGACAATTTCAGTATGCAGTGCTCCCCCTCCGTGCACTCTTAACATTTTTTTCTTCTTCTAAAGAGGTCACGTATGCCACCCACACCCCCGCTTCGAGTAGCCGCCGTGCGGAATCAGGGGCCGCATCACAGTCAGTCAAACATAACAGATATGAAAGAAAACGAGATAGGGAGGAGGGTGTACCTATTTTCGGCAGACTTATTAATTAATCTATTTATTTTTTCAGCCTTTATCATTGACGTGGAGGGATGACTCTTGTCACAGTAAGGTTTCAGACTTTATGCTAGGGCGATACACACATACATAACACACACACACACACACACACACACACACACACACACACACACACAC
Source organism: Oratosquilla oratoria (assembly GCF_046742065.1). Lineage (NCBI taxonomy): Eukaryota > Metazoa > Arthropoda > Malacostraca > Stomatopoda > Squillidae > Oratosquilla > Oratosquilla oratoria. The sequence continues at coordinate 10,983,035 of NC_134803.1, read as the reverse complement.
ACACACACACACACACACACACACACACACACACACACACACACACACACACACACACACACACACACACACACACACACACGGCTCGGTGGCGGATTGGTAAGGCACTGGCCTCACAAGCCGGAGAACCGGGGTTCGATTCCCCGGCCGGGTGGAGATAAGTTGGGTTTGTCTCCTATCACGTGTAGCCCCTGTTCACCTAGCAGTGAGTAGGTACGGGATGTTAGTCAAGGAGTTGTGACCTTGCTGTCCCGGTGTGTGGTGTGTGAGTGGTCTCAGACCTACCCAGAGATCGGCAAATAATGAGCTCTGAGCTCACTGCCGTAGGGTGGTGTCTGGCTGTCTCGAACAGAGGCTGCAGCAGATCCGAGGTGAATACACACACACACACACACACACACACACACACACACACACACACACACACACACACACACACACACACACACACACACACACACACACACATACACACACACACACACACACACACGCGCGCGCACATACACACACACACACACACACACACACACACGCACGCACGCACACACACACACACACACACACACACACACACACACACACACACACACACACACACACACACACACACACACACAAACAGACACAAACACATATCAACCTCCTACAGACACATGCACGCTCAACCACTTAGAAATATACAGAGCTGATAAGAAATCCCTTTCGGTTGTATTGTCTCTGTCCATTTGCAACATTCACCACCCACACCTATCTCTTGCCTTCTCTCCTCCTTGTTTAACATACATTCTTTTTGTATCCAGTGCCTCTTTTATCTCCATCCATCTCACCTTTTGTCTTCTCATCAAGTTCCTACCATCCACTTCTAAGAACATAAGATGGGGGAAACTGCAAGAGACCATAAGGCCCACACTTGACAGTTCCATGTTCATTACCATCAATCATCCTTGTCTTTAAAGTTATATAATCGCTTAAAACAACCAGACTTTTCTGCACTCATTGCATGATTACTAAATATATTCTGCTTTCCACATATTGTGTTCGTTTCTTTACACATTTTTCCACATTCCCAAATCATCCCACCATACTTTGATCCACCCTATTTGCTAATTGTTTCCACATCCCCCAGCCATATTTCATAAACACCTCATTCTATACCTGTTTAAGCTGTTCTTTTCTGTGTGAGTGCGCGCGTGCATGGTTGTATATGTGTAACTGCATATATATGTTTATATATACACACAAGCACATACACACACACACACACACACGCTCGCGCGCACGCACACACACACACACACACACACACACACACACACACACACACACACACACACACACACACACACACACACACACACACACACACACACACACACACACACACACACACACACACACACACACACACACACACACACACACACACACACACACACACACACACACACACACACTCGTGGCGCAGTGGTAGAGTTCCTGCCTGCCACAACGGCGGTCCGGGTTCGAATCCCACCCAGGGCTGAAATAATTTCAGTATCACTACGCTGCAAGTCGTTACTCCAACTCTCGTAGGCGGGGAGTTGGGTGTTTGTGTGTGCGTATATGGTCACAGCATTTACCCATAGACTAGTCATATACGAGCTCTGAGCTCTCTTCCAGGAGGGAAATGGCTGTCAATCACGACTCCATGACATGATCCAAGACAATGGTGAATGACATACCATAGCAAATCACACACACACACACACACACACACACACACACACACACACACACACACACACACACACACACACACACACACACACACACACACACACACACACACACACACACACACACACACACACACACACACACACACGACTCGGTGGCGCGGTTGGTAGAGTTCCCCACCTGTCACTACGGCGGCCCGGGTTCGAATCCTGCCAAGGGCTGAAATAATTTCAGTATCGCTGCGCTTCGAGTCGTTACTCCAACTCTCGTGGGCGGGGAGTTGGGTGTGTGTGTGCATGTAAGGTCACATCATTACCCATAGATCGGTCATACGAGCTCTAAGCTCTCTTCCGGGAGGGAAATAGCTGTCGATCACGAGTCCAGAACGTGATCGAAAGACCAAGATGAATACACATACCTCGTGGCGCGGTGATTAGAGTTCTCGCCTCCCACCAGCGAAAAAAATACACGGGAGCGACGAGCGATTTCTCTCGGGAAAGTTCCAATGTCGCTCTCGCAAATCCAATAGCGGGAGCGATCCCCCACAAAAAAATCGCTCCCGCGGCAAGATTCAACATTTTTCATGCATTATCCATCATTTGGCAATCCCTGAATCCCATCACCATTGATGAAAGGATCAGAGCAAACATAGCTTACACGTGATCAATCATTGCATTATCAATCGATATCATAAACGTAACGCATCAATCAACTTTAATTTGTTGATGTACGTACGTATGTGTACGCGGTATAGCTGCTAGAGTTCAATGGCTTACCTAGCCTAGCTTCGTATCAGATGCATGCGCACGTATACT
>NC_134803.1:10968001-10970501 GCF_046742065.1 Oratosquilla oratoria | reverse complement strand
GGCTACCAGGACGGCCCAGACGTCCGTCACGTGTACTTCTTCCACTACCTCTCCGAATGCCCTCTTCACTATGTGATATATTCTGTACCTTGTTTCTTCATCTTATAATTCCTTCTTTGTATCTGCACTGAAGATGTAATTATACGAAAGCGCTCTGCTTCGTTAGTTTACTTTTCCTAGTGGTTACTTACGCATATATATATACATACATATATATATATACATACATATATATATATATATATATATATATATATTCCTCTGCAACACCGAACGTTCTCCGAGTATATATATATATATATATATATATATATATATATATATATATATATATATATATATATATATATATATATTCCTCTGCAACACCGAACGTTCTCCGAGGGGTTGCAGACGTGATGTGGCGTGACAATATTATACGGGGCGTGTAACATGATACACAACGTAACGTGATACGTGGTGTAACACAGCGTAACATGATGCGTGACATAGCGTGAAAAAACATGATAGTGTCCTAATGTAACGTAACGTATCATCGTGTTACGTAACGGTACAGTCGACAGCTGTTCCCGCTTCCACTACAACTGGTGGTTATCCTTGGGGGCGGGGGTGGAGTTGCGTGGGAAGGAGAAATGAGGGGAGAGGAAGGAGTTGGGGCAGAGGGAGGGAGGAGAGTTGAGAGGACAAGTGTAGTGGGGCAGAGGGAGGTGGAAATTGGGCAAGTGGGTAAGGAGGTAGGGGTGGGCGAGGAAGAGGGGGAGGGAAGTAGGTGAGGAAGGATGGGCGGGCACGGAGGAAAAAGTGATGGGAAGGGAGGAAGGGGCAGCAGGAGCTGGGAAAGAAAAGGATGGGTGGCTGAAGGAGCGAAGAAGAAGAAGAAGAAGAAGAAGAAGAAGAAGAAGAGAGACAGAAACAGATAGGGTATCGGGGAGAAAGGAGTAGGGAGGTCTCGATGACCTTGACAGCTTTCGTTCTGGCGAACCTCAAACGATTTGGGGTCAAAGGTTGCCTGGCTTTAGCTAAATCAAAATATTCACACTGTCATATCTCTGGGTTGAAGCCATTGGCCTTTTTAGCACCGTAGCCTACCATATAATTTGTTTAAGTGGCACCTGACGATAGGGCGTGGGAAGGTGAAGAGGAGGAGGTGAAGGAGGAAGAGGAGATAGGAGGTGGTTTCACCAAAGCCCGGCCACCCGGAAGGAAAAGCCTCTCCATGTTGACACCTGACACCTGCTCTCCTCGCCGCGAACATGACACCTGCACTCTGCAACACCTGCACACACTAACACCTTCACAGGAAACACTCGCAAACAATAACACACCCGCATTTGAGAGAGTGGAGAAGTGGGCGGTTCACAGCATCACCCCCATATATCAGACTAACTATGAAGCTCTCATCTGGGAGGTTAATAGCTGGCGATCATGAGTCCAACACGTGATCTAAGATCATGGTGAATCACACACACACACACACACACACACACACACACACACACACACACACACACACACACACACACGCACGCACGCACGCACACACAAACACACACACACACACACACACACACACACGCACGCACACGCACACACGCACACACACACACGCACACGCACACACACAGTGCAGTGCAGTGGTTAGAATTACCGGCTGCCACTACGGCGGTCAGGGTTCGAATCCCGTCCAGGGCTGAAAAAATATCAGTATCGCTGCGCTGCGGGTCGTTCCTCCAACTCTCGGTCATATATGAGCTCTGAGATCTCTTCTGGGAGGGACATAGATGTCGATCACGAGTCCAACAAGTGACCCAAGACCATGGTTAACCACACACGCGCGCGCGCGGTGCGCACATACACACACATACACATGCACCCGTGCGCACACAAACACACTCACATGCACACACACACACACACACACACACACACACACACACACACACACACACACACACACACACACACACACACACACACACACACACACACACACACACACACACACACACACACACACACACACACACACACACACACACACACACACACACACACACACACACACACACACACACACACACCCGGTGGCGGATTGGTAAAGCACTGGCCTCACAAGCCGGAGAACCGGGGTTCGATTCCCCGGCCGGGCGGAGACAAGTTGGGTTTGTCTCCTTTCACGTGTAGCCCCTGTTCACCTAGCAGCGAGTAGGTACGGAACGTTAGTCAAGGAGTTGTGACCTTGCATTCCCGGTGTGTGGAGTGTGAGTGGTTTCAGACCTACCCAGAGATCTGCTAATAATGAGCTCTGAGCTCACTGCCGTAGGGTGGTGTCTGGCTGTCTCGAAAAAATGCTGCAGCAGATCCGAGGTGAATACACACACACACACACACACACACACACACACACACACACACACACACACACACACACACACACACACACACACACACACACACACTTGCGCCACACTCCGAGAGACACGACATCTGCATACGGTGT
>NC_134803.1:10950501-10955501 GCF_046742065.1 Oratosquilla oratoria | reverse complement strand
TTACAAGCTTGAACGTAGTAGTATTGACTCGTTGGCTGATGGCATTAGTGAAGGGAAGGGCGCAGAGTATGTTATTTTTTAATTTATCTAATTACTATTTCCGCCGTCCTGGTGGTATACTTTTTAAATTTTATTTCGAGTAACAATAGATTATTTAATATTGGGGTTGACTCACAAATGTCCTCAACTGAACATCGCGACTCATGTATCATCGTAGAAAGCAGCTGCTTGCATTTACAGCCGGCTGGACCCGGCTTCCCGAGCATCACGCCTGCGACCAGTAAAGCCCGCGCGGGCTGAGGAGCATCCAAGCACCGGGCCGCCCGCAGAGCTGTGCAGACTCTATAACCTTCTCTGTAAGGAGTCCCTACCACCCCTCACCCACTACCTCCCTTTGGCTAAGCGTGATGACGTCACCAGACAGGGCAAGGGTGTGGCGGCCGCGTCTGGATGGGTTGTCAGATGTACGATTGTCGTTCCAGGTTCAGCTGCCTTCAATTACTTTCCTTCTTCTTCTCCCATCTCTCTCCAACATAATTCTTTCAAACGTAATATTTAAAGGAATATGGAGGTTATGGGTTCGGCGTGGTTTTATGAGCTCGATTAATCCTGGCTACATATCAAATGATGTCGATCGCTCATCAGAAACCAGTCTTCTTAGCTTCCGTGGAATTTATAAATAGATGCACTGGACTTGACCATCCTTGTGTATCTCATTTTCTCGTCCAGAGCTTGTTCTTTAAGATGCATCCATTTGCGTGTGTCCATGTTTGTGTTTGGCCACATATGTATTGCTGTCTAATACGAATTTAATCCTATTTGTTAGAACTATCAAGCCGATCGCATCCGAGTTTCACTGAAAGTTTATATGAAAATAACGACTGCTGTCTGACCAGGACGTGAAGTATTATATAGAATATTTCATTGCAGCATCTAAAGTATGGGCAAACTTCACAGATCATCAGACAAAAGATCTCTGGACTTGGAGTCGGCTTCCACATGGGCTGCTCCTTGGCCGTATTTGGCACATAACCGGATAGGACAGTTTTCGCTGGCTGTTCCACAACAGTTTTCACACCCGCATCGTCGGTCCAGGCCGTAGTGGGAAGGGTGGAGATCAATACCACCCGCCACTTGAACGTGAATTCGTTTAGTTGCATAGATTTGGTGTGTGTGTGTGTGTGATTCACCATGGTCTTGGATCACGTGTTGTACTCGTGATCGACAGCTATTTCCCTCCCGGAAGATAGCTCAGAGTTCATATATGACCGATCTATGGGTAATGCTATGAACTTACACGCATACACACACCCAACTACCCGCCCACGAGATTTGGAGTAGCGACTCGCAGCGCAGCGATACTAGAATTATTTCAGTCCTGGGCGGGATTCGAACCCGGATTGCCACAGTAGCGGCTGGGAACTTTGTGTGTGTGTGTGTGTGTGTGTGTGTGTGTGTGTGTGTGTGTGTGTGTGTGTGTGTGTGTGTGTGTGTGTGTGTGTGTGTGTGTGTGTGTCTGTATTCACCTCGGATCTGCTACAGTCTCTGTCGAGACAGCCAGACACCACCCTACGGCAGTGAGCTCAGAGCTCATTATATGCCGATCTCTGGGTAGGTCTGAGACCACCCACACACCACACACCGGGACAGCAAGGTCACAACTCCTTGACTAACGTCCCGTACCTACTCACTGCTAGGTGAACAGGGGTTACACGTGAAAGGAGACAAACCCAACTTATCTCCGCCCGGCCGGGGAATCGAACCCCGGTTCTCTGGCTTGTGAGGCCAGTGCTTTACCAATCCGCCACCGAGTGTGTGTGTGTGTGTGTGTGTGTGTGTGTGATCATGCTCTTCTGTATAAAGTGCGAGTATACGTGTCCCTTGACTAGAATACGATTCGTTCTCATATTATCCTGTTTCTCGACTCTATCTTAACGGAAACCGTAGTACCGAGAACAACACCTCCCAGTTTATTCCATTTATCCACGACCGAACACGCCTGCGCGCCTCCCCATGCACGAGCGTGTGCATCTCCGACTGGGCCCGACCCGGCCCCTTTTCCCTTCGCGCTGATGAAATGAGTGGCGAGCGAAACAGCCTCGAAGGCGCGCTGGAAATGCGACCGACCGACCGACCGACCGACCTCAGGGGCCGCCGAGCACGCGAGCGCCATCAACGCCCGGCCGGCCGGCCGCCCGCCCGCCCGTCCCCTTCTTGTCAACGCCAAAACAACTGTCCCGCTGCTGGCCGCCGCCCCCCGACTGCTGCCTAACAACCCGTCTCTGCCGTTGCCGTCACCCCTCTCCGCACGCTCCACGCCCTTTGCATGTGTGTGTACGCGCGCATGCCTTGTGTGTGCGTGCTTGCTTGTGTGTGCGCGTACGCGTGTTGGTGTTGCGCGCTTGTTTGTGTGTATGTATGTGTGTGTATGCTTGTGTGCATGTGTGTGCGTGTGAATGCCCGTGTATTTGCGTGCACGCGATTACATGCGGACGTGTGCGCACACTCGTGTTATTTCTCTTGGTGGTTTACAAATCAGTACAACGTGACAACTTAATACTTCTTAATTTCAGAAAGCTGCATTTGTGTGTGTGTGTGTGTGTGTGTGTGTGTGTCTGTGTGTGTGTGTGTGCGTGATATATATATATATATATTTATATATATATATATATATATATATATATATATATATATATATATATAGAGAGAGAGAGAGAGAGAGAGAGAGAGAGAGAGAGAGAGAGAGAGAGAGAGAGAGAGAGAGAGAGAGAAAGAGAGTTTGTGCGTGTGCGCGTGCGTTCGCCAGCCTGCAGCTGTTTGTCGAGGGGGGAAGGAAGTGTCCACAGTCGGCGAACCGGTGTCGAGAGATCAAGACGAACCGATGTCGAACGGCCGTCCTAATGGGAAGCAGTGAAGCCTTGCGATGCAGCGAAATGATTTTGTGAACTCGGACTAAGGCGTGTGTCTTCCTGGCACCTTATTAACTCCAATGGCTGAAACAATAGTTCCGCTAGTATTAGTAGTAGTAGCAATAACAGTATTAGTAGCAACAGTAGTAGTGATAGTACCAACAATAGAAGTAGTAGTAGTTGTAGTAGAAAATATTAGATATGGAAGTAAAACTAACAGTGGAAATGCTAGTAATAGTAGAAGTACCAATACAGAATATAGAATTATGAAGTAGTAGTTCCAGTGGCTATAATACCGTTGAAGAAAGCAGACATAAAATATGCTGCCATCGTCATTCTCTTGGTTATCCTATTAAATATTCTTGCCTTTATCAGATATTCATTTACATATTGTTGTAATGATGACATTCTTAATCCGTTTTAAGTTGTCAGTTTCTACGATATTATGATCAGTTTTATTACTGTAAGAATCAGTGACTTGTTCATCATTTTCATGAAACTATTGGCATGAGTTCACTGTCAACTGTATATTTCAAATGGTATTCAGCTGGTAATGGGAGGAAATCACACTCACACACACACACACACACACACACACACACACACACACACACACACACACACACACACACACACACACACACACACACATACACACACACACACACACACACACAAACACACACACGCACACACACACACACACACACACACACACACACACACACACACACGCACACACACACACACACACACACACACACACACACACACACACACACACACACACACACACACACACACACACACACACACACACACACACACACACACACACACACACACACACACACACACACACACACACACATCTCCGACGTCGCTCATAATAGGAAACAAAAGATCAATATGAATTTTAGCTTGTTTATATTACAGTGTTATATTTTTTGTTGCATTTATATTAAAAGAGGCAAACTTCGAAGGTTTTAGGCAAAGAATGGTAATTCCAGTGAGAAAATTGATCACCGTAGTGCTAGGGAGAAACTAGAAGAAAAACACAGATTTCCAAATGGGTGCATATCTTCCATGGAGGTAGTAGGTGAATTTACAAGTTGAAACAATTGAGAGGTTTACTTTCTTCCCATGAGTCAAGATTACATGATGAAGAGTGATAGCTTGACTAAGAAAAAGAAACAAGCAGAGATTGCTAAACTAAAACGAAAAAATGAAACTTTGACAAATGAGAGAAAAAGTCTACTTAATACCTGGGGAGAAAAGTAAGGATAGGTCAATTAGGATAAGAGGGATTCATTAACCTTTGAAGAGATCAAGGGGAAACAGAGAAGAGATAGGCCAGAAGAGGGAATAGTGAAGGTTATGAAAAGGAAGGAATATCTTGTCAGATATATAGCTGACAAGACTAGATATTGTGATAATCAACACCGTGTGAGATCGAAACCTTTATTGGTACGACGTTTCGCTTGTTACAGCTTTTTCAAGTACAGACATATGTTATACTCTTTGGCTGGCGAGAAGGCCACGTAACCTCATGGAAGTTACGTCATGAACAAGTGATGCGAAAGGCCAAGGAAATCGCCGCAACAACTCTAGGAAATGACTCGAATGTGATATATCACATTGATAACATGTTTAGGTTAGGGGTCAGTACAAGAGGAATGTTGCGTGTTCTATGTAAATAAAATCCAAATCGCTACACACAGCAAATGGAGTAACCACCAAATCTTGGAAGTTAGCATGAGAGGAAAAGTTTGGAAATATTTGTATTAGGGAAGAAGCAAATGAAGAAGAACGTGCAAAGACATGGAAACTCTCAGAGGAGGAAACCAAAATCAAGAATGAAATGAAGACGGAAGAAAAAACGACATTTTTATTATTATTTTTTTTAATTTAGAGACTTTTTAATCAGATTGTGAAAAAATAGTTTTATATAATAGATTAAAAATTCTCCTTCCGACTTTGGTTCAAAACGGCTCCTTGGTTCATTGAGTTTTGGGGATACCTCACGAGTCTGGGTCGTAAGGTTCGTGTTGGTTTTTTGAAGATCTCGCAGAAAGATATAATTGCTTTGTT
>NC_134803.1:10933001-10945501 GCF_046742065.1 Oratosquilla oratoria | reverse complement strand
GCCTTTGCTCCATCAGGGCATACCAGGCGAAGCTCTTCCAATTGGTATGCATTCCTACGCGCTTGATATAGGAGTCCGTCGGGGAGGAGTCGGAACTCCCCGATTGGCACTCTTAGGCGCGGGATCTTTGGCACTTCTGACGTCACTCCTTTGATGTACTGTTTCACTCGACCCCAATCAGGGTGTGCATCCTGATCCTTTCGGATCTCAACCTGGTTCCAAGTGATGGTATCCTCATCAGTATTTGTGCGTGAGTTCCCTCGGCCACCCGTGGTTTCGGCCGAAACTATGAAGTCATCTATAGGGTGGTCAGCCCACCGTATCCGAGAGAGTGCGTTCGCAACAATGTTCAGTCTCTCGGGTATGTAATCGACCTGGATGTCGAAGTCGGCGATGGCCATTTGCCACCGGAGTATCCGAGTGTTCGTGCCCTTAACAGTGAAGAGCCAGACCAATGGCCTGTGATCACTCACCAACCGGACAGGATAGCCCATGGTTAGTGGGCGGTTAACCGTGAGACCATACACTGCCGCTAACGCTTCTCTCTCCACGGAGCTATACCGTCTCTCATGAGTGTTCAGCGTGCGACTGAAGTACGAGAGTAGGCGTCTCGCACCTCCTTCGCCCTCCTGCTGAAGCACGCCCCGATAGCCGAGGCACTAGCGTCGGTGGTGAGTAAGAACGGTTTTGTAAAGTCGGGGTATGGAAGGACCACCGTTGATGACAAATGATGTTTGAGGGACTCAAACGCATGCAACTGAGGAGGTGTCCACGTACCAAGCACACGATTGTTGTGCTTCCCTGCGACGTCACACTTTGTCATATCTACCAGGGGCAACGAAATGGCCGCGAAGTGTGGGATAAACTTGCGGTAATATCCCGCCAATCCCAAAAAGGAAAGCAACTCTTTCTGATGCGTTGGGCGGGGGAAAGTTTTGATGGCTTGGACTTTCTCTGGCTGGGGCTTTATCCCTTCCTGGGATATTACATGACCCAGGTACGCGACCTCCTTCTGGAAGAAATTATATTTCTCCAGCCTCAATGTGAAGTTTGCCTCCTGCAACCTCCTAAGGACATCCTCAAGATTCTTGAGGTGGTCGTCCCAAGATGTCCCCAGCACAATGATGTCCATGTACACCATCGCACTAACCCCCAGGAGACCCGACAACACCTGATTCATCACCCTTTGGAAACAGGATGGAGCGTCTTTTAACTCAAAGGGGAGAGACGTGAACTCGTAATGCCCTTCGGGAGTCGAGAATGCCGTTTTCTCGCAGCTGCTCTCCATCAGTGGGATCTGGAGATAGCCCTGCTTTAAGTCAAGCAGAGAGAAGATGACGCTGGAGCCGAGACTGCGCAGCATCGAATCAGTATGGGGAAGAGGGAACCTATCATCAACCACGTGTCTATTTAGAGCACGAAAATCATGACAAGACAAAGGGTTTTATCCTTCTTCATAAACGGAACAATAGGAGCATTGTAAGGAGAACGAGATGGGCGAATGATCCCCTTACTGAGCATATCCCCAATGAGGTCTTTAATCTCACCTCTATACTTCTCAGGAATGGGATAAGATTTGCGGTAGACTGGCGGTCCAAATGTCCGAATCTCGTGTAGGAAGTGAGGCGTCACGGTAAGTGGATCCCCCGGTAAGGCAAAAACATCGGCATATTTGACTACAAAAGAGGTCAGAGCCATACTTTCCCTGCCATGCCTATTAGGGAAATTTTTCCCTACTTCCAACCGTAATTTGTGTTCGCGAGAGCCATCCACTACGTTAGATGCCTGGACCATTCCCACCGAGACGTTAGTTCCACCGTCTATCAGCGCAATCTCCCCTAAGAGGGAAATGTCTCCGACCACCTGGTCTTTACGAATCTCATGGGTGTCTGGGCCCAAGTTCAGGAATGGAACTTTACACCATGCCTTGCCATCTTCCATCCTGTTCAGCTCTACTACTCCCTGGCCTAGCAGGCTGGCGCCTTCGGAATATGGGCGTGCTGTAAACAGCGCCGAGAAAGCCTGACCTGCGGGAGCGAGCTCGTCTGCCCTCTCGAGCATCAATCCTACGGTTCCTCCTGAGAACCCAGGCACCCACTGATGTTCGATTGACTTAACCGGGAAAGTGGGAGTTTCACTTTCCCGCTGGAAACTGTGACGCTCCTCGCACACGGCGATGAATGGCGGTGAGTGCTGAGCCGTCCCCGCAAGGATTACGGAAATATCCTTGCCCTTAACTTGGAATGTTAAAGGACTGAACGTCAACGTCACTTTGTGCGCCGCGAGGAAATCAAACCCTAGGATAATTTTAGCCGGCAGACCTTCAGCAGGGATGATAAAGAAAGGATGGTGGAACGAAAAACCAGCTAGATCAAAAGGAACATCTACCTTGCCAAGATTTGACATCTAAAGGCAACGCCGAGATCGGCGTTACTATTTTGTTGAGCGTTCACGCTAGGTCACGTGTGTTCGTAGTATCCCCGCGTTAGGTCAGCGTGGGACGCGACCTAGAATTACTATTAATATGCGGCGCGTCATCACGTGACCCAGATGCTAGCAGCTGATTGGCAGACGTGCTAGGCCGACGCTTGAAGCGGCTAGGCCGCGGCCAGACAAAAGAGATTCTCTCTGACTACGCTAGTAGACGGACGTATACGCAAGCAGGTGCTGGTTACAGGACGCAAGAGTAAGTGTGGTATTCATTTGTTGCCGATAGTCTCTTCCCCATTCAGCCTCCGCAACACATTCATATTCTGTGCTACATAATAAAAGAGCCAACACATTCTATGTGTTTTAGTCAATAGCCTAACCATTCGGACACTTACCATATGGCAAGGGAAACTCCGAGACGACTGGACCGTCGTTCTGTTGCAGGGTGCTATCTTGGATGGTATTGATAAAAAACATGGCATATCCTTGACTATGCCATTGTTCGGCGCAAAGATCTGCGTGATGTTGAGATAACCAGAGCCATGAGAAGTGCAGATGGACTGACCATCGCCTCATCCGGACAACCTTAAATCTCCGAATACGTCCTTCTGCACGCCGCCAACCACCGCATTCAAGAATAAATCTAAACTTCCTAAGCGACCCAGTAAAACGAAACTCTTTCCAAGAAAATTTAACAACACGTCTGTCAGACCTTGATCAACCTGTCTTTCCTCCAGCACAAGAAGGTCTAAACCAAGAGTGGGACCACATATGCAACATACTCCTTGACTCTGCAAAAAGTATCCTCGGCACCACCAAGAGGAAACATCGCGACTGGTTTGACGAACAATCAGCAGACATCCGCCGATTACTTGAAGAAAAAAGGAAAGCTCATCAAGCAGCTATTAACAACCCAAGTGTCACAACACGAGTAACCTTTACAGAAGTTAGGTCAAAGGTTCAACAAATGGCAAGAACAATCCAAAATGAATGGTGGATAAGATTGGCAAGGGAAGTTCAAGGATTTACTGATACAGGTAACCAGCATGAGTTTTATAGTGCCATAAAAAGAGCATATGGGCCACAAAGAAACCCAACTTGCCCCGTTAGAAGTGTAGACGGAGCCAGACTTATTATAGACAAAAAAGAAATACTGGACCGTTGGGCCGAGCATTACCAACACCTCCTAAACATGGGCAATCCCACAGACCCCACTGTGTTTGACACTCTCCCAGACATTCCCTCACTACCAGAATTAGACAACATGCCCACTCGCTGGGAAGTGCATAAAGCAGTAACAAGCTTTAAAAACAACAAGGCAGCTGGTCCAGATGGCATCCCTGCAGAAATTCTCAAATATGGTGGGCGTGCTATTACAGACTGCCTGCACAACATCTTCCAGAAAGTCTGGACCTCTAATTGCTGTCCACAACAATGGAAAGACGCCAACATTGTTAGCATATTCAAGAAGAAAGGCGACAGGGCTGTGTGTGGCAACAGCAGAGGCATCTCCCTCCTTGCAACATCTGGCAAGGTGCTTTCCAGGATTCTTCTCTTCAGCCTCCTCGATCACATTGCTGAAGAGGTTCTACCAGAATCACAGAGTGGCTTCAGAAAAGAAAGAGGCACTGTAGACATGGTGTTTGTTGCTAGACAACTCCAAGAAAAGGCCATTGAACAAGAACAAGATCTCTACATGATCTTTGTTGATCTAACCGAAGCATCTGACATTGTCAACAGAACCCTGCCCTGGGAAATACTGAGGAAGTTTGGCTCTCTCCCACCCCCACCTTCCTGGTAGTACTTAGATCCTTCCACGATGGATCAATGGCCAGAGTAATAAACTCAGGCTCAATATCAGATCCGTTTTCTGTTGGAACTGGTGTAAAGCAGGGATGTGTCATTGCGCCCATCCTTTTTAATCTTTTTGTGGCAGCAGTCATGACAATTGCTAAGCAGAACATCAGCCCTGCAGATGGCATCCACATCTCTTACCGTTTAGATGGCAGTCTATTTAACCTACGAAGATTGCAATCCAAGACACTTGTCACCGCGGAGGCAATACATGAACTGCAATATGCGGATGATAGAGCTTTTGTTAGCTCTTCCCCAAATGGGCTATAACGAACTATCAATGCTGTAGCTGAAGACTATTCTCTATCAGGACTGGCCACTAATGTTCAGAAAACGGAATTCCTCAATATGTGTCAATCACCTGTTCCCGAATTCCTTATTAACAACCATCCTTGAGAAACGTAGAAGAGTTCACTTACTTAGGATCTGTCCTAAGCAGCCCAAATGATCTCACAAGTAAAGTGCAACGGCGGATCGGACTAGCTTCTGTATCTTTTGGGAGGCTATCTCACAGAGTTTTCATGAACAGAGACCTCACCATCACCACCAAGATCTCTGTATATAAAGCGGTCTGCCTATCCATGCTGTTTTACGGAAGCGAGTCACCTGAAAAAACTAGAGGCATTTCACACCAACTGCCTCCAACGTATACTGTGGTGGCATAGAGTTCCACGCACAGAAATTCGTAGCAGATGCACGCATTGACCCAATTGAAACTATTATATCTCAGCGTCAACTTAGATTGGTTGGGTCACACCGTCCGAATGCCTGCAGACAGAATCCCCCGCAAAATACATTATAGCGAATCATCTGAAGATATTCGCAGAGTAGAAAAAACACGAAAAAGATATAAAGATCACATGAAAACGACTTTGAAAAAATGTGCTATCACTCCTTCAAATCCTGAAGACCTGGCCTCCAACAGACAAGGTTGGCGTAATATCTGCCACCAAGGAAGTGAACAACTGACCACCAATATAAACCGGACTGCAGAACAACGACGTCTTCGGCGTCATGCTCCACAAAATGCAGAAGAACACTTCCCTTGTAACATTTGTGGCCGCATCTGATTTATTTTTATTCTTGACAACATCTCCTAATTTTGTACCCGTGGAGAAAGCAATGCTCACACCCGCTTTTGTGAGAATATATTCCAACTCCTCCGCGTACTTCGAGTTGGGGACGGACAAAAACCCCGCCCTGCCTTCTCCGGACCAGTCGTCCTTTTTCCTTCTCATTATTACCGTTGCTTTCTTTCTCAATTTGTGCAGTAGTCCTTCCGGGTATCTGAGTTTAGTGAACATTTTGAAAATATATTTGATTTCATCCTCTAAAAATTCTTCGCTACAAATACGGTACACCCTTAAGAAAAATCCTATAACCACTCCGTTTTTAATTTTGTTACTATGCGCTGAGTAGAAATGAATCACATCGTCTTTATTGGTGCTTTTTCTGTAGACCGAGAATGATACCTTACTACCTCTCCTCCAAATCACCGTATCCAAGAAAGCTAGTCTGTTATCCATCTCGTGTTCGATAGTAAACTGGATGTTTGGTTCGACATGATTCAATCTACTCAACTTGTCATCTAATTGTACCTCTTTCGGAGCGATGACAAGGACGTCGTCCACATACCTCAGCCAAAGCGTGTCTTTACCCATTATCCTTATGAAATAATCTGTCTCTAAAACTTCCATATACAATGAGGCTAGAACCGCACTGAGAGGACTACCCATTGCAAGTCCTCGGTGTTGTCTGTATTCTTTTCCGTTGAACATGAAAGGACCAAACTTCACACATAGAGACACTAATGTTAAGTAATCACTTTTCCCCACTGGTAAATCATCCTCATCCAAACTGTCTACCACCTTCTTTGCCGCTGCCAACGCCCCTTCTACCTCAACATTCGTAAAGGCGCAGTTACATCATAACTAGCCATCACTTTTTCTCAGCGCATAGTAACAAAATTAAAAACAGAGTGGTTATAGGATTTTTCTTAAGGGTGTACCGTATTTGTAGCGAAGAATTTTTAGAGGATGAAATCAAATATATTTTCAAAATGTTCACTAAACTCAGATACCCGGAAGGACTACTGCACAGATTGAGAAAGAAAGCAACGGTAATAATGAGAAGGAAAAAGGGCGACTGCTCCGGAGAAGGCAGGGCGGGGTTTTTGTCCGTCCCCAACTCGAAGTACGCGGAGGAGTTGGAACATATTCTCACAAAAGCGGGTGTGAGTGTTGCTTTCTCCACGGGTACAAAATTAGGAGATGTTGTCAAGAATAAAAATAAATCAGAAAAGGGTATGGAGAAAGGCGCGATCTACATAATACCATGTGGTGGCTGTCCGTTAGGATATTATGGAGAGACGGGAAGATCAGTGGAGCTACGGACATATGAACACAAAAATGACGTCAGAGCTCACAGAACCTCCAACTCGCTAGTAGTTAATTTAGACCAATGTGGTCATCTTCCAGATTGGAACAAGATAGAGGTGCTCCACAAAGGTCTAGAGAAAAAGAAAAGAAAAATAGTGGAGGCAGCCTACATTACTTCCCACCCCTGCATCAACCATAGGGAAGGGTTTATAAAATTAGCAGGAGCGGTAGGCACTCTAGTTATCAAGGAGGCAAAAAGAACAATTGAGAACGGAGGGAGAAGCGGCATGGTCGGAATCACATGAGAAGGGTTGAGGACGGATGAGAGTATGGAGGGAGAGGAATACGGCAAGGATGGATTATATAAGCTGCTAATTTTCTGAGACTGTATGTACTTTGAGAATGTCCTGGTAAGGACGAAACGTCAGTGAATAAAACTCCAACTGTTCTCTGTGTTTAGCTCACCGCCCTTCCACTCATATGTATATATATTATAACATATATATACATATATATATATATATATATATATATGTATATATGTATATTATATATACATATATATATATTTACATATGTATATATATATATATATGTATATGTATATAAAGGCATATATATATGTATATATATTATAATATATATATATATGCATATATATATATATATATATATATATATATATATGTATATATATATTTACATATGTATATATAAGGCCCCGCATGGAGAAGTGTCCCATGCGACACTATGGCCGGTTTTGAGTTACGCACATATAACACTATTTTGGCCCTTCTACTTCAATCCAAGCATGTCGGAAAGGACAAAACGTGACCTGCAATATGGTCAAAACGCTCCTAAAACAAAGTGGTAAAACCTCACGCTCGCTTGGCCGGCGCAAAATAGTGTTATATATATATATATATATATATATATATATATATATATATATATATATCAAGGACTACTATTACACATGACGTGCACACCCAGATTCCTGGCGCCGCTAGCGGAGGCCAGTCCTGTGTTCTACGAGCTGTGGAGGTGTAAGGTTGTGTCGCTGCCTTTTTCGCGCGTGGCTGCATTTAGAAGGGGATAGTGTTTGTTTACATAGGTATTTATTGATTTTGTTTGTTTGTTTGGTTCTACAGTACATAGGTTCTTTCTTGATGATTTTGTGTATTCAAAATGCCGAATAAGTGTGGTGTTGTGAACTGCAACGGTAATTATAACAAGGATAACAGGTGCCGAGTGTTTCGACTGTCAAAAGACCGTTATGAAAGACAGAAGTGGCTTGATGTGGTACCACCACGTAATAACTTTGTTATTGATTCTGACAGATTTTTCATTTGTGAGTTTTCCATGAATGATTATTGTTTTGCTTTTGAATCATACCCCAAGTGTAGTTATGAACAGCTCAGAGACGTTTTGGTGCTGCCAAGCAAAAGCAAGCTACAATACATCACTTTATCAATTGACAAGGATCAGATGATGAGGGAAACATTTGCCAAAGTGAAGACACTGCGGCAGAAGAATGTATTTCTCTTGATAGATGAAGTATAGATTCGGCCAACTATTACATTTTTCTGCTGTGGTTCTGAGTGGCATGGCAGTGAACAAGCCAGACTGCAAGGCCACTTCTATGCTATGTATTATGATGAAGTCGCTGCACAGAGGACCTAGTATTATGATTTCTGTGACACCCGTCCACAAGCTCACAGCAGCATACCAGCTTGAGCGTGTAGAGGAGGCGGCAGCTACTGTTTAGAGGGCAGATGGACGTGTCATCGGGTCTATCACAGACAACCACAAAATAAACCAGCAGTACTGTAAGCTGTTTGATTTTCCGGGTGATTGCCGTGCCACAGCCAAGCATCCTCTTGACAAAGATCGTGTCTGGTTTCTCATTTTTGACAAAGTGCATCTTCTGAAGTGCATCCGCAACAACTGGATCAGTGAGAAGTGCCAGAAGATCAGTCTTGACAATAAAACAACAGCATCATTTGTTGACGTCAAGGAACTGTACGAGTCAGAGAAAGGCAGTATTCTGAAGACTACTCCCCTCACTAAGTTTTCTGTCAACCCCTCACGACTTCAACTACAAAATGTGCAGCATGTCTTGAAGGTCTTCAATGAAAAGGTTGTGGCTTCATTGAAGCTCAGAGGATGTCATGACACTGCTAAGTTAATCCAAATCATCCTCAACTGGTGGAATTTAGTAAATGTATCTGGGAAGGGGCAAGATCAGCGCATGAAAAAGCGCATGAAAAAGAAAATAAATACGATAAGCAAAAAGTGTAGAAAACAGAGGTGGGTGAAGTGAACTTAAGGGGAAGACCGACGACGACATGGATGGGTGGGGTAAAGGGGAATATCTGTTCGGCAAGGAAAATATAGGAAAAAAGGTAGGTGTGAGTTTGTGAATTAACGATAAACTGACGCAGCCCAAAAAGGTTTTTCCTTGTCTTCTCTGGTTACCATTGGGTAGATGAGGGGAATGGTTGTCATATATTGAAACAGTGGGGTTAAGCCAGCTTCGGCTGCCAGGCCCTTTTGTTTATGCGCTGTGTCCGCTTGCATTGCGTCTGACGCAGATAGTGGGCTATGCTCAAGGATGGCCTTTCTTCCACAAGGAGATAAGATAAAAGGAAAAACAAATGGATGTTGAATGAATGTGGTACTATGGAATATGTGAAGGGTGGGTATAAGCCTTGGCTGGTCATCTCCCTTATAAAGGGCAAGAGACTTTTTGGTATATATATTGTTACAGCCTGTGGGCCCGTCATATGTGGTTTGAGGTACAGGAGGAATAAGGAATCTTTTTCACCTCCCCTTGTAGCCACTGTCACCACTGTCAGACCTCTCCCTCTATTCTGTTAGTAGTTACTTAATTTCCCCTCACGTCTTTTCTTATAAGTTTTCCAGTACTTTTTAAGCAGTAGGCCCCATGTCTAGTTTCCTTTAGTCTCGCTAGTTTCCAAGTTCATTAGGCCCCATGCCTAGTTCTTGTCATGTACTTCAAATCAGTCCTGGGGTAAAGAAATTGGTACTTTTCTTCTTTCACTGTAATTTCACAGTCTTGTTACACTCAGGATCTCTCTCTCTCGTCTGCCCAGACCGTCTCTCGAGATCCCCGTATCCTACGCTAAGCTACCTTCGTTTGACGTCACTAATTTTTCTAATCCAATCTCCTCTGACTTCTCAAATAAATGTCACTCCTTATGGGCGTGACTTTGAATTCATGCACCAATAGTTTTTCCTCCTTCTCCACCTTTTCTCCAATCCGGAAAGCCGTTACAATGTCACTAGCAATATCGTTTACCTCAGCATTAGTCAAACGAAGCTAACCTGCGCTTACAGAGTTTTGATTACATCAGCTATTATTTTAAAAACATTCACCGTTCTGTCGGCTAGTGTTTATCAAACAGTGGGTGCCGAGTCTGACTTGTTGAGTCAGCATTCTAATGCCCTAGTGTTTCCCAAGCTCATTTCCATTCGTACAACTACCGGCCTCTTACAATTGTAAGAGGCCGGTAGTTGTACGAATGGAAATGAGCTTGGGAAACACTAGGGCATTAGAATGCTGACTCAACAAGTTAAGGAGTTCTCGGGCCTGGTGTTGGTTCTCCTACAGACCCAACACGAATCAATACATTACATTAACAAATCATTACGTTACATTGATAAATTGTTCCATTACATTAACAAATCATTTACACCATGATTCTTTACACAACTGACTTGGCATTGACATAATGAAACATACCATGATTATTTCGCCGCCATGGCTTCACCATAAAATCGCTCCTTACTATTCCCATCCAAACATGGTCTCACAAACCAGAATTAATTATTAACAATGTGACTTCTACATTTCATTTACTACTGCATATTCAAACATATTACAGAAACATTCTCACTTAATGCTCACCAAAAGGGTTCCCTTGGCTATTTGCTTAACACACGTCTTGTCCACATAAAGGACAGTTAACAAAAGGGACGCTTAGTGGCGATATCTACCGACGTTGTCTACGTCACCGTTCTGTGTATTCAGAGGCTAACAATTCCAGCACTCTATAGTAACCCATACATGTCCTTGGTTCACAGTTTAACAATACACAATATTTTATCGGCTCCAATACGACATATTGTCATTATACAGTAATACCTTTCTATGACATACACTAGCACTACTTTCTATCGCGGAACAATACAACGGGAGCGTAAATCTGTCGTTTACATTTCTTCATAACAATACCATCATCTTATAACATAATTTCACAACACAATTATATCATACATAATGAGCCAATGCAATGACTCAAATCCAAATTTGTAACACTTCCAATACTATATTCCATACGTCGTAAAACACATACTTAAATCAAGACATACGCCGTGAGTTGCAGTTAGCTTGAATCATGTAGTTGGTATTCACATGTATAATGGACCAATACAATATGGCTCAAATCCAGCCATCAGGCAATTGGCATTCACATATATGTATGTATGTGTGTGTGTGTGTGTGTGTGTGTGTGTGTGTGTGTGTGTGTGTGTGTGTGTGTGTGTGTGTGTATTTGTGTGTGTGTGTGTTTGTGAGTGTGTGTGTGTGTGTGCGTGTGTGTGCGTGTGTGTGTGTGTGTGTGTGTGTGTGTGTGTGTGTGTGTGTGCGTGTGTGCGTGTGCGTGTGTGTGTGTGTGTTTACCTAGTTGTATATACCTAGTTGTATTATACGGGAAGGGGAGCTATGCTCGTGGTGACCGTTTTTGTATCTCATAAGATCAATTTTGTTTTTAAATTCTTGTATTTTTTCATCCAATTCGTTCCATATATCTATCACTCTGTGTGGGAAGCTTTTCTTTTTCAGGTCTCTTCTGTAGTTGTACTTTTTGGGTTTCATTGCATGTCCTCTTGTTTTTCCTCTGTCCCACTTTAATAAGTCCTCTCTATCAAGGCGTTCTTTTCCTTTCATAATTCTGTAGATGGTTAGTAGGTCCCCTCGTTCTCTTCTTTGTTCCGGGGATGGCAATTCCAGTTCGGTTAGTCTTTGTTCATATGTCAGGTTTGAAAGCGTTGGGGCCATCTTTGTCGTTGCTCTTTGTATTCTTTCTAATTTTCTTATATTCTTTTTTTGTACTGGGTGACCATATCAGCGCTGCATATTCTAGTTTTGGTCTTATCAGTGTCTGTAATATTTTCTTAATCATATCCTCATCCAGGTTTTTAAAGGTCACCTTTATTGATCTCAACAAATTGTATGTTTCTCCGACTATTTTATTCATATGTTTATCTGGCGAGATGTCTTTGGTGATGATTACTCCCAGTTCCCTTTCAGAATTTACTTTCTTTACTTCTTTTCCGTCCATTTTATACTGTCCTGATATTCTCTTCTTGCTTTTTCCGAATTCAAATATACTGCACTTCTTAATGTTGTGTGTGTGTGTTCATCTTGGTCTTTGTATCATGTGCTGGACCCGTGATCGACAGCTATTTCCCTCCCGGAAAAGAGCTCAGAGCTCGTATTACCAATCTTTGGGTAATGCTGTGACCTTACACGCACACACACACCCAACTCCCCGCCCGCGAGAGTTGGAGTAACGATTCGAAGCGCAGCGATACTGAAATTATTTCAGCCCTGGGAGGAATTCGAACCCGGGCCTCACTAGTGGCAGCCAGGAACTCTACCAACTGCACCACGAGTTGTGTGTGTGTGTGTTTGTGTATGCGATCTAGCTAATATGACTACATACAGCCAAGTCATAAATTTCCTTTCTAAGGAACACAAATCTATAATAAGGTATATGGAAAATACCTTTAAGAAAATAATTAATGCACAAC
>NC_134803.1:10903001-10923001 GCF_046742065.1 Oratosquilla oratoria | reverse complement strand
AATGAAATTTAACACAAGTAAATGCAAGGTAATGCACATAGGTAAAAATAACAGTAAGTACGATTACAAGTTATTTGGAAATTCGTTAACAAAAGTGGACAGTGAAAAAGATCTCGGCGTAATTATCAGTAACGACCTCAAATCATCCAAGCAGTGTATTTCAGCCTCTGAGAAACCAAATAAGATTCTAGGACTGATTGCGCGATCTTTTGATTTCAAAAGTCCATCACTCATTAACAAGCTATATAAATCGTTAGTTCGTCCACATTTGGAATATGCTGTTTCCGTATGGTCACCGAATCTCATTAAAGACATTGACAGACTGGAAAAAGTACAACGGCGAGCCACAAAACTGATTCCAAATATCAAAAATAAGTCATACGAAAATCGACTAAAACATATGAATCTGTTTTCCCTAAAAAAGCGTAGACTCAGAGGTGACTTGATACAGGTCTTTAAAATTCTGCAGGGAATTGACAACATCAAAAGTGACCAAATTTTTACATTGAATGAGAATCAGACAAGAAACAATGGTCTCAAACTGTCCGGAAATAGATTCAATTTGGAAGTAGGTAGAAACAACTTTGCCAACCGTGTAGTTAATGAATGGAATAAACTTCCTGCACAGGTAGTGCAATGTAGTTCAGTTCGAAGCTTTAAGAATCATTTAGATAAATACCTAAGTAAGATGCTGTAATGATTTTAATTTATCTTATATTATTTGTTTTTGTTTTGTTATCATTTTCTGTCTGATTTTCATTTATTATTAGTTATATGTCAATTTATTGTTATTTAATATTTACCTGTTTATTATCTAACTATACCTATGCATTTATTTATGTATTTTATTTGTTATTTACATTATCATAGTTTTTATCTATTATTTTATTATTAATTTGATTTTTTTTTCGCATCCGACCTAGATATGGATCAAAAGGTCTCCTGTCGGCATGCTCCGCCTTTGTAACTTTGTAACTTTTTAACCTTTGTAACAACCACTTGGTGAAAAATAGAACAGACAAACAAGGAGGAGATGTCATGATATTGACCAAAAAGGGTCTAAATGTGACAAAGATTAAGGCCAAGGCAATGTAGAAGTAATTATGATTAAAATTGCAAACAAAAAGATGAAAAGCAGGAAATTTGTAGCAGTGTATGTACCACCAAAAACCCATGCGTGGTTGGACAGCGAACATTCTAAGTTACTGGAAGAAACAATGAATGTGCTAAACAAGTTACTGAAAGAGGGTGGAAGCATAGAATCATGGGCGATTTCAATGAAAAAGACATAATTTAGGAAGAAATGATACTTAAAGGGGGAGATGAACTTAGCAACATTCTACTGGATATGACCATCGAATACACCCTAACGCAATGGGTTAAGGAAAATACTAGATATAGAAACAACGAGGAACCATCGAAACTAGACTTAATATTAACTTCTGAACCAGATATTGTGAATAAAATGGTGTATAAAACACCAATTGGAAAGAGTGACCATATACTAATAGCGTTTGAATTAAAAGAGCAGAACAATGTAGATAGGAATGATAAACATAGAGAAGCAAGATTTATGTACAACAAAACGGATTTTTAAAACTAAGAAAAAAAATTGAAAACACAAATTGGGATAAATTCTCTAAAGAGGTAACAAAGATGGAAGACAAATGGAACATATTCAAAGAAAAGTACAAAGAAGGAATTAATAGATGTGTACCAAAAAAGAAACAAAAAGAGATTTATATAAAGTGTTGGTTCAACAAAAGGTATAGTGAAGCTAGAGACAGGAGAGACAAAGCCTGGAAAAAAAAAAGACAGAAAGACATTCAAATGGCAAACATATATAAAACTTAGGAACAAATATGTGATAATACGCAGGAAAGAAAAAAAGAGAATATGAAAGGGATATCATAGAAAATGTAAGGATCAACCTAAACTATTTTACTGATATATAAATTACAAACTAAAAGATAAGCATTAAATAGTGAAACTGCGTGAAGGAGATAAAGAATACATAAATGACACAGAGATGGCAGAAGTTATGATCAGACATTTCAGGTCTGTTTTTACAATTGAGAGTTCACAGTCTTGGGAAGACGGACAACAAGAAAGATCACCCATGATGAAAGAAATAAAGATAACACAAAAGAAATAAGAGACCAAATAAAAAGCCTAGATGTCAAAAATCGCACGGACCAGATAGAATTGCAAATTGGATACTGAGTGTATAGATGAACTGACAGACAAACTATACAAGATAATTGACTTCTCACTCAAAGAGGGAAAGGTGCTGCAAGATTGGAAAGATGCAAACATAGTACCAATATATAAAGGAGGAAATAGGGAAGATCCTACAAACTTCAGACCGGTATCCCTCACAAGCACAGTAGTAAAATATGCGAAAAGGTCATCAGGAACAAATGGACCAAACACTTGGAAGATAACAAAATAATAAACTCAATTTGACTTTAGAAGTGGAACATCGTGCACCACAAACCTAATCTGCTTTTACTCGAGATTAATTGAGATAATACAAGAAAGAGATGGATGGGCAGATTGCGCCTTCTTGGATTTGCAGAAAGCGTTTGACAAAGTACCACACAAACAATTAGTAAGTAAAATTAAAAAAAAAAAAAATAGGAGGAATTCAAGGCAACCTGTTGGAATGGGTGAAAGATTTATCAACTGGGAGAAAAATGAGAGTAGTACTTAGAGACAAAAATTCAAACTGGGAAGATGTGAAAAGTGGCGTCCTACAAGGCTCTGTTTTGGCTCCTTTAATTCTTACCATCTACATAAATTATATGGATGAGGGAGTAAATTGTTACATGAACTTTTTGCTGACGATGCCAAACTACTCAAGAGAGTAAGAACAGATGAAGATTGCAGATCGCTGCAAGATGACCTGGATGAAATATGGGAATGGAGTCGGAGATATGAGATGAACTTCAACATTAAAAAATGTAGCATAATGGAATTTGGAAAATGTAAAAATAGAGTTTTGGGATAATATAAAATTGGAAACAAAGAAGTCAAAAAAGTAAACTCAGAGAGGGACCTAGGAGTAATCATCTCAAGTGACTTGACACCTGACAAACATGTAAATAGGTTATTTGGAGAGACTTACTCTTGATCAATGAAAGTGGCCTTCGACTACATAGATGAGGAGATGGTTAAAAAATAGTTGTTACACTGATAAAACCGAAATTAGAATATGTTGTATCAATGTGGGCACCTAGCGCAAAAAAGAACATAAGAAAATTAGAAAGAATCCAAAGAGCAGCGACAAAAATGGCACCTACACTGTCAAATCTGACATATGAACAAAAATAGGAGAAACTACAGTTGTCAACACTAGAACAGAGAAGGGAAAGAGGCGATTTGTTGACCATTTTCAGAATTATGAAAGGGATGGAAATTCTCGATAGAGACGACTTATTTAAATGGGGCAGAAGAGAACCAAGAGGACACGTAAAGAAACTAAAGAAAGACAGTTACAGAAGAGACCTGGGAAAAAAAAATAGCTTCCCACATAGAGTGATCGATGTGTGGAACAAACTGAATAGAGAAACAGTGAATGCCAGAACTATACACGATTTTAAGAACAAAATGGATGTGGAGAGATACGAAAACGGGTCACTATGAGCATAGCTCTCTTCCCGTAAAATACAACTAGGTAAATACACACCTACACACACGCACACACACACAATGCCACCTACACACACACACACACACACACACACACACACACACACACACACACACACACACACACACACACACACACACATACACACACACACACACACGCACACACACACACTCATACACACACACACACACCTCGTGGTTCTGTGGTTAGAGTTCTCGCCTGCCACTCTGTGGTCCGGGTTCGACTCCCGCCCAGGGCTGAAATAATTTCAGTATCGCTTCGCTGTGGGGTGTTACTCCAACTCTTGTGGGCGGGGAGTTGGGAGGTGTGTTTTTGCGTGTAAAGTCACAATATTACCTATAGATCGGTCTTACGAGCTCTGAGCTCTCATCCGGGAAGTTAATAATTGTCTATCACGAGTCCAACATGTGATCCAAGACCATGGTGAATCACACACACATACACAAAACACAACACGACACGATGGCGCAGTGGTAGAGTTCCCGGCCGCTACTACGGCTGTCCGGGTTCGAATCCCGCCCGAGGCAGAAATAGTTTCGGTAACGCTGTGCTGCTAGTCGTTACTCTAATTCTCGTGGGCGGGGAGTTGGGTGTGTGTGTGTGTGTAAGGTCACAACATTACCCATAGTTCGGTCATATATGAGCTCTGAGCTCTCCTTCGGAAGGGAAACAGCTGTCGATCACGAGTCCAGCACGCGATCTAAGACCATATTGAATTACACACACACACACACACACACACACACACACACACACACACACACACACACACACACACACACACACACACACACACACACACACACACACACACACACACACACACACACACACACACCGTTGCAGTTTGGTTTCCAAAAAAGTAAGCACATCTTCGACGTCAATGTTTGTAAATAACGAGGAAACATCAAGACTGAGGAGCCCTAACCCCTGTCAAAAATAAGAATCATTCTTTCGACTGGGGTAAGGCCAGATTAGTGTTCAAGTCCCACTGCGGTTTCAGGAGAAAAATAGTCGAATCAGCATTAATTGAGGAATGCCCTAATATTAATATCTCTAAAGGACAGTGGACTCCTGACATCATCTCACGCGCAGCTGTTAGCAAGCTGATACGGAGCTTACAACCCCCCCTCACCTCACCCCCTCCCTCCTCCGCCACCCCAGTTTGCCCCGCGCCTGAGTGAGGTCATTTGTCCGCATTCCTTCTCTTTTCTGTAGCTTATAAGTCCCCTTTGTCCTCTGTCTTATGTACTTTCCTGAAGAGGGCTACAGTTGATAGCCGAAATATAGGATTCTTCTTTATTCGAAGTTTATTTTCTCCGACTGTGGGTTTCCTGTGTGTCATTTACAAATGTGCTACTACATTTCTGTTTAGCAAATATATATATATATATATATATATATATATATATATATATATATATATATATGTGTGTGTGTGTGTGTGTGTGTGTGTGTGTGTGTGTGTGTGTGTGTGTGTGTGTGTGTGTGTGTGTGTGTGTGTGTGTGTGTGTGTGTGTGTGTGTGTGTGTGTGTGTGTGTGTGTGTGTGTGTGTGTGTGTGTGTGTGTTTAACCGTTTTAAGAAACGGTTAGACAACTTTATGGAAGGGAATGACGGGTGGTAATGGGCATGGAACTGGCTAGTGTACGCTTCATGGTCTCTTGCAGTCTCCTTCATTCTCATTTTCTTTTATACATACATACATACCTACATACACACACACACACACACACACACACACACACACACACACACACACACACACACACACACACACACACACACACACACACACACACACACACACACACACACACACACACACACACACACACACACACACACACACACATATATATATATATATATATATATATATATATATATATATGTATGTGTATGAAGTGTGTGGGAAGAGGAAAGACTGGAGTCTTATTCCGAGTTTTATTCTTGACTAGTTTCGCTACAAGATTTTCAAAAGAGTATTGCTACAGGGTTAGAAGTGGTGTGTGTGTGTGTGTGTGTGTGTGTGTGTGTGTGTGTGTGTGTGTGTGTGTGTGTGTGTGTGTGTGTGTGTGTGTGTGTGTGTGTGTGTGTGTGTGTGTGTGTGTGTGCGCGTGTGTGTGTGTGTGTGTGTGTGTGTGTGTGTGTGTGTGTGTGTGTGTGTGTGTGTGTGTGTGTGTGTGTGTGTATGCGTGCATATCTTTCCAAGTGTAAAGGAACTCACATGTTACAATGACATAGGAATTATTTAAATGGTAGTGGAATCAATGATAAATTGATAACAACGTGGCAAGGAAAATAGTATTACTACTTCATGGTTGGATTTGAAAACTAGCTAAACCTCTCTCATCATCACTAGGAAGGATCAGCGGCACGCACCTTAAGAACTCCGCTGATCTAATCGACAGACTGAACAATATAGGATTCATGGACAAATGACTCATCAGCTTCGACATTGTCAGCCTCTACACTAATGTCAATATCGAAGGTGCCATTCGGGCCATCAGAGAGACATTCAACAATTCGACTCCGATAAACTTCCACTGAAAAGGCGAGACTACTTGGAACTGGTTGAGAAGTGCATGAATTTTGGTTCCTTCACCTTCAATAACAGAGAATACCATCAACACGAAGGAATTCCAATGGGATCTCCATTAAGCGCGGTGTCAGTCTCCTTATATATGGAAATGCTCAAAAAGGAACACATTAGTCACATTATCCCCTACAACTCCAAGTTTTTCCACTACATAGACGAATCCCTCTGTATCACACAAAAGACAACAGACATTCATGACTAACAAAGAAAATTCAACGACATTGACGATAAAATACAATTCACCGTGAAAGAAGAGAATAATGGACAACTACCTTTTTTAGACAATGTTATCATCAGGTCGGGTAACAGTGCCAAATTTAAGGTATACAGAAAGCAGACCAACAACATTCATTTTTTTAGCCCCCATGACGACCGAACAAAATCAAGAGTATTCATTGGGTTCTACCTCAGAGCCCTCCGCATATGTAGTGAGGAATATTTAAAAGAAGAGCTGAACTAAATCACCACAGCCTTTAAAAACCTCAAATACCTAGAAGGAATGCTCAAGTCATCACTCCGAAAAGCCACCAACATCAAAAAGAGAAAAGCAGATACAAAAACACCAGACCTACGTTTCATCGTGGTCTCAGATTCTGGCTTTTCCCGCACACTAAGTAGGATACTTAGACCTTCAGGTCTAGTAGTTGTTAACGACACGGGAAAGAAAATCGGATACTTGGTTAGGAAGAACACAAAACTTCACAGCGACACCAGCATATTTTACAAAATTCCCTACAACGTATGCGACAGCGCTCACTTCGAAGAAACATACAGAAAATTGACAACCAGACTCAAAGAACACAAAGCGGACATTATGAACCACTGTAAACCACGTAGACACAGAAGGACACTTGCCAAATTGGGAGAAATCCACCATTTTGCCCCAAGGACTACACACACACACACACACACACACACACACACACACACACACACACACACACACACACACACACACACACACACACACACACACACACACACACACACACACACACACACACACACACACACACACACACACACACACACACACACACACACAATTCATATGAAGAGAGACTAGCAAAACTGGAACTACAGACATTAGAACAAAGAAGAGATAGAGGAGACTTGATAACTATTTATAGAATCATGAAAGGCATAGAAATTATTGATAGAGAGGATCTAACAAAATGGAATAGCAGAGATACAAGAGGACACAGAAAGAAAATTAAGGACAGTTATAGAAGAGACCTGAAAAAGAACAGCTTTCCCCACAGGGTGATAGATGTTTGGAACAAGTTAGATGAGAAAGTGGCGTGTGCAAAAACAATACACGAATTTAAAAGCAGTCTAGACAAAACGAGATATGAAGACGGGACACCACGAGCATAACTCCCCTTCCCGTATAATACAATTAGGTAAATACAATTAGGTAAATACACCAAAAAAATCTCAGAGAATTTAATATAAATGTAGTATTTAAGAACAATAGTGCTCTTAAAAACACCCTAATAAAAATTCACCATATAATACTGAAGGATGTGTGTACTCCATTCCTTTTCTGCAATGAGAAAAAGTTTACATTGGCCAAACTGGTAACAATATACAGACAAAGATTAACCAACATGAATACAGTATGAGAAGTGGGCAAATGTCCAGTGGTATTTTTGTCCATATGAGGGACCATAATAATTCAGTTTACCGGAATAATGGAAATAAAATCACATATTGTAATTCCTTGATTGAAAGGAATATAATTGACTCAAACTACATAAAACACACTTTTGATCAAGACATTAATCTAAATTTAGGTATGTACAGGCTTTATAATTTCATTTCAAAGAAAATTGTTGGGTGATATTCCTCCCGGCCTGTGTAACATTTTGTTCATCATCAAGACCTTGACCTGAGTAACCCACTTGTGTGTATTTCTCTTAGGTTCGTGTGATTTAACATTCCATGCTCCTTATAATGTCTTCATCTCTGTAGTATATATATGTATATATATATATATATATATATATATATATATATATGTATATATATATATATATATATATATGTCTTATTTTCAATATTGTATTCCCTGAAGATGTCTTAAATAGACAAAAACGTCCGGACTACGTTTCTCATTTACCAATTGTTTTTCTGCAAACTATTTTTTATGTGTTTCTATAAAATACTGCTAATATATACATACATACATACACACACACACACACACACACACACACACACACATATATATATATATATATATATATATATATAGACTTTTATATATGAATGCATATATATATATATATACATATATATGTATATATATATATATATATATATATACATATATATATATATATTACAAATAATTTCTGACGGTCACCCCGGGATGCGAACCGAGATCTTGCTTAACGGCAGATCATTGTTTTACCGATTGAATTATAGGAGCTTCAAAAGTCTCCATGTTGGTAAAGCATTGGCCTGGCGTCAAGCGAGGCCTCGGTTCGAATCCCGGGGCTAGCATGCCTGCGCGTTGCACGTGCAGGCATGCTAGCTAGCACCAATGCATCCACTTGCACACAGATGAAGAGTTAGTGGTACTAATCCCGCTCAAGATCTCACCTCTCAGGTCATGCAGGGTAAAAGAGCAATTATCTCCGGATTACCAGCCAGCCACGCTGCCGTTTCGACTCCAACGGTCGACACGTGATATCAGACATTATAGTGGTAATGATTATTCATTCTAATAGTTATAGGTCCACTTGGACATAGATTGTATATATTTCAATGTTAGGATTAAATGTATGTACCCTAGCAAGTATTTGAGTCCTAGCTCAACTCTAGCCAGGCCAAATTGGTTCCATGTAATTTAAATTATTGTATGTATTTCCTTGTTGGCAACTCATCCGAGTTCCCCTTTATAAGACCCAGTCATCAGGCCTGTAGCATGACACAGCCTGGACAAATCACCAATAAAGCAAAGGACCCGGCAAGCCGCTTTTTCTCAACCATTGTACTTGGCTTTTACATCTCGAGGAACGACCACGCTACCAAAAAAGAATGTAGTAAGCCGTCAAAATCAAACCAACATTTCTCCTGGCGGCCACGGCAACATTTTTTCTGGTGAACGGC
The DNA here is from genome assembly GCF_046742065.1 of Oratosquilla oratoria. Classification (NCBI taxonomy): domain Eukaryota; kingdom Metazoa; phylum Arthropoda; class Malacostraca; order Stomatopoda; family Squillidae; genus Oratosquilla; species Oratosquilla oratoria. The sequence goes on along the minus strand of NC_134803.1, from coordinate 10,913,607 downwards.
GGTGGGATGTAAAGAACATTTTTCTGGTGGACCACACTGGGATACGAAGAACAATTCAAGCATCATTCCTTAATAGCGGAGAAGAGTAATTACAACGTATATCAACCCGGCGCGTACTACGAGACAAAAGCCCATCCACTTCGCTGTGAACTCAACCCAGCGCAGCCGGATAAAATCCCACAACGAAGGACGCCGTCATTTTCTTCGACCCACCTCTTAAGCCACATCCATACTTGTTGCATTTCCACGTATCGTATCATCTTTGCGTACCACCTGGTAATACAATACGGTGCAACAGGGTATTGTACCCACTTGTTGCGTATCCGCCTGCTGTATACGGATATGCAACAAGTGGGTACAATACCCTGTTACACCGTATCGTATCACTAGGTGGTGCGCAGAGATGATACGATACGTGGAAGTGCAACAAGTGTGGACGCGGCTTTACGCTCCACCTACGCCCGTCCAACTCTCTGACCCACCAACATTCCAAGGAAGTAGCACTCCTTCTACGAGTCCTCTACATATGTCAAATATATTTTTTTTAATATTCTCGCATTATTTTGGTACACATATTCATACTATTTCTTGTTCACAGCTCTATCATCTGCGTCTCCCACAACATCACCGCCCTCAGCATCATCGCTTTCGTGAACCAAACTCTACATTTTCAACTTGTGAGTTGATACAATTCACCTTACGTTCCCCAAGTGTTCTAGTGATTCAGTGCATAAACGCGGTCCAGAAACCCATCACGACACACGGCTATTAAACACGCTATAGTTCTAAGATGTCCAATACAAACTCCAACCCAACTGAACCAGCATCATCCACGTTACCTAAATTTAACGGTTTCAACGTCCCACTCCAGACGCTTTTGCCTGACGTACAATCAGAAATAGATCGGACAGGTGCAAAGGACGACAAGACTAAGATCGCTATCCTCAAATCGAGAATTGACCTCAATGACACGGTAGCAGGAGACATCGTACAGAGTGACATTTTCCAAGAGACAAAGACATACGACAACTTTCTCAAACAATTTCAACAGTCTTTCGCCAAATTCAACCAACTCGGTTCCCTTTCACCACTCTACGCTCTAGCCAAGACATACAACATCGGACCATACACAACAAAAACACGAACGGTCAAATTATCTAGTGATTTCAAAAATGGAATTAGGGAAAGCCTCACCCACTCTCTTTGGGTAAAGGTGGGTAAGATCGACCTCGAACATCTTGTCTCCCTCCTCGCATACTTCCGTTTGCTCTCACAACTCCACCCAAACACACTCCAAGCAGCTAGTCAATTCGCTTTTACACCAGGTACCACCTTAGCAGAATTCTCTGGAAATTTTTGAAATACAGATCAGACACTCTTTTCCATCCACAACCAATCTCTTCCTCTCGTCCCTACTCACACCCTCACAGTAGCGCAGGTCAACGCATTTCACGCCCAAACCAACAGATCGAGACAAATGTCACGCTCACGCACACGCTCGCGCCAGCGATCACCCTCACGAACATCCTTCTTCAGCACTTACTGTAACAAACCCTGACACACCACGAACAGATGCTACTATAGATATCCAACACAGCCAACCCGTCACTGCGATTACCACGGTGCATGCTACCACACCTGTGAATCTTGTAGAGTTCTCCATGCAAAAACACAGCAGAAACATGTTTCACCACAACGCTCCCCTACCAGGAAAACACACCATAATACCCCAACAATACTGCCAGACAGGAGCAACACACGCACCCACCCAGAGGCTCAACCGTACAAGGATTTTCACTCACTCTCCCCGTACTTACCATGACCAACGCAGGAAATTCCTCATCTTCCATGGTTTTCTAGGCTAGTGCAAACGACAGCAAACTAATAATATTCTTAGACACGGGCTCCCCAGTGAACATAATGTCCTCATTCACCTTCGACACCCTCCGCTTAAAAACTAAGAGAGTCACGACCCTAGAGCCCTCCGATATTCACTTAGCTAACGTCGATGGTGTACCCCTCCCTATCCTTGGTAAATTCTCGTTAGACATTTCCCTCCACGCTCAGTGCCCACCCATTCCACTTACGGTCTACATAGCCGATGTCTATTTCCCCGCCGACATCCTTATAGGCTTGACCTGTATGCAGCAGAACGACATTGTCATATATCCTGCCCAGCACGGCATCCTATATGCCAACTATTTCATTCCTGCCTTGAATCCCCCAAGCACACAAACTGTCAACAAAACACACGTGGCCAAGCTAGAGCAGACAGACACAAAGCAAACAGACACGTGCTCACAAACTCATGTTCCACCACAGCACTCCACTTCTAACATGCCCACACCGAGTGACACACATCACACCCGCAACAGACGTAAGAACGCAGCTCACATGTCAAAGTCGGCTAGACGCAACACAAAACACACCTTGCGCACCGAAAACACATCAGCGTCTAACACAGACACCTTACCTCTCATGCAAGAGTTCAACCTGCAATCTGCCCCTGTCTCTCAAGTTGCATCTACTTTCACTCCCACTCATGCAGTTATCATCAGCCCAAAAACGCTGTTCCCTCATGAGTACACCAAGGTACACGTACGTGTTTTTCAAGCCCCCAGATACCGATGCACTATGCATCCCAGAGACATGCCGCGTAAGAGGTATATCCCTATTTTCCGCTATCAGTGACACTTCTAAGAAAGGCCATACGTGCATATCAATTGCAAATAATACAAATGCTCCCATCAATCTCTCCATTGGCACCAACATTTATGATTTCCTTGTATATCCAGTATGTATACTGGAAAATGAAACCCTTTCTCAAATATGCACAGTTACCTCCAACGTCCTCAAAGCTCAGGAGACGATTCAATCATCTTATTTCAATCCCGTAGATTTTCCGGATGCTCAAGCTTATTTACTCGCTCTCTGTAACAAATTCAGACATGCAATTGCGTTACCAGGTGAACCTCTTGGACTCACAAACCTCATTGAACACCATATACCCCTTCGAGACAACGCAAAACCACTGTACATCCCTGCATACAGACTACCACACAGTAAATGAAACATTGTAGACGCTCTCATCACGGATATGATCAAACAGGATATTATAGAGCCCAGCCTATCGAGATGGAATTTCCCTCTTTTCGTTGTTCCCAAACACGACGGTTCATTTTGTCCAGTTGTTGATTTCAGGGAACTCAACAAACTCACTATACCCGTTACGTTGGTTCCTTACGATTCAAGAATTCATGCCCACCTTCCATTTTGTTTACGGCAAAGCGAATGTCGTCGCTGACGCCCTAAGTAGACATGTAGTAACCATCAGTCAAGTGTCAGTTCCAGTAAACCTTACGCAAGCGCGCATTGCCGCAGCGCAAAAGTGAGATCGCATTGGGAAAAGCGTGATATATTTCCTCACTTCAGGCGTTACAACGAACACTGATTATCTCCCTTCAAATATTGAAAACTACACCATGATAGACGAAGTCCTATATTACAAAACAACACTCAAAAACAAACACGAACCTAACCGCTCAGTGCTCCAGCTCGTAGTTCCTACCGAACTCATTCCTGAAGTACTGAAGCTGGTACACGACTCACCCATTGCTGGTCACCCAGGAAAGGACAAGTGTCTCTCACAAGCTAGATTGAAATATTTCTGGCCCACTATTAGGAAAGATATCCACAATCATGTAGATTCTTGTCATTCATGCGCGTCTCACAAAGGTCACATTAGCGGTCAAACCCCAATTTCAACATATCCAGCCCCTTGCAAGACCTTCAAGGCCATTGCTATCGACCTTCTTAAATTGCCATGTACCCCTAGCGGAAACCAATACTTCTTTGTCTGTGTAGATTATTTCTCTCGATTCTCCATTCTCTCACCACTGCAAGACAAGACTGCACAACAAGTCGCACAGACACTGGTTGACAAGGTCATATGCCCCTACACCACACCAAAAATACTCATCTCAGACAACAGCACTGAATTCAACAATGACATACTCACAAACATTTGCAACATTTTTAGCATAAAAAAATGTAACACCTTACCTTACCTCCAACGGACTAGTGGAGCGTCAAAACAGGAAAATATTTAATGTTCTCAGACACCTTGCCTCAGACATACACTCATCTTGGGATGAACATGTACCAATGATCCAAGCCTCCATGAACTGTGCAATTAATAGGTCAATATCGGAGTCTCCACATTTTGTCCTTTTTGGTTCGGACAAAAAGCTCCCATATGATCTTCTCACTTCAGACTTACCCCCCATATATAACTTCAGTGATTATGTTAAAGTCAAAGTCCACAATTTTAACACTCTCTTCAAGAGAATCCATGACTCCCTAAACATTTCAAAGATGGATACGGCACGGCTCCATAATGCAGGAGCAAAGCATTGCAACATTGCAATCGGAGACATTGTGTACGAGCAAAACCATAATCCAACATCAAAACTCTGAAAAGTTCACAGGACCATTTCACGTTCTTGACATTCTACTAAATAATAAAATCAAAAGCCTTTGCTTGCAACACTCTTCCTCGCAACATTCAGCAGAAAAGATCCTCCACATAGACAATTGTAAGATTTTCCCCGACCCCTCGACCTCACACATATCCCCTCACCTGCTCCGGCACCCATTCCGGCTCAAGATTCTCCAACCCCGCCCACTCCAACTCCTACTTCTCTTCCTAGATACAGTCTAAGACAAAAACCAACATTGTAGATCAGGTCCATGGGTGAACTGAATTGTATCTACTTTTTCATGATGTCATCATGGCATCTTCATGTTTTACATCTCTCTCATATGGTATCCTTTAAAATTCAAAATATACCATGTTTATGCCACTATTTTTAGTTTTAAGGTGATTATTTATGCCCTATACGAACATTCCGGGTGAGGTCACCGAATGGCAGCCGTACCGAGCATTCATGTTGCACGTGCAGGCATGCTAGCTAGCACCAATGCATCCACTTGCACACAGATGAAGAGTTAGTGGTACTAATCCATATATATATATATATATATATATATATATATATATATATATATATACATATATTATATATACATAATATATATATATATATCTGTGTGTGTGTGTTGTGTGTGTGTGTGTGTGTGTGTGTGTGTGTGTGTGTGTGTGTGTGTGTGTGTGTGTGTGTGTGTGTGTGTGTGTGTGTGTGTGTGTGTGTGTGTGTGTGTATTGGGTGTATGTCAATTGTGTTATATTTATAATATTGCATATATGTGTAATTCTGCGGAACCATCTAGCTGGTTCTCGCTAATGGACTTGCCTGACGCGATGTGGCATAAATTTTTCGATAGTCTTAGGCGAGAGAACAAGTCGCTTTCCTTAATATCATACTTTCGTATTAATATATCTGTGTTTCCTTATCCCATTTTAACATTAAATGGTGGCAGCGGATAAAAACTTCATATTTCTTTGTGAGAGATGTCAGTGACGATTTATTTGTGACTTGTGCTCAGGTGAACTATATGATTTCGCAGGTTTTCAGCGCGTATTTTTTCTTTTCTTCTCTCACTCATTTTTACAGCTAGGTTCGTACAAACACTGCAGTGCATGCGATTGCAAATAATTAACTATTGCGGAAGTGCAAAAAATGAATTTGTGGACTGATTAGTATTACTCTTTTAGACTTCTTCTCACGACATTTCGCCTTTGATTTTAAGCTCATATTTTTACCACTAGCTACCTTAACATCGTCCCACACTATTACCATCAGTGTTCAACGAGATTTCTCAACGTATTTCTGCAGTAATTTCAGCAATACCCTTATTGTGCACATGGGTGTTGTCGGATGAGTATTGTTTCTGAGTCCATATGGGACTCCTTAGTTGGCGTGTTGTTGTTCGCCATAATGTCTGTATATTACCGTTAATATAAGTTATGGTCACACCTTTCTTAGTACATATGTTTTGTATCGTTCTTCGTATTCTATGTCGAGGATAATTTCACTTAGGTAATAGTGACCTTTTATATGATTTCTTATGATTCTATGATTTCGTAGATGTGTGTGAGCCAGGATCACTGCGTACTTGTTGATCGGCAGCTAATTCCTGTGTGAATGAGGACCATATTGCATTCAGTGGTCCATTGTCCTGCCTTACAAAGGTATTCCTTCAGGATGCAAGTATCCCTTTCCAAGCAGAAGGCGCCAGCGTTTATGTGTGTTTGATCCTTGGACTCTTCAGTCATGGCTCCTCCCACTATTACTTTATTGCACCAGTACCCCTCCGTTGTAAAATTCTCGGTAAGGATCCTAATTACTCAACATCTGCATTTATTCAATAATGTAAGGATAATATCATCAACATACGTCATTACAGGATCAGATAAAATTTCCCTTGTAAGGTTTCAACTTTTACCTGACTCTCTAGCCTCTGAGATGATGTCAGCTTCATGCGTCAACCCCAGGGCTTTAAACTATGATTACGCCACCTTTAGGGAGAATTTTCTTAAGATGTTCGATTCAAACCTGGTAAGTGATAGTTGTCTCTGGTGCTTCAGGTTGGCTGACGTACTCTCTTCCTCTAGGGACACTAAAATCTTTATGCGTGTTCAGGGTAGAGTCAGCACGGTGGTCTCTGAAGCATTAGATTCATTGATGCATTCAAAGTTGGTAGATGAAAATAGAGCACTCCTTTATTTCCATCTGTATCTACCGTGCTTACATGCACGTATTGTACTAAAACTGGTCATTCTAGTGTTTTCTCTTTCCTTCTTAAGCGTCATGGGCGAAATTCAATGCAGACTCCTGTACGTAGACATTTCGCTAATTCCTCTTCTAGCATCGCAAATGACGGTTGGCATCCAAGAATCTTAAAGGAAATTAAAAATGAGATTGTTGTTCCATTAGAAATTATTTTCAAGAAATCCATCATATCAGAAAATGTCCCAAGAGAATGAAAGCTAGCTAACGTTATTCCCATATTCAAAAAAGGTGACAAAAATTAATTACAGGCCTACAAGCTTGAATTCAATCGTGGGAACAATGATGGAAACTATCATCAGAGATGCTATCGAACATCATTTAGAAAGTAACTGTTTGATAAATGATAGCCAGCATGGATTCAGACGGAAACGTTCTTGCGTGACTAGCTTACTCGAATTCTACAACACAGTTATCACAAATTATGACAAAAGAAACAATATAGATTTGATATATCTAGACTTTGCAAAAGCTTTTGATACCGAACCCCACGAAAGACTACTTACTAAATTAGCTTCACACAGAGTAAGTGGTAGCCTATTAAGTTGACTTAGAAATTTCTTGAGTGATCGAAAATAGAGAGTTGTTCTAAATGGCAAAAATTCTAGATGTACAAATGTTACGAATGGAGTTCCTCAGGCTCCGTTCTTGGGCCACTTCTATTCATAGTACATATATATATATATATATATATATATATATATATATATATATATATATATATATATATATATATATATATATATATATATATATATATGATATAGACCACGGACTAAAATTAATTGTTTCCAAATTTGCTGTTGATACAAAACTTTGCGGAATGGCAAATGATAATTTAAATCAATTAGATATTCAAGAAGATTTAGACTAATTACTGCAATTATCTGAAAAGTGGCTCATGAAATTTAACACAAGTAAATGTAAGGTTATGCATCTAGGTAAAAATAACAGTAAGTACGATTACAAGTTATTTGGAATTTTGTTAACAAAAGTGGATAGTGAAAAAGATCTCGGCGTAATTATCAGTAACGATCTCAAATCATCTAAGCAGTGTATTTCAGCCTTAGAGAAAGCAAACAAGATTCTAGGACTGATTGAGCGATATTTTGACTTCAAAAGTTTATCTCTCATTAACAAGGTATAAATCATTAATTCGTCCACATTTGGTATATGCTGTTTCCGTATGGTCACCGAATCTCATTAAAGACATTGACATATTGGAAAAAGTACAACGGCGAGCCATAAAACTGATTCCAAATATCAAAAGCAAATCATACAAAAATCGACTAAAAACATATGAATCTGTTTTCCCTTGAAGAAAAAAAAAAAAAAACGTAGACTCAGAGGTGACTTGATACAGGTCTTTAAGATTCTAAAGGGAATTGACAACATCAAAAGTGACAAATTATTCACACTGAATGAGAATCCGACAAGAATAATGGTCTCAAACTGTCAGGAAATAGATTTAATTTGGAAGTGGGTAGAAACAACCTCGCCAACCGTGTAGTTAATGAATGGAACAAACTTCCTGCAGAGGCAGTGCAATGTAGTTCAGTTCGAAGCTTTAAGATTCGTTTAGATAAACATTTAAGCCATATGCTGTAATGCCTGCCATTTATTTTATATTATCTATTTGTTTGTTATAATTTGATTGTTTATTATTATTTGCTTGATTTTTATCTATTATTATCTGTCACCTTACTATGATTTACTATGTATCTGTTTATTATTTGACTATACCTATACATTTATTAATTTTATTTATTATTATTTATATTATTATAATTGTTATTTATTTTTCTTTCATTTATTTATCATTATTACATTTTTCCGCATCCGACCTACTCATGGACCAAAAGGTCCCCTATCGGCATTCTCCGCTCTTGTAATCCTTTATAATCCTTTGTTCCTCGCTCCATACGAGCAAAGGATTATTTCTTTTAGTTATCAGCCAGATGAGTCTTTACTAACATTTGCAACAAAGCTTTCTAAAAAGTTAAAAGTATTGCCTCATCGTGTTTTGCTAGCTGCTGTACCACCTAGTCCTTCACAGCAGACCCCAGAGTTTCCTATTCCTCCTCCACCACCTCTGTCTTCAACACCTACATAGAGCACTCCTTTATCTCCATCTGTATCTACCATGCTTACATGCACGTATTGTACCAAAACTGGTCATTCTAGTGTTTTCTCTTTCCTTCTTAAGCGTCATGAGCGATATTCAATGCAGACTCCTGTACGTAGACATTTCGCTAATTCCTCTTCAAGCATCACACATAACTTTTCAAAAATATCATTTCAGTTTCAATCTAACTACTGTCATGTCCATGGACAGTGTAGCCATTCTTCTGATCACTATTTCAGTATTTTGAAGGTTAGAATAGAAAATAGTTCAATCCCCCAGGCATACTCAGTTCAATTTTCACAAGCGCCCGTATCAAAACCCCAAAGACTGACCAACTGTGACCAGTCCAAGATCGTCTCTTCAGTGGCTGCTGTCTTTTCCCAACTCCTTAACCGTCAGTGTTATATGGATCACTTACCTATCTCTGTAGCGGTAGACACTGTGGCAGAATGTAATATTATAGGTAACAAAGCATATTCTGCTCTCAAGGATTTGTACAACGTACCAGTGTTACCTTCTTATAATGCTTTGCAAGCTGTACAAGGCTCTCCCTTGTCTATTCTTGTATTTATTTGCATTGCCTTAAGGTTTTCTTTCCATACTAAAATGTTTCATGTTGACTTCGTGGTAGTTTCTAATTTCATACTTCAGTGTTATTGTCTCTTAAGCTTTGATACTTTAGCAACTCATGCCATAGATATATTTCCTCGGCACTGTATAATTTCTTTCGACAACAATATAATTTCTGCAATGGACAGGCCAGTTTCTATACATAGCCCACCTTCTGTACATGCTCTGCCCAGGTGTCATCTTGCAAGAGTTCAAAACTTTTAGGCCCTCCTAGTACTTTCTTGAGCTGCTGTTGTTGTAGGCGAGCACTATATTGGCCCTTTTAATGCAGTTCGAGTCCTGGTGCGCATTTCAGATGCTCTAATTTGTTCTGTCGTCTTATCTCAACCTGACTCTGTTCGTGTTAGACATCTTGCATTGGAAGGTACCCTTTCCATTGTTCGTGAGGACCACTTTACCACGGCCATGACAACCAACGTTACTGGTACTCCCATCACACTCTCTTCTGGTATTCATTTAGATTCTTTTGATGTCGTTGATGTTGACACTGTCCAGGATTCACCTCCTATTATAGCAGTTTCTATTCAATCGTCTACACATGTAACTGGCACAACTCATTTAGAGTCTCAGTATGCGACATGTATAGGTAACACTGATTTTCCTGAGGTAAGAGACTGCTTCATTGAACTGTTAGTGACACATCGTCAAACTCTGGCCTTACCTGGTGATCGGCTTGGAGATACGGATCATGTTGTCCATAGCATTCATCTTAAATCAGGGGGGCGTCCAGTCTACGTACCTTCTTACAGGTTTCCTCATACTCGTAGACTTGTAACTCAGTTTCTAGTTGATGAGTTGTTGAATGAGGGCGTCATTAAAGAGTCTCGTTCGGAGTGGAACTCCTCGCTTCTTCTTGTGCCTAAGAAGAATGGGCCATTCCGCCCTGTAGTGGATTATAGGTGTGTCAACGATGTGATGTCACAGTTCCAGATTATTACCCTTTGCCTGTGTTGAGTGATCTTCTTCAGTCCATAGGAACAGGTAACACAGTATTCACCACCTTGGACCTAAAAGCTGGCATCCAAATAGCTTATTACTCTGGAAGAAAGATAAAGGACATCGTAAGGCATAAAGAAGGACAAGATAGTAACGTACATACATA
>NC_134803.1:10895501-10898001 GCF_046742065.1 Oratosquilla oratoria | reverse complement strand
TTTGTACTGGATGACCATATCATTACTGCATATTCCAGATTTGGTCTTATCAGTGTTTGTAATATCTTTTTTAATAGTTTCCTTATCCAGACCACCTTTATTGGTCTTAACAAATTGTATGTTTCTCCGACTATTTTATTTATATGTTTATCTGGCGACATGTCTTTGGTGATTATTACTCCTAGGTCTCCTTCAGAATTTACATTCTTTACTTCTTTTCCGTCAATTTTATACTGTCCTGATATCCTATTCTTGCTTTTCTCAAATTCGATTACACTGCATTTCTTGATATTGAATTCCACTTCCCATTTCTTGCTCCACTCTGAGACTTTGTTCAGATCACTGTAATGATTCACAGTCTATTTCTGAGTTTATTCTCTTTAATAACTTTGTGTCATTCGCAAAGAAGTTCATGTAACATTCAATACTTTCGTCCATATCTTTTACATATATAGCAAACATTATCGGAGCCAGCACTGACCTCTATGGGACGCCACTACTCACTTCTTCCCATTTTGAATATTTGTGTCTGAGCACTACTCTTATTTTTCTTCCATATAGGAAGTCCTCCATCCAATTCAATAGTTTTCCATGTATGCTTCCTATTGTTTCCAGTTGTGTGTGTGTGTGTGTGTGTGTGTGTGTGTGTGTGTGTGTGTGTGTGTGTGTGTGTGTGTGTGTGTGTGTGTGTGTGTGTGTGTGTGTGTGTGTGTGTGTGTGTATGTGTGTGTGTGTGTGTGTGTATACAAAATTAAAAGGGGACTGCCGACAGGTGTAGGTTGTAGGTTACTACATTGGGAATTAGTGGTGAAATAAACTCGGATGGAGTAGTTGGCCTTAATGTGCCAGACTTAGTTCTGTCTACAATATACATGGAAAGCTCCGATCGAAACTCGGAGGGTTGCTATATTTGTACAAAGGTTGCCAAACATGCAAATAGTAGGTTGTTGCCATATAAATTTTAAAGAAATTTGGAAGGTTGGGTACGCCGCGGAGAGGCGCCGACCGAAATCCTTTGTGAGCGTGTAGGTGGTCGACCCGAGATGCAGGGAGGCCATTGTTCAAGGCAGAGGGCTTGACCTGATATGCAGAAAATCTGTTGTCGCTGAAGGGCGTTGTCGAAAAGGTTGGTGAGCTGGGTCACTTAGAAATAATGAACCGTCCCTTGAGAGGTGGTCGCCGTCGTCGAGAGTACCAGGTTGCAGCCTATTTGTGCGTGCATGCGTACTAGGCATCGTAGGGAGATGGCAGCTACGTTGAAAATCGAGATGATAACACTCGATTCCTTTTGGTCCATAACTAGGTTGGATGCAATATATATATATATATATATATATATATATATATATATATATATATATATATATAAATATATATATATATGTATATATATATACATACATCATACATATCCCAAGGCTTTTTCCCCCTTACAAGGGGGGTAGCCAAAAAGAAAAAGACATAAAATCATTCCCACCCATTCCATCCCTGAATACACTCCACACACCTCCACCCTCCCTCTCATCTTAGCACCTCCTGAATGACGGGTCATCCCTGCACCCTGTCCACTGCCCTGGGTCAGAAGCAGTGTCGCAAGACACAGCACATCCACAGCAAGGCCGCTTCATTAAATCGGCGACCCCCCCTCTCCGTCCCCCCATTGCATAAAATGAGAGGACGGGGAGAAATCCCTTCGGGCTGCGTCAAATTTTGCTCACACATACTACCTCACCCCCCATCCACCCGCCCATTCCACCTCATGCTATCACAACATCATCCATATACAACCATTCTCCATTCACCCCTGTCTTCTGTCCTCTCCCGTCCTTCCTCAACAGACATTCCCCTCTTCCCCAAAGCCCCCTTCACCCCATCCATCCACCTCATCCTAGGACGCCCCCTCATGTTCACTCCCTCCACATCTGCCTTCCACACCTCTTTTACTAGTCTTTCTTCACTCATTCTTTCCATGTGTCCAAACCATCGTAATATTCTTTCATCAACCCTATCTCCCAGCTCCCTTTCCACCCCCGTTCTCCTCCTCACCTCCTCATTTCTCACTCCATCTAGCCTAGTAACCCCCATCATACTTCTCAGACACTTCATCTCAAATACATTCAAACTCCTTCTCTCTTCTTCTCTTATGTTCCATGTTTCAGCCCCATACAGTGCTGTTGGCACAATCACTCCTTCATACAGTCTCCTCTTAGCATCCATTCCCAAATGTCTATTCCTCATTACACTCTTTAATCCACCAAGGCATTTACTCGCTTCTCTCAATCTACATTCTACCTCCACTTTCACTCCACCTTTCCCTGCCACATTTGCACCCAAGTATCTAAAACTATCCACTTCCTCCAGTCGCTCTCCCTTAATGCTCACTTCCAGTCTACTGCCACTTTCACCCCTTGTACATCTCATCACCTTACTTTTACCCACATTTATCTTTAGCTTTCTTCTATCACATACTCTCCCAAACTCTGCCACTAACTTCCTCAAT
>NC_134803.1:10880501-10883001 GCF_046742065.1 Oratosquilla oratoria | reverse complement strand
CCACTCAGCTATCGATGGTTAAAACTATTCGAACTCAGAACACTACTGGTTCCAGAGATTAGGTAAGACCACTCACTGCGGCCCAAATACCTTTTTCACCGAATAGCCAACCACACACCTAGCAAGGGGTAAGGACCGGAACAAATCCCTTTCACGCTATCGTTATTGTAACCATATGAGTAATTTGCTAGTGAACAGCGACATCAATCATACTTACATTCCTTTTAAGGACAGACGTCCCCCAAATCAGGCTCGCCCAAAGTGGCTCGACAAAGAAACTGAAAAAAGTATTGCTAAAAAGAGATAGGCTTATAAGAAATATAAGTGCTCGGGTGCATCTAATGACTATGAAAGTTATGTATCAATACAGAGAGATTTAAAAAAGAAAAAAGAAAAAAAAGCGACAATACGAAATGAATATCGCTGATAAATCCAAAGAGAATCACAAAGATACATTAGAGATAAAAAGGTTGTTAGGAATCACATTGGTCTATTATAATCTGCTGACGATCAACTTGAATATTCAAATGAAGGAATGTGTAATATTTTATACAACTATTTTAGCTCGGTATTCGTAAACAAACACCTCAAAGTGAACTCCAAACTGAAACCTGTGAAAAGTCTAGGGTAAACTTGCTCACTGCGGTAAATATAACAAAAGAAAAAATCAAAAGGTGTATAGAGAAACTCAAAGTTAATAAAACACCAGGGCCTGACGGCTGGTATCCCAAGAATCTTAAAGGAAATTAAAAATGAGATTGTTGTTCCATTAGAAATTATTTTCAAGAAATCCATCATATCCCGAAATGTCCCAAGAGAATGGAAGCTAGCTAACGTTACTCCCATATTCAAAAAAGGTGACAAAAAGAAACCAAATAACTACAGGCCTATAAGTTTGACTTCAATTGTAGGAAAAATAATGGAAACTATCATCAAAGATGCTACCGAACATCATTTAGAAAGTAACCGTTTGATAAATGGTTCTTGCATGACTAACTTACTCGAATTCTACAACACAGTTATCTCGAATTATGACAAAAGAAACAATATAGATTTAATATAGCTTTTGATACAGTCCTTCACGAAAGACTACTTACTAAATTAGCTTCGCACGGAATAAGTGGTAGCCTATTAAGTTGGACTAGTAATTGGTTGAATGATCGAAAATAGAGAGTTGTTTGAAATGGAAAAACTTCTAGATAGAAAAATGTTGCAAGTGGAGTTCCTCAGGGTTCCGTTCTTGGGCCACTTCTATTCATTTTCTTCTATTTCCCCCTGTCCTTCTTGTTCCACACACCATCCTTGCACACTTTAAGACTCCCTCCTTGAACCATCCCCATTCCTCCTCCACACCCATCTCTGCTCTATCCTTTACTCCCTCCCACTCCTCCCTCAGCCTCCCTTCGCACTCCCTCTCCCCTTCCTTTTCATTCAAGGAGTTCACTCCAAGAACCTCCCCACCTTTTGTCCCTTTCCTCCTTCTCCATCTATCCTCCACTCTCAACATACCTTTAGCACATGTACATCCTTAACTCTTCCTATCATAATCCTATTTACCACTACATAATCTATTAACGCTCTATCTACCACCCCCTCCCTTGTGTACTTATGATTGACTTTCTTCCGAAACACTGTATTTGCTATCATCAATTCTCATTCTAGACACATTTCCACCATCAACTCTCCACTACGATTCTTTCCTGGAACTCCACACTTCCCAACCACTCCATCGATTGGACCATTTCCCACTCTAGCATTAAGGTCTCCCAGTACTATTACATTGACATTTCTTCCTAAACCCTCTATGCACTTCTATTCATAGTATATATAAATGATATAGACCACGGACTAAAATCTACTGTTTCTAAATTTGCTGATGATACAAAACTGTGCGGAAGGGCAAATGATCACTTAAACCAATTAGATATTCAAGAAGATTTAGATAAATTACAGCAATGGTCTGAAAAGTGGCTAATGAAATTTAACACAAGTAAATGCAAGGTAATGCACATAGGTAAAAATAACAGTAAGTACGATTACAAGTTATTTGAAAATTCGTTAACAAAAGTGGATAGTGAAAAACATCTCGGCGTAATTATCAGTAACGATCTCAAGTCATCCAAGCAGTGTATTTCAGCCTCTGAGAAACCAAATAAGATTCTAGGACTGATTGCGCGGTCTTTTAACTTCAAAAGTCCATCACTCATTAACAAGCTATATAAATCGTTAGTTCGTCCACATTTGGAATATTCTGTTTCCGTATGGTCACCGAATCTCATTAAAGACATTGACAGACTGGAAAAAGTACAACGGCGAGCCACAAAACTGATTCCAAATGTCAAAAATAAATCATACGAAAATCGACTAAAACATATGAATCTGTTTTCCCTTAAAAAGCGTAGACTCAGAGATGACTTGATACAGGTCTTTAAAATTCTAAAGGGAATTGACAACATCAAAAGTGACCAAATTTTCACATTGAATGAGAATCAGACAAGAA
>NC_134803.1:10870501-10878001 GCF_046742065.1 Oratosquilla oratoria | reverse complement strand
CTCTAGGTGTGGAGAATCCAGTCAGCCTGGGATCTTGCTTTTTTGGCCATGCTAACACCGCAGTTTATGATTACCCGAAGGTCCTTTACCTTTTTCTTTGATGACGATGTTGGTACCGTCTTGTGCTATGTATGTGTGATATATTCCTCACTTTTGCCAAAGGTATAAGCCATGTGTTCAAATTTATTGTTATTGGACTACATGTTGTTTTCCTCAGCCCAATTATAGAAGGCTTGGAGATCCGTCTTTAGTAATTGTGTAACTTCGTTGGTGGAAGAGACAGAAGAGTGCAAGACATATCTATTAATGTCTGATATGTGCATTAAAAAGAGCAGTGGGCTAAGCACTGATCCCTGTGGTACTCCACTGACTATTGTGTACTGCCGGGATTTTATACCATCCACCGCAACCTGTTGCTGTCTGTTTGTTAGGAAGCAGTGTAACCATAATCCAACCTTTCCTGTAATTCCCAAGTCACGGGCTTTATGGAGGAGTACACCGTAGTCAACCTTGTCAAAGGCTTTTGAAAAATCTAAGTACACCACATCCATGTTTTTGTGATGTTCCAGTGCCTGCAGGATTTGTTCATGGTGAGCAAGGAAATGGGACAGGAATGAATGTCCTGATCTGAAGTCATGTTGATTCGGGTTCATCTTGTTCATATCTTCAATGTGTGTGGAAATCTCAGACAATATTAATATTTCCAATATTTTAATTATATGTTATGTAAGGGTTACTGGTCTGTAGTTTGCGGCTCCTTGTCTGGAAGCCCCCTTAAGTATTGGCATAATAATAGAAGTTTTTAATATATTTAGTATAACTGCCTAGTCGAAGCTGTTTCTGTATAGGATGAGCAGCGGTATGCTTAATTCAGACACACATCTTTTCAAAAGCAGTGTCGAAAGTAGTCAGGCCCGGCTGCCGCGTTCGAAGCAATTTGTTTTATAGTTTCAGTGATTTTCTGTTGGGTTATATTTATGTCCGTCAGCATGGTCTTGGAGGTGCCACGACAGTGGAAAAACTCTGCTGGTGAATGAATGGACTTGTCACTGAGAGGATTACTATACACTCCACAATATTGTTGTTGTAATGTGTTTGCGATTCGCCGCGGATCACATGTACTTTGGCCATTATGAACTGCTAATACAGTAGATATACTTGCGATAGTTTTTTATAGATGACACGGCGCAGGCTTCTATTAGTTTTGTTTCCCTGTCCAGAGATAGTCTTTAATCCAGGAACGCAATTTTATTTTCAAGTCGTCCTTTACTTTAAGAACTTGAAGATTATGTTAATTGCTTTTGAAGTTTACTACTTTTGCTCATCAATAGTTTTCAGTCCTTTGGTATGTGTTTTTTTTTGTGCATTATTGTTCTCAGAGGTACGTAATACATAGAAACTTGTAGGCATTTTGTTAGGAAAAATATATACTGCTCCTCGACACTCAATCCATTCACACACATACAAACACACACACACACACACACACACACACACACACACACACACACACACACACACACACACACACACACACACACACACACACACACACACACACACACACACACACACACACACACACATTAAAGTGATTAAAAGAAAAGGCAAATTGGGTTAGAGATGCAGTGGATAAAAAAAAATGTATTGTGGTACATGGACTAAGAGAAAAACATGGTCTGGCGAGGTACATGAAAAAAACAGCAATAGCAATTTTAAAAGAAATTAAGGATGGGGGTCGGGAAGTAGAGAAAGACATAGATGATGTGTATAGTATGAGACATTATTCTAAGGAAAGAAATCGACCCGTACATATAAAACTAAGATCACAGATGGTAGTAGAAGATATATTAGAAAAAACAAGTAAGCTGGAAAGGGGTAAACATTACAATAAGATATGGATAAAAAGAGAAATTAGTGTTGAGGAATTAGAAAAAGAAAAGACCCTAAAAGATGAAGCTAAGGAAAAAACGAGAAGAGATCGGAGACCGAAAGCAAGGAATTCTATTGGAGGGTAATCGACATGAGACAGAAGATGGGACATCAGAATTGGCGAAGCAAAAAAAAAAAAAAAAAAAAAAAAAAAAAAAGTGGCATATACTAACATTGACGGATTAATAGAAAAAAAACAGACATACAGGGAATTGTGGAGACGAAATTAAGGGGTTCCATACAACCCATTAAAGTTGGACAAGGATTATACAATTACTGGATTAAAAACAGAAATGAGAAACAAGGAGGAGGAATCATGATCCTGGTCAAGAAAAATTTGAATGTGACAAAGATTACGGAGGTTAAAAGCAATGTAGAATTGATCATGATGAAAGTTGAAGACAAGGACATGAAAAGTAGAAAGTTTGTTGTGATTTATGTATCCCCAAAAACGAGCTCTTGGAAAGAGAACGAGTATATGAAAATCCTAGAAGATAAAAAGCATTCATTATATGAGATACTATTGGGCGGAGGTAACCTGGTAATTATGGGGGACTTTAACTGCAAAGAAATTTGTTGGGAGAACATGACAGTGGAAGGTGATGAAGACTTGTGGGGTAATGCATTACTGGACATGACCATGGAATATACAATGATACAATGGATCAATGAAAACGCCAGATACAGAAGTAATGAGGAACCGCCGACACCGGATTTAATAGTTACAACGGAACCTGAAATTGTGGATTAATTGAATACAAGACACCACTTGGAAAGAGTGACCATTTACCTATAGAGACTGAACTAAAAGAAGAAATACACACGGAGAGAAATGTAAAGCATAGGAAAGGAAAATTGATGTACAACAAAACGGACTTTGGAAAATTAAGTTATTTTTTTCAGAATGCATTTTGGGAAAAATTCTACATGGAAGAGACAAAAGAGGAAGAGAAATAGGAGATCTTGATGGATAATTATAATGAAGGAGTGAATAGGCATGTACCAAGACAGAAACAAGAGAGAGTGTCCATTAAATGCTGGTTCAACAGAAAATGTAGGGAGGCAAAAGTTAGAAGAGACAGAGCTTGGAAAAGATGGAGAAAAGATAAAGAAAATGGAAAATGGCAAATATATTTAAACTATAGAAATGTTTATGTAAAAGTGCGAAGAGAGGTAAAAAGGAACTATGAAAAAGACATTATAGAAAAATGCAAAGAGCAACCCAAACTATTCTATAGATATATGAATGGTAAACTTAAAAATTAAAATGAAATGGTGAAACTACGCTAAGGAAATATAAAATACACAGAAGATCTAGAAATGGTCGAAGTCATGAATAATCACTTCAAGTCGGTTTTAACTTGAGAGAAGGTACAGTATTGGGACGAAGAAATTGAAGTGTGATCTCCACCGTGAGCGAAATAATAATAACACAAAAAGAAATAATGGAAATTTAACAAACCTTGATGATAAGAAATCGCATGGCCCGGACGGAATTGCAAATTGGATTCCAAAAGCATGCAAAGAAGAACTAATGGACAAAATATTTAACACAATAAGTTACTCACTTAAAGAAGGAAAAATACAAAAAGACTGGAAAATGCCAACATTGGACCAATATATAAAAGAGGAAACAAGAAAGAACCAACTAACTATAGACCGGTTTCACTAACAAGCACTATAGCCAAAGTAAATTTGTGAGAAAATTATCAAAAATAGATTGGTAAAACACCTGGAAGAAAATAATATAATAAACCCAAGACGATTTGCGTCCAGACAGGAAAAATCATGTATCACAAATTTAATCTGTTTTTACTCAAAGCTAATATATATAATACAAGAAAGGGATGGATGAGCTGATTGTGCTTTCTTGGGGGGAGGTGCTTGTAAGGTCACAACATTACCCATAGATCGGTCATATAAGAGCTCTGAGCTCTCTTCCGAGAGGGAAATAGCTGTCGATCGCGAGTCCAACACGTGATTAAAGACCATGGAGAATCACACACACACACAAACACACATACACACACACACAGAAACGCACACACACACACACACACCTCACACACACACAAACACACACGCACACACATACACACACAACATTAGTTCTCTGCAGTGTTAAATTGATCTAATGAGAGAAAATGCAAGAAAATAAAAACGATGATTTTCAGCCGAATGTCGACTCAAACGCAGAGCCCTCTGGAGGCGCTACGCCGAAACTAAATGTAAACAGAGGCCTTGACGCTTTTTCTGGTTTTGGTAAGTACGTAAAAAGAAATTTGAGTCGAATCACAATAGAAAATCGTGAGAGAAAAAATTCATAGAATTAAGGAAAGTGATTGTGAATTTAACGAAAGGCCTTTTCAAAACTAACAATGACAAATCTGAACTAAAGAAAATAAATT
Source organism: Oratosquilla oratoria (assembly GCF_046742065.1). Lineage (NCBI taxonomy): Eukaryota > Metazoa > Arthropoda > Malacostraca > Stomatopoda > Squillidae > Oratosquilla > Oratosquilla oratoria. Next base: position 10,873,661 of record NC_134803.1, on the reverse strand, counting down.
CTGAGCTGAATAATGAGCTAAAGGGATTAAAAAAAGATCTAATGGAAGTTAAATGTGAAAATAAAAAGATGAAAATCAATTATACTACCAATAGTGAGAACTTAAAAAATAGGTAAATCACAAAATACAGACAATGTCTGAAAGAACTGAAGAAAACTTAGGTGAGTAAAATTTGCAGAAGATTAAGAAATGAAATGAAAAAAGAGAAAAAAAATAGCTTTAAAAAAATAATACAACAACAGATGCAGGAAAATGCAAAGGACACAATTATTTAAGTAATCAAAGAAAAAGCAAATTAGGTCAGAGATACAGTGGATAGGAAAAAGTGTATTTTGGTATACGGATGAAAGGAAAAACATGGTCTGGTGAGGTACATGAGAGGAAAGGCAGAAAAAAGAGCAATAACAATTCTAAAAGAAATACAAGGTGGTGACCAGGAAGTAGAGAAAATATAGAAGTATATAGAATGGAACAATATTCTAAAGAAAGAAATCAACTCCTAAAGATAAAACTAAAAAATCACATACGGTTGTAGAAGACAAATTAGCAAAAGCAAGCAAGTTAGCAAAGAGGGAACATTACAACAATATATGGATAAAAAGAGAATTTAATGTTGAGAAAATAGAAAGAGGTGAAGCTAAGAAAAAAAAAAAAAAAAAACGCAACGAAAACGGAGACCGAAAGCAAGGAGTTTCATTAGAGAGTCTTAGACATGAAGCTGAGAAAATGGTACATCAAGGTAAGCGGAACAAATGAAACAGAAAGCAGGATGGAGAAGGAAAAAAATAAAAGTGCCCTATACTAACATAGACAGATTAGTTTTAGGATTGAATGGACTAAATGATTACTTGTCAGATGAAAAACCAGACATAATGGGAATTGTGGAGACAAAATTAAGGGATCCAACACCATCAAATAGTTTTGGACATGGGTTATACAATTATTGGAACAAAAACAGAAATGAAAAACAAGGGGGAGGAATCATGTTCCTGGCCAAGAAAAACTTAAATGTGACAAAGGATACTGAGGGTAAAAACAATGTGGAAATGATCAAAATAAAAGTTGAAGACAGCGATATGAAAAGTAGAAACTTTGTGGTGATTTATGTGCCCCCAAAAACGGACTCTTGGAAAGATGGTGAGCACTAAAAAAATTTATATGATACAAGGCATTCATTAAATGAGATATTAAAATGAGATTTTAACTGCAGATAATTCTTTTGAGAAGGGATGACAGTGACAGGTGGAGAGGACCTATGGGGAATTTTATTACTTGATATGACAGTAGAACATACAACGACACAATGGGTAAATGGAAATAACCAGTTACAGATAAAATGAAGAACCGTCGAAACTAGATTTACTATTTGCAACTAAACCTGAAACCATGGATAAAATTGAATAGAAGACACAAGTTGGAAAGAGTAATCACATACTAATAGAGGTTTAACTAAAGGAAGAAATATATAGGGAGAGAAATGAGAAATACAGAAAAAGAGATTGATGTACAACCCAAACTATTCTATAGATATGTGAATGGTAAAGTTAGAAATAAATAGGAAATGGTGAACTACGCCACGGAAATACAGAATACACAGAAAATCTAGAAATGGCTGAAGTCATGAATAATCACTTCAAGTCGGTTTTCACTAGAGAAAAAGTACAGCATTGGGACGAAGAGAGTGAAGTGCGATCTCCCCCCAGGAGAGAAATAACAATAACACAAAAATAAATAATGGATCAATTAAAAAAATTTGACGTTAGGAAATCACACGGCCTAGGCGGAATTGCAAATTGATACTAAAAGAATGTAAAGGAGAACTAATGGACAAAATATACAACATAATATGTTGCACACTCAAAGAAGAAAAAATACCAAAAGACTGTTAAACGGCAACATTGTACCAATATATAAAAGAGGAAACAAATAAGAACCAAATAATTACAGACAGGTCTCCCTTACAAGCACTGTAGCCAAAATTTGTGGAAAAAAATATCAAGAATAGATGTATAAAACACCTGGTAGAAAACAATATAATAAACTCGAGACAATTTGGATTCAGACAGGGAAGATCATGTACTACAGATTTAATCTGTTTCTATTCAAGACTAATATATATGATACAAGAAAGGAATGGATGGGCTGATTGTGCTTTCTAAAAGACTTTGTCAAAGTACCACACAAAGATTATATAAAAAGAAAGATGGAAAACATAGGAGGGATACAAGGTAACCTACTAAACTGGATGGAGCATTTCCTGCATGGCAGAAAAATGAGAGTTGTACTAAGAGAAATGTGTTCAGGCTCGGAAGAAGTGATTAGTGGAGTTCCACAGGGATCAGTATTGGCTCCAATAATGTTCGCTATTTATATGAATGCCATGGATGAAGAAGTGGAATATTACATGAGCTTCTTTGCAGACGATGCTAAATTGTTGAGGCAAGTGAGGACAGAAACAGATCGTGAATCACTACAGAGAGACCTAAACAATGTTTGAAAATGTAGTCAGAAGTGGGAAGTAGACTTCAACATCAACTAGGTAAATACACACATACGCACAATACACACACACACACACACACACACACACACACACACACACAAACACACACACACACACACACACACACACACACACACACACACACACACACATATATATATATATATATATATATATATATATATATATATATATATATATATATATTCATAGTGTAATTGGGCAGGAGGTTTTCCCTCAAGCATACTTCATTAGAATGAATGGCAAGCTTGTTATGCCAGAGCTTCTTGTATTTTTCTCTATTTCTTAGAGTAATCTTACCTTCTGTAGGCAGTAACCTTAATAAATCTCCGTATGTCATGCTGTGGAATAACATACATAATTATAATAAAAGCCAGAACGCGTTTTCACACCTCTTGGTGCTTCCTCAGTGGCAGGTAAGAATCTAAGGGCTGGGATGGTGTGTGTGGATTATATATGGTACAGGCTGTGGGATTTTGTCTAGTCGTCGATGTGGGATTTTGTCTGGTCGTCGATGTGGGGTTTCGTCTGGTTGGCGTCGCCGGAGCTCCGTGTCGTCCTGTAGGTTGGAGGGTGGCGTGTATCCGTGTTCTTTGTCTCGTTTTCATTGGGGAATGATCTTCTCACACTTGGTAG
>NC_134803.1:10843001-10845501 GCF_046742065.1 Oratosquilla oratoria | reverse complement strand
AAAATCAATTCTTGAACTACATTTATTCGAATACAATACAAAGAAAACTGGTATAAGTGACTGTTGTTTAAGTTGTTTTATCTTCATTGTTATGTTAAAGAAGAAAATCATGCCTGGCGGCCATAATGCGTCGAGTGATTTGAGAAATATCGATCTTTATTGCCGAGTTAGATTTTCTTTAAAACAACAAGCACCCTGCTGACGCCGGCCATGGCTCCGCCATGGTTGCTTGGCCTGCGGCGCTGCTCGCTTCGCTCACGGGGTGCTTCGCGCCCCAGGGCTCCGCCCTCATTGTTTTAATGTATGATTTGTTCGGTTTGGTTTAGATAATAAAAGAGAGGAACCCATAGTTTTTTTTTTTTTTTTTTTTTCAGTACCGGTAATAACAACATCTTTGGACGCTTTAGGTCGTTTACGTGGTGGAGTCCTAACTTCGTCTTCCGAATCATCATTGTCGTCATCGTCACTCCATCTCTTTACCGCCTTCACGATGAAGTCCTTCATTCCTTCTTGCCCCTTCTTCATTTCTTCTTTATTTTTTTCTAATAATTCCTCTAAATCCTAATATTCAATTTTATGGTATTCGCCAATAGACTCACACATACATACACACACACACACGAACGCACACACACACCTACGCACGCACGAACACGCACGCAAACACACACGCACGCACACACACATGCACGCACACGCACAATATATATATATATATATATATATATATATATGTATATATATATAAATATATATATATATATGTATATATCTATATATATATATATATATATATACACACACAAACATGCACGCACACAAACACTATATTATATATATATATATATACACACACATATATACAGTATATTATGTATATATAAATATTATATACATATTCATATATAATATATATATATATATATATATACATATATATATATATATACATATACATATATATATATATATATATATGTCATGACACCCAATATTGAACATATCTGGGTTGCGTGTACAGATGGAAATTGATATACGTTGTTAGTTTCTTCGATCACTACTTTTGGGGCCAGAAGAATTTCCCTCACTTGAGGGTCCGTTGTTAGCTGGCGGGTTTCTCGCCTGAGCCAATATCAATGGCCGATGCAACAACGTGAGGAGCCTTTAAAAGGCGCAGCAATCATATTGCTGTGACCCAGGCTCCAGCTGGTGGGGTTCTTCTCCGAATTCCTGCAGGGAAATTAATTTTGTCCTGCATGGAGTTTTCGGCTTAAGGACTTTTCGGTGAAACTGTCTTACCGACTCTTTTGTCGAGAAATGTTTGACTGTAGTATATAGAGCGGGGATTGTTTTGCTGTGTTCTGCCCTTAGCTGGCAAAGGTACCGTTTATTGGATTGTAGGTCGGCTTTTTGAATTTTTTTCTGACATGTCACCCATTTCCAAAAGTGGCGTTGTCGCTTCTTCTGCACGGCGTCGGGTTCCCCTGGCATTTCGTCGACCACCTAGTCGTAATCGTCAAAAACTTCTGAGGACTTGCACCCTCGGAGGACTGGCAACCTCGGAGGACTTGCACCCTCGGAGGACTTGCACCCTCGGAGGACTTGCACCCTCGGAGAACTTGCACCCTCGGAGGACTTGCACCCTCGGAGGACTTGCACCCTCGGAGAACTTGCACCCTCGGAGGATTTGCACCCTGGGAGGACTTGCACCCTCGGAGGGCTTGCACCCTCGGAGAATTTACAGCCTCGAAAGGCTTACTGCCTCGGAGAACTTACGACCTCGGAGGACTTACAGACCTTCCTCTCCAAGACATGTAACATTTTTTAAATGTGTCACCTTTGAAATGGTTTAATCTAATTTATTGTTGGTAACGATGATCGTCCATGGCTCAACGATGATCGTCCACGGCTCAACGATGATCGTTCTTGACTCAACAATGTTCGTTCTTGACTCAACGATGATCGTCCATTGCTCAACGATGATCGTTCACGGCTCAACGATCATCATTCACGGCTCAACGATGATCGTCCACGGCCCAACGATGATCGTCCATGGCTCAACGATGAACGTCCACGGCTCAACGATGATCGTCCACGGCTCAACGATGATCATTCTTGACTCAACGATGATCGTCCACTGCTTAACGATGATCGTCCACGGCTCAACGATGATCGTCCACGGCTCAACGATGATCGTCCATTGCCTAACGATGATCGTCCACGGCTCAACGATGATCGTCCACGGCTCAACTATGATCGTCCACGGCTAAACGATGATCATTCTTGACTCAACAACGTCCATGGCTCAACGATGATCGTTCTTGACTCAACGATGATCATCCATTGCTCATCGATGATCGTTCACGATTCAACGATCATCACCCACGGCTCAACGATGATCGTCCACGGCTCAACGATGATCGTCCACGGCTCAACGATGATCGTCCACGGCTCAACGATGATCGTCCATGGCTCAACAATGATCGTCCACGGCTCAACG
>NC_134803.1:10800501-10838001 GCF_046742065.1 Oratosquilla oratoria | reverse complement strand
CCTAGACTATCTCCCACTTTTACGTTACTCATTAGGTGTTCATTATTAGTTAAAACTAAGTCCAGAGTATTTACTCCTCTCGTAGGATCGGTAATCACTTGTTTTAGGAAATTATCCTGCACCACATCTAGGAGTTCTTTTGTTTCCTGATTTCCTATTAAAGTTTCCCAGTCAATGTTTCTATAATTAAAATCTCCCATGATCACAACGTTTTTGTACTGGGACGCTCTGTGAATTTCATGAATCAGGGGATCAGTCTGCTCAATGCTGAGGTTAGGAGGTCTGTACAAGACGCCAATAATAACTTTCTTATTCTTGCCTCTAATCTCTACCCAAATGGATTCCGTACAGTCCTCTTCCTTAATCGAATTGTTGGTGATACAGTTTATTGTATTTTTAACGAAAAGTGACCTCCCCCACTCCTGCAAACCCTATCCTTGTGAAAAAAACTTATATCCTTCTATTTCGATTTCCGGAAGGAAATGTTTATCAGCCATGTTGATCCAGGACTCAGTAATACTCATAATATCGAAGTTCTCTACGCATGCTTTGCCTTGCAGCAAATAAATTTGGTTAATTACGCTTCTGCTATTTGTATAGCAAACTTTAGATTTATCTTCCCTCCACCTGCTTTGGTGATTCTTTTCACAGTCCCTCTCTAAGTTGTTTCTTTTGCCTAAACTATATTCCGATACTTCCTACTTCATGATAGTGATTGTAGTTCACATCTAAGAAAGGATAAACTTATAGACAAGCAAAACTTGAATACTTTTGGCCTGGTATGAAGGAAGATATATATGATCAGATAGAAAGTTGTTTGAAATTTGCTAACCTGCTCCTATGTTATCATACCTCATCCCGCAGAAACTTTGGGAAAGAGTTCATATAAATACATTGGATTTATCTATGTCTGAAAATGGATATAAATATGTATTTGTTGCTATTGTCTTTCAAGATATTGTATTTTAAACCCATTGCTTCAGTAATCTATGATCAGATAATCTATAATTTCACTGCACCTAAGATCTTAGTTTCAGATAATGGAACTGAATTTAATAACAACATCTTGGAAGAAATATGTAGGTTATTTAAGGTTCATAAAGTAAATATACTAGTGAATCATCCTCAGAGCAATGGAGTTGAAGAGTTTAAATGAGAAAATTATTACATGTCTTAGAGGTATGATAAGCCAACATAGTATAACTTGGGATACTTGGATTCATTGTGTTAAATGTATTTAAACAACCAAATTAACACAGCTACAGGAGAAGCAACCATTTTTTTCTTGGAGGGGGTGACAAAATTCTCCTATATAAAATCTTGATTGCAGTGCAGAAACCTGTGTATAATACAGATGATTACATCTCAAATAGGATACATACATTTCAATCTATACATCAAAGAGTTAGGGAACACATGAAAGAGTATACGCAAGAGATGAAAAAGCAATAACACAAAATATCACATGAAATAGAATTAGAAATAGGAGATTTGTTCGTGGTCAAATTAGATACAACCCATAATAGAATTTCACCGAGTTACTCAGGTTATATAAGATAATTGTTTTTGCAGGTGGAAATACATACAAGATTTTACACATAGAAACTAGGGAAGTGTTAATTAGATATACAGATGAGATAAAGAAGACTAGTATAGAATTTGATGATAATGGTGTGACACTGAAGAAAAAATACACAATTTATTAGTTTTAAAGACACCCTAAGTCAGGAGTATGTTTATAGCATCATTTGTGAAGTATGTATTAATCCAAACAATTTTTACAGATAGGCCTAGATTCATAATATTGTTTATATGTATGGTGCATGCCTGAAATTATGCAGAGACACTCCACTATTATTAACATTTTAAATGCTGTGTATATAACTGTTGTAACATACCTCACAGATACACAACTCACCATCTTTTAAAATGTGAAATTTTTTCGAATGAGATCTAATACAAACAACTATCCTAATAATGTCTTATCTTAATTGTTGCTGTTCTTAATCAAATTTCACAATCAAAAGGAGGGAGACATTAAATACTGTTTGACAGTTTATTTTTATTTTTATTTATTTTATTTTGTATTTTATTTTATTTTATTTGTTTATTTATTTAATTTTTTTTTGTAAGTAATGACGTTTTAGACCTTTGCAGTAGTGAATTTTGTAAATAAATTTATTGCAACCAATTTATATCTTTTGTTTTTGGAAGGGTTACTTATTTCTTTATGTGTGGCATATGTTTTGATGACAACATACATTGAAGGATAAAACTTTTAACCTTGTTTAGCCAGTTTATGCAGAAATATTCTTGATAGTTAGCGCCTTGTATAGGATATTTTTCAAGTGTGAATATTCAGCGAGCCCTGTAAGAGGGTAGTAGAAAATGGTTGATCGCGACGACCAAGTGGTAGCTGCCGAGCCCTGTAAGAGGCTGGTAGACAAGTGAGTAGAAAAGGTAAGTAGATGACGAGTGTTATATTTTTTATGAGTTAGGTGTTTGATAAACAACAGTTTGTGGGCGAAGGAATTGCACAACCTCGCTCCCCGTCTAAGTGTTTGCAAACAGTAAGGGACCCGATTTCATTGCTGTATAATGTTTATTTCTATGCTGATGTAAAATATGTAAACTATGTCAGTGGTGCATGGATTTTGAGATTGCTTGAATAAGCAGTATTGCTTACGAGTTTGTAACAGCCTTTCTGATTGGAGAAAGGGTGGAGAAAATTCAACTGGTTCACGAGAGTAAAATGAAGCCCTTAGAGGAGGATCTTTATTATAAAAGTAAAGACCATTGGACTAAAGAAATCATTACATCATTGCAGAACTGACCTAGTAACCAAATTGAGGATTCTGGACGGGAGTCCCTTGGTGTAACTTGAAGATTCAAGTGTATCTATTCGGGAAGAGAAGAAAGAACAATTAAGCTCCGTTTAATCCCCCTCTCTTAGAGTAATACTAACTGAAACAACCTACAGATGCATATAGTGAGTGACTAACCTAACGTAACAAAAACAGTGGTGAAAAGAAAGTAGAAAATGAAAGCCGTACTAATAAGAGGGAGATTCAAAAAGTTTGTGGAAAAAGTCCATAACTAAAAATGATATGGAAAGAATTTGATTTTATTGCACCTGGACATTCCTGTATCAACATGTTATAACAAGTTCAAACATGAACTTATAAATGCAGGTAATGACGCATCGCCGCCAGTTGGAAATCAGACACCATTCAAACAACATGGAATCCACCAAAATCGAGCCCAGGACTAACATCAAATTCATGGTGAAAGTCGGTTGAGAGAATATGCAAATCATTGACGCTCTGAAACAAGTTTATGGTGATAATGCCCCCAAAGAAATCAACAACCTACAAATGGATAAATCGGTTCAAAGGTGGAAGAAACGAAACTGAAGATGAGCCCCACAGTGCCAGGCCATCAACGTCAGTTTGGGAGAAAAACATTGATGCTGCCCGCGACATGATTGAAAAGAATAGACGAATAACCAATGAATCAATAGCAGATACACTCAATATCTCCGTGGGTTCTGCACACACATTTCTGGTAGAGAAATTGGCGCTAAGCAAGCTTTTCGCGCGATGGGTTCCTAGGCTGTTGCGCCCAGATCAGCAGCAAACAAGGGCAGATCTTTCAATGGAAATTTTGATCAAGTGGGATGAAGACTGAAGCTTTTCTGCAGAGAATTGTGACAGGTGATGAAACATGGCTTTACCAGTACGATACCGAGGACAAAATTCAATCAAAGCAGTGGCTGCCCCGGGGTGGAAGTGGACCAGTCAAAGCAAAATCTGAGCGTTCAAGAGGAAAGGTCATGGCCACTGTCTTCTGGGATGTAGAAGAGATTTTGCTGGTTGACTTCCTCGAGAATAAGAAAACAATTACATCTACTTATCATGAATGCATTTTGAGAAAATTGTCCAAAAAAGTCTCGAAAAAGTGCCCTGGAAACCTGAATCAACGCGTCCTCTGCACCAATACAATGCACGCGCTCACAGTGCTCGGCAGACAAGAGCTGTGCTACGTGAATTTCGATGGAAAATCATCTGACACCCCCCTTACAGCCGCAATTTAGCCCCATTCGACTTCTTTTTGTTTCCAAACTTAAAAAGATAATGGAAAGGTACCAATTTTCCATCAGTTTACGATGTAAAAAGAGCTGCTCTGACATGGTCCAGATCACATGATCCTCAGTTCTACTAAGACGGATTTAAAGGCTGTATTGACCTTAATAGAACATATGTTGAAAAATAAACATCATAACTGAAAAAAGATTTTCATACTCTCCTTTTTCCACAATTTTTTTAAGCCCCTTGTAGAAAGTAAACATACGAAAGACGGCACATAGAGACGACAACACAAAGTGGTGAAAAGGGACCACAGAGAGAGGAACAGTGGTGACGGAGGTAAGAGTGTAATATACAGGCCAAAAACATTACAATTAGCAGACGATAAACTGTTGTCTCAAGAAGTGTCTAGTTTCTGCAACCGTGACTTATTGATAATGGGTGATTTCAATTTCACTGACATTGATGGGATGACCCTTGAACGTGGCCATATAGGTAATCGCTTAATAGATTTTTTCGGTGACAATTACTTAGTTCAACATGTAAAAGAGCCCACAAGACATGGAAATTTACTCGATCTATTGATCAGTAGCCGCGAAAGCATGATATCTGGTGTAGAAGTTGGTGAAACTATTGCAAGTAGCGATTATAACTTAGATTCAAACTGCTAAAAAACATCAGAATAGATACTTGTGTATCTGAAATAACCGATTTCAGCAAAGCTCAGTTCATAGGAGTCAGGAGCTTCAGCTTACAGATTGTGAGTCAAAATTAAGCGAAAGACCTGTAGATCAGATGTGGAAAATATTTCAAAACACGCTTACTAAGATAATTCATACTGTCACAGCCTGTGTCCCTTCTGTCTTTAGAGGTACGAGAAACACGAGGATTCATGATTGCGCATCGTCTTTATTGGAAGCCTTAGAGCCGACGTTGTGCTTCTACTATTGGAAAAGGATCTGTTTTCCTTATCCAAACAAATAATTCTTACTTTAGTTAAACTAATTCAAAATGAGAAAGTTCAATCTTACCTTCTTGAATTTTAGATGTAATTTATAGAAAAGGCGGATTTTCGAGAGACCGGTTTTAACTCGGCCGAGTTATACTTACGTCCCTTTCGCCTTATTAAGTTTATCCGTTATTTTCAATTGTAAGTAATCTTATGCTTTAAAGAGTTTTCTCTTTACAGTTGGGAGTAAATGTTCCTCCGAAATTGATTTTCTGTAGTTTCAGTTGACACAAATTCTAAGCGTCTTGACTTCACGAAAACAAGTATTTGAATGAACCGGCCGCAGGCCACACGCAATATCTATAATTTTCGCGACCATTGTTTACTTTTCACCGACCAGAATTTTCGGTATTTATTTCAAATGTTTAAATTTTTCAATAGACTACAAATTATCAGTAGCAATTGATCATTAACATTATTAATTATTCAGATTTTATCCAATAATTTAAATATACATAATTTATTACTTTAATGAAATTAAACTTCTAGAGTTCAATAAACGAGTTCAATATGACGTCACCTTTTACGTAATTTCTAATATACTCCAGACAAGAGATTGCATTTGTAACAAATGCAATGCAATGCAACCTTAATTGTGTCCAAATCAATATAAATATAAATGATTCAATAAGATTTAATGCCTCTAATCAATCTTTAATAAAACATTTTGTTCTCACCCTTAGATTAAGGGTAAAGTATCTAAACCACCACCATGTATCCTCACCCCTGAACCAGGGTGTAGCATTTTACCCAACACCTAATACCCAATTTATAATTTATAAATAATCAAGTTTATTTTTCATAAGTTCACGCTGCTTTAATGCAGCCTTTCTTTTTGGTTTGAGATCTCTATTATTTGCAGATGGAGCTTGAGGATTTGTTTGATTTGAGTCGGTTCCAGTATCTACCTTTGAAGGTTGTGATGGGTTTTGACTTCCAAGAGTGATATTTAATTCCATGGGATACAAGTTCTTTATTGTATGGAAGGCAATTTCTCCATTATTTTGTTTCACTTTAACAATCCGAACCTTATTGTCATGCCCAATAATTATCTCTAATATTATTCCCATTAACCAAAAAGGTCTGGGTTTATTTGGATGTTTAATCAAAACTACATCTCCTTTCTTTATCTTGTCAGACCATTCTTTCTGGTAAAGATTTTTTGCATGATCCCTTAAACACAGAAGATAGTCTTCATACCACAATCTTCTAAATTCCTCAAACATCTCATTCTGCTTGCAAAGTGCATTTTCAAGATTTTCCCGATTTTCATCATTAACCCAAATATCAGTTTCATCTTTGAACATCAATGAACCAATGTTGTTAAGTTTGAGGAATGAATTTGGAGTTATAAATTCAAATTCTTCTGAACTGGCTCTATAAGTGAGAGGCCTAGAATTAATGGCATTTTTTATGTTTGAAAGGGCAGTGAGAAACTCAAAATATGTTGAATTAGATCTTCCAATTGCCTTATACAGGCAGTTTTTTACTGTTCTGATAAGACGTTCCCAAGCTGCTCCAACCCATGCTGAATATACTGGGATTCTTACATGTTTGATTTTGTTTTTTGAGAGTTCATCCAAAAATTCATTCGACTCGAGAGTTTTCTCTAATATGTCTCCACCTTTCACAAATGATCGGGCATTATCACTGTACAAGTTGGAATAGTATACTGATTACAAAATCTTTGAAAGGCCAGAATGAAATTCTTAGTTGACATGTCAGGCAACAACTCGAAATGGACAGCCCTGATATTAAGGCACGTGAAAATAAATATAAAATATTTTCTCAAAGCATTAGTAATATCTTTTCTCAAATATACATGACCTGTATAATCAACTCCCACATGATTGAAAGGTCTGATCAGATTCATGTGCTGCTTAGGCATACTGGTTACTTTAGGGTAATTATAGGCAAGTGCATTATACTTTTGGCAAATTTTGCAGCCCTTAATTGAAGCTTTAACAGAAGATCTACCCTTTGGGATCCAGAATCCTTGGGACCTTAGGAAATTTAAGGTAGTACTGACTCCCATGTGTTGTACCTGAGCATGACAAAATCTGGTAAAAAGTACAGTGAAAAAGTGATCTTTTCCCAAAAGTACAGGATTGTGTACATTATAATCAAAATAAAGTGATTTGGAAATCCTTTCTCGTGATCTCAGGATGCTCTTTTCATCGAGAATTTTTTTTAAATTCAATACTAAGGAAGGCACTTCTGAATTTTTAAAGTTACTTGACTTGAGTGTATCCACTTGTTTAAGGAAGCTAATTTCTTTAGCAAAACTGACTGACTGATTTATCATGATCCAATAATCCAATGCCTTCTCATGAGAGTTTTCACCACTTTTCATACAAATCCACTTGAAGAGATACTCAGTGATTTTCATAACTATTATAGTTTGAAAACTTATTAATGTCAAAAATAGGTTTGATTTCAACTTCCTTTCCTTGCATGGTATTGAGAGTATTGATATTTTGATTCATCAGATTAAAACCCACACTCAACAATGGGCATTTAGGCCAGGTATTTAAATCATATTTCATCCAATCTGGTCCCTTGAGCCAAAATTCAAAATTATCGATGAATTTGCTGTAGGTTATGCCTCTAGTTAAGAGATCAGCAGGATTATTTTCAGTTTTGACATAATTAAAATTAATGGGAATGTTATAATCCCTTTCAAGCTGTTGTAGTTTACTATCCATTTCACCTATTCTATTTTTGACAAACTTAGATTTTAGTTTAGTCTGTCTGGTTATTAACCAGTTGAGCACAACTTGTGCATCAACAGCAATATTAATATAGTTGAATCTTATATTGGAATAGGCATTCAAAATAGTGGATATGCACTTAAAGCAAGAATCACTCCAAGTAGCTCCAAGACTGGGATGCTATGTTCTTTTTCCTTGTTAGCAGGAGCCACTTTTGCTTTAGCAAATAAGAGGGAACTACTTTCCTTACTGGTACCATAAGCAACAAACCCAAAGCAATTTTGTGAGCTGTCACTAAAAATATTAAGTCCATATTCTTCATTCTCATTTAATGCCTGCCTATTAAAGGAGACTTGATTAGCTTTCTCAAAACCTGGTTTGATATTATCCCATTCGTTTATTATGTCCTCAGGCAATTTTTCATCCCATCCTAATTTGTGTTGCCACACCTTCCTCATCAATAACTTTCCTTTGATACTAATGGGTAAGACTAACCCCAGTGGATCGAACAAACTTGAAGTCTCGGATAACAATTGTCTTTTAGTACTGACAGAGTGAAATTCAACAGGTGCAAGCTGCATCTCATCCATATTAGGATTAAATCTGTATCCAAGAATTTTCTCTGTCTCATTTGAATGTTCAACTAATTTGCCATCCTTTTATATCAGTTGTCTCAGTTCAAGTGAATTTGAATTCCAAGATCTTAAGATAAAACCACCAAGAGCCATTCTTTCATAGCAAAACCGATAAAGGTCAGTCATTTCCTTAAAATTATTGCCTGTGAATATTAAATTATCAACACAGAATTGACTGGAAAGAATGTCAGTGCATTTGTCAACTGGAAATTTACTGGCATGTTTCTTCATTACATAATGTAGAATGAAGGGTGATGATGTAAATCCAAATACTAGAGTTCTATATCTATTAGCAATCAATTTATCCCTTTCCCAAAGGAAACAAAAACGGTTCTTGTCAAACTCTTGGCTGAGCCTAATTGACAGGAATGCCTGCTTGATGTCACTCAGCAAGATTATATCATTAGTTCTAAAGCAAAATAACAGTTTAAGCAAGGACTCCATTAGATCAACTCCAGTATATGCAGCCTCATTCAAAGAAGGTAGATTCTTATCAGTTTTTAGTGAGCAATTGAAAACTGGTCTAATCTTAGTTGAGACCTGCTCTTCCATCTTAATGACTGGCCTATGTGGAATCCAAGTGTGATTATTCACCTTTTCATCAGAAAAGTCAATTTCAATCTGCTCTATGATTCCATCCTGAAGCTGCTTATCAAAGACCTCTTCATATTTTTCATAAAGATTTGACTTTTTAAGATTTTTTGAAACTCTCCCTAAAACTTTTCTGGCAACCTGAAAATTAGAAGGGACCAGTTCTATTTTTTCTGAATGCCAAGGAAGCTTAACTTGGTAATGGCCATCTTTAAACTGAATAGCTTCATTAAATCTAGCAATTTGTTCTTGATCCTCTGAACTATAAATTTCATTCTTACTAATTCCAATAGATTCCAAGCTAAAGAGATATTCTATCCCATTTTCAATATCTGAATCACTTAGAATGTTCTCTAGAGGATTAAAATAAGATTTAATTGGATTAAGTATCAGATTAACTGAGGTGTCATGAACTTTAGAAGACTTCTGACATTGATAAGTTTGAACTTTATTACTTGCCGTTTTTTTTTCTTTTACTAATTTGAGAAGCCTGTTTCCTAGTCAAAAAATGATTGACATTACCAATAGGAATTACTTTATTTCCAATTACCATGCAGCTCCCTTGCAAGCATGAGGCAAATGAACATTCTGGAAGGAATTGAAGCAAGTCTACACCTATCAATGCATCCACCTCTATCAATTCATTATCCAGATTTAATCCAAAGGCTTCATCAGCCAATTCAAATCCTTGATCTTTTATATTTTCTAGGGCTTCATTCATACCCGGTACAACAAAACTTATGCTGAGTGAAGGGTCAATAAGAAATGGCATTTGAATTATCTTATTCAATTTAACACCTATTAAGGTTTGCTTAAAGCTCTTAACTTCAGCTCCAATGAATGTTTTTATATTGAAGTCTATCATATTCAATGAGTCTAAATCCGTACAAAGCTCTTTAGCAACTCTTGCTGACATGTAGGATCGCTGACTCCCTGTATCAATTAAACATCTTATCTTCTTACTCTGTTTACCACGAATAAATTCCAAAGTTACAGTAGGGGAAATGTAATAATTTTCAGATTTTTGTTGAGATGTTAAACAAAGATGATTATTACTAGTATTAGGTCCTTTAAATTCAGGACAAAGGGGTGCTATATGGCCATAAGAATTACAGTGTTTACAACCATATTTTAATTTATTTTGCTTGCCAAAGCATTCATCTTCTTTATGACCAGATCCAGCACAACGTGCACAGAGACCTAACTCCTGTACTCTCTCTGTCTTATCCTTAAGAGTTGAATATTTTTCACTGTCCCAAGGAGTGACCTGATGCGCTGCACAATTTACAAATAAGGTTTTTAGAGGGAACAACCTTATTTTGACTGGTCTTAAAATTTTGAAGAGAACTTTTATTTTCTTTGGGTGCATTTTTTGAATTTTCTTTGGCCTTATTGATTTTATCAGATTTAGGCAAAGTAGTTTTACAGGTCTTAATTAGAGTCTTAATAATGTCATTATATGACTCAAAGATTTCAGTCAAGGTAGGATAGTTATTATATTTATGAACCAGTTCCCTTTTGAATGCTGTAGGCAACTTATTAAAGAGAATATGACTCAATAGTAAATTTCCAGGAGAATTTTTCATTGTAAAATCATAACCATAATTTGACTTTAATTAAAAAATGTATGCTCTTATTTCAATGATGAATGACTTTAATGTAAAAAACTCCTCGTCATATCCTTGAGGAACTGTTGCGCTTAGAATCCTTCTGAAAGTTTCATCCACTATAAAGGGTACATCCAGAAATTCATCTTTCAATAATCTTAGTGCAATATCGTAATTTTCATTTATGATAGACAAATGGCTAATGATATTCAAAGCATAACCCCTAAGATAACTATGTAAATAATTAAGCTTCACTGCCTGGGACATACTCTCCTTATTACCTATGACATTATTAAACTGATTGAGGAAAGAAGAAAAGGCAAATTTATCCTTTTCAGTTCCATCAAAAACGCCGCAAGATAAGGGAGGCGGTTTAGTATCAAAATGGTCTAGCCTATTGAGTGTTTCAACAAATCTATCAGCATCTATAGAGCTTGTAGAGTGATTATTGGATTTATTCCCTGCCATTTTAAATTCCTGAAATTCTGATAGACTTTCATCTATTTCCATATGATAGCCTACTTGCTTATCTACTTCACTAGTAAATGTGTCAAAATTCTTAACATCTACTTCATTTTCCTTTAGAAGATCTAAAATCTGTTCATCTTTAACTTTAATTTCACTTATAACTTGATCAATAACATCTAATTGTTTACTACAGAAATTAATGTTTAATGTCTTTTTACTGAGTGAATCCTTTAATTTATTAAGAATTAGAGTAACTTTTCTTTTAGGTACCCTTTCTCGTTTCAATTTAACCAATGCAGTCTCAAATCCAGCTTCATCAAGGTTATCCTTATCCTCATTATCATTATCACTTGTCATGATTAGACTGTATTGATACAAAGTACAAAAAAATATTCAGGTTGTACTAGCCTATACATAAATTAAAACAATTCGATTTCACTAAACATAGGCCATAATTCAACTAAACAAACCAACCTGGACACAAGGTTTCCACTAAGAACAAATAGGCCCTAGTATATACTAGGCGAACTTGACAAACTCATTTAATTGAACTCCTGAAGCTATTATATAAAACAACTCAATTTACTTACGAATATGTTAAGCCTTTTAATAATAATCGGCACAGTGAATCCACAATTACCTTTTTATTATAAACAAATAGGCCCACTTAAAGGCTCGAATACTGAATCAATTCACGGAGGTAAACTATTGGCTATGGCGAATCAGATAGATTATGCCGAGTCTTGATGTTAATAAATCCTCTCTTTAAATATATTGGAAAAGGATCTGTTTTCCTTATCCAAACAAATAATTCTTACTTTAGTTAAACTAATTCAAAATGAGAAAGTTCAATCTTACCTTCTTCTTGAATTTTAGATGTAATTTATAGAAAAGGCGGATTTTCGAGAGACCGGTTTTAACTCGGCCGAGTTATACTTACGTCCCTTTCGCCTTATTGAGTTTATCCGTTATTTTCAATTGTAAGTAATCTTATGCTTTAAAGAGAGGTTTCTCTTTACAGTTGGGAGTAAATGTTCCTCCGAAATTGATTTTCTGTAGTTTCAGTTGACACAAATTCTAAGCGTCTTGACTTCACGAAAACAAGTATTTGAATGAACCGGCCGCAGGCCACACGCAATATCTATAATTTTCGCGACCATTGTTTACTTTTCACCGACCAGAATTTTCGGTATTTATTTCAAATGTTTAAATTTTTCAATAGACTACAAATTATCAGTAGCAATTGATCATTAACATTATTAATTATTCAGATTTTATCCAATAATTTAAATATACATAATTTATTACTTTAATGAAATTAAACTTCTAGAGTTCAATAAACGAGTTCAATATGACGTCACCTTTTACGTAATTTCTAATACTACAGACTATGGTATCTGTAATTACATTAACAAATCAATCCACCTACTTGAATAATTTACATTCGTTACGTTAACAAATCATTTGCACCATGATTCTTTACACTACATAACTTCACCTGGCACTGACATAATGAAACATACCATGATTATTTCGCCGCCATGGCTTCACCATAATTCGCTGCTTACTATTCTCATCCAAACATGGTCTGAGAAACCAAAATCAATTATTAACAATGTGACCTCTTCATCTCATTCACTACCACATATTCAACATAGTAAAAAGAAACGCATTCATACTCAATGCTCACCAAAAGGGTTCCCTTCTACCTGCTCAATGCACGTCTTGTCCTCATGACGGACCGCTACTAATGTTAGTAGTTTTGGTTTTAAACTGAACAAATTTAGATTTAAGAAGGAAATAGGCAAAAATTTGTTTACTAATAGGGTGGTCGACGAATGGAATAGACTTAGTAACCATGTAGTAAGCGCTGAAACTATAAGTTGTTTTTAGAAACGATTAGACAACTTTATGGATGGGGATGACAGGTGGTGATGGATACGGAGCTGCCTAGTGTAGGCCTTATGGTCTCTTGCAGTCTCCTTCATTCTTATGTTCTTATGTAAAGGGACGCCTTAAGGTGATATCTACCGAAGTAGTCTACGTCACCATTCTGTGTATTCAGAGGTTAACAATTCCAGTACTTTATAGTAATCCATACATGTCCTCCTTTGTTCACAATTTGACAATACCTAACAACATTTTATTGGCTCTAATGCAACATATTGTCATTGTACAGTGATACCTTTTTATGGCATACACTAGCACTACTTTCTATCGTGGAACAATACAACAGGATAGTCGTAGTTTACATTCCTTCATAACAATACCATCATATTACAACATAATTTCTCAACACAATTATATCATACATAATGAACCAATGCAATGTAAATGTGAATTACATCTTTAAATCAAGACATTATACGCCGTGAGTTACAGTTAACTTGAATCATGTAATTGGCATTCACATATATAACAGACCAATATAATATGGCTCAAATCCAGATTTGTAACATTTCCAGTATCGTATTCCATACGTCGTGAATTACATACTTTAATCCAAGACATTATACGCCGTGAGTTGCAGTTAGCTTGCATCAGGCAATTGGCATTCACACATACTTACATCCCGTTTAAGGACAGACGCCCCCTAAATAAGGCTCGCCAAAAATGGCTTGACAAAGAAACCGAAAAAAGAATTGCTAAAAAGAGACAGGCTTATAAGGAATACAAGTGCTCGGGTGCATCTAATGACTATCAAAGTTATGTATTAATACATAGAGATTTAAAAAAGACAATAAAAAAACGAAAACGACAATACGAAATGAATATCGTTTATAACTCCAAAGAGAATCCCAAAGAATTCTATCGTTACATTAGCGATAAAAAGATTATTACGAATCACGTTGACCCACTATTATCTGCTGACGGTCAACTTGAATATTCAAATGAAGGAATGTGTGATATCTTAAACAACTATTTTAGCTTAGTATTTGTAAACGAAACACTTCAAAGTGAACTTCAAACTGAAACTGTGAAAAGTCTAGGGTAAACTTACTCACTACAGTAAATATAACAAAAGAAAAAAATAAAAGGTGTATAGGAAAACTCTAAGTCAATAAAACATCAGGGCCTGACGGCTGGCATCCAAGAATCTTAAAGGAAATGAAAAATGAGATTGTTGTTCCATTACAATTATTTTCAAGAAATCCATCATACCCGGAGATGTCCCATAAGAATGGAAGCTAGCTAAGACTACTCCCATATTCAAAATAGGTGACAAAAAGAAACCAAATAACTACAGACTCATAAATTTGATTTCAATCGTAGGGAAAATTATGGAAACTATCATCAGAGATGCTATCGAACAACATTTAGAAAATTTGATGATAGCTAGCATGGAAACGTTCTTGCGCGACTAACTTACTTGAATTCTACAACACAGTTATCTCGAATTATGACAAAATAAACAATATAGATTTAATATATCTAGACTTTGCAAAAGCTTTTGATACCGTCCCCTACAAAAGACTATTTACTAAATTAGCTACACACGGAATAAGTGGTAGCCTATTAAATTGGACTAGTAATTGGATGAATGATCAAAAACAGAGAGTTGTTCTATATGACAAAACCTCTAGATAGAAAAAAGTTACGAGTGGATTTCCTCAGGGTTCCGTTCTTGGACCACTTATTATATATAAATTATATAGACCACGAATTAAAATCTATTGTCTCCAAATTTTCTGATGATACAAAACTGTGCGAGATGGCAAATGATCACTTAACCCAATTAGATATTCAAGAAGCAATGGTATGAAAAGTGGCTAATGAAATCTAACGCCAATAAATTCAAGGTTATCCACATAGGTAAAAATAACAGTAAGTACAATTACAAGTTATTTGGGAATTTGTTAACAAAAGTGGATAGTGAAAAGGATCTTGGCGTAATTATCAGTAACGATCTCAAATCATCTAAGCAGTGTATAGCCTCTGAGAAAGCAAATAAGATTCTAGGACTGATTGCGCGATCTTTTGACTTCAAAAGTCCATCTCTCATTAACAAGCTGTATAAATCGTTAGTTCATCCACATTTGGAATATGCTGTTTCCGTGTGGTCACCGAATCTCATTGAAGACATTGACAGACTGGAAAAAGTACAACGGCGAGCCACAAAAGTGATTCCAAATATAAAAAATAAATCATCCGAAAACTGACACCAAAAGTGACAAAATTTTCACACTGAATGAGAATCTGACAAATAATGGTCTCAAACTGTCAGGAAATAGATTTGATTTGAAAGTGGGTAGAAACAACCATGTAGTTAATGAAGGAAAAAACTTCCTGCAGAGGCAGTGCAATGTAGTTCAGTGCGAAGCTTTAAGATTCGTTTAAATAAACACCTAAGCAAGATGCTATAAGTCCTGCCATTCATTTTATATTTGTTTATTTGTTTGTTATTATTTTTCTGTTTGTTTATTATTATTTGCTTGATTTTGATTTATTATTATTTATCTGTCAATCTATTATCATTTGCTATTTACCTGTATGTTGATTATTTAACTATACCTATGCATTTATTTATTTATTTTATTTATTATTATTCATATTATTATAATATTTATTTGTTTATTTATTCATTATTATCATCTTCTTCGTATCCGACCTAGTTATGGACCAAAAGGTCTCCTGTCGGCATGCTCCTCCTTTGTAACAACCCTTTTATAATCCATTGTAACCTATGAACAACACGATCCATAACTCCTAATGGATCACCAGGTAAAGCCAAAGCTTGACGGTGGGTCACTAACAGGTCAATGAGATGAGGCGTCACCTCTGGAAAGTCAATCTCGCCTACAAAAGTTGCATACTGAGAGGTCAAGTGAGTCGTGTCACTTACTTGTGGACACCGTAGCACCGAGCTGTTATGATAGGCGAATCTTGGATAGTGTCGACGTCAACTACTTCAAAGGAAGATAAATGACTGCCAGGAGAGAGAGAGTGATAGGAGCACCAGTGGCGTTGGTTACCATAGCTGTGGTAACATGATCCTCATGAATAGTGGAGAGAGTTCCTTTTAATGCTTGATGACGAACACGAACAAAGTCAGACTAAGATAAGATGTCAAAACTAATTGGAAAACATGAAATGCGCACCAGGACTCGAATTGAACTTGAAGGTCCAATATAATGCTCGCCTACAATAACAGCGGCACAAGAAAAAATAGAAGAGTCAAAACGATTAGAACATTTTGAAGACAACTGTATGGTTTAATCATGCACAGAAGGGGAGCTACATATGGAAACTGGCCTATCCGTTGCAGGAATAACAGAATTATGAAAAATCACTACATGGCGCCTAGGAGATATATCTATGCCATGAGCTGTAATAGCATCAATGCCCAAGAGACAATCACACATAAGAGCAATTCCAGAAACAACAACAAAGCAACAGGGTAAACAGCAGGATGAGAGGAAAATCTTAAGGGAATGCGAACAGACCCAAGAATAGGCAAGGGAGAATCTTGTGCAGAATGCAATCCTTTACAAAAAAGGAGATTGTACAAATCCCTGAGAGCATAATAATCCCTTCTACCTCTAGGACTACATTCTACACCAGTATCTACTGCGACTGAGATAGGCGTGTTCTCCGTAAGTAATTGGAAAGTGAGTAATTGAGAAGACTCAGCAGCCACCAAAGGGATGATCTGAGACAAGCTACTACTGGTCAATCCCTTGGTTTGTTATATGTGCTCTGGTGAAAATAGGACTGAGCTTGCCTATGTTGATGAGAGATCTCTGCCTTAAGTTTCAGAATCTTTGAACACTGATCAGTCAAATTTTTACATTGACCATGGATATGACAGTAGCTAAATTCATCCTGAAGCACTATTCTAGAGAGGCCATGTGTCACGTTAAAAGAGGCATCAGAGAAATTCCCACGGACAGGGGACTGCTTTGACTTGTGCTCGTGACGCTTACGGAGAAAGTAAAAAGCACTTGAGTAAACTGATTTGTTACAATAGGTACACGTTATTACGGGTAGTGTAAATGTAGACGAAGGAGTGCTATGAGTAAGTTCTAAAGACTGAGGGGTTGAGGAAAAGAACTAAGAACATCGGTATATTGTTGTTCATTGTTAATACACAAAGAACCATAAGGCACTTCTTTTAGTTTACACGAAAGCCGTGTTGCAAAAGACAATAGGGGCTCATCCGTCTTGTAGCTTCTCTCTTCTCAAAAGGCACCAGTAGTAGTATATAAAAAAGAAATTCCAAAATAAGGCGGAACCTATTCGAAGTGATAGCATCTTTATCTACCCAACCTGAATGAAACAATTACTCCAAGGCATCAAAAGCAAACTTACTGGCCTTGGCCTGAGCACGCATATATCTAAGAGTGCCCATTTGGGACGTAAGGACATCAGCTCTAAAGATATCATAACTATAGTTTAATGTTTTGGGGTTAAGACATGAGGCTGCCATCATTTCAACTGTCAATGAGCTAGAAACAAATAGAGATCTCACAAATGAGATTTTCTCAGACCCACTACCAACAATTAGTGTTAACTATGCTGTCTTCGCATTGTTGTATGAATGCAGCAGCTGTATAATGAAGATCCTGAGCTGAGAATTTAACTATGGAAAGATCCTGATGTAAAAGAATAAATCTATTAGCTATCGTCTAAGATGGAGTTTGGAGACTAAAATATGAAGGTAATTTGGGCTTGGTAGAAATATTTAAAGGAGAGCAAGGTAACTGTAATCCACTCCTAAGAATCATTAATACAAAAAATAAGAAATTCTTAATACATACAAGAAACACATGCCCCACGAAGAAAAGAAACCTGGCTGACGATCGCAGCCTTATCTAGAAAAAATGTAAACAATAACACCAATTTTCTATAAAATGATAGCAAAGGAAAACCGCACCGCAAAGGGCATCTACATACTAACAAGATGAAAGCAAAATAGCCGAGAAAAAGACGTAAACAAATATGGCCACCTTATGACATAGACAACAAGGCTCGAGATATGTTTTTAGAAAATATAAAAAATACATAATTTACACCATGGCATAAAAGAGTTTACATACACTATCACTAAAACTTTAAGTGATTTCCACAATTAACAATCCAACGTATTCAGTCTCTCAAGAGGGAGCGTGCTGAAGGCTGGCTAGGACACCGGCAATCCTTCACACGATCTAGGTGGGTCCAGTAATCCTTTCACAACCAGGCATCAGATTAAATCGTAGCTCCCCTTCCCATAAGATACAACTAGGTAAACACACACACACACACACACACACACACACACACACACACACACACACACACACACACACACACACACACACACACACACACACACAGCATAATCCATGGATTGGGTAATATTTGATCTCTGAGCTCTCATCCTGCAGGGCAATAAATGTAGATCACAATTCCAACATGTGATGCAAGACTAGAGATGCAACTAAAAAAAAAATGGATATTTTCGTTTTGTTATATGTATTTTGTTTTAAAATAATTCAGCAAGGAAAAGAACCATATTACAATAATTTTTCTATGTTAGATTATCAAATAAATCAGTATACCCCTCACTTAAGGTTTGCTATGGTGTTAGGGCACTTCCATTTTTTGTGTTTTCATGTTTTGATGCGTTTTATTTATTTTACAATGTACAGTTGCCCCAGTTAGTTTTGGCACAGTTTTAAAAATGTTTCAGGCAAGAATAGCAATTAGCAATATTCTTTTTTATTACATTTTCGTGTCTGTTCATTTACATGCTTTTTTTTTTTTTTCCTAAATAGTAACTACCTTAAAAAATGTGACAAACAGCGAAATACTCAAAATGGTATAGCAGACGACACATTTTTCTTGACTTACTAATAACATCTATCACTCTTATTTGACAAGTAATACGATTAATATACGTTGCAGAGAAGAGAGAAAGAGAGAGAGAGAGAGAGAGAGAGAGAGAGAGAGAGAGAAAGAGAGAACACAGGAATCCGTTCACGTAGTGGTCGATGGTAGACTAACAACCAGCTTCAAGCTGTGAGTGGTGTTGAGTGCAGTGACAAACTAACCAAAACTAACTCGTATACTTATAAGTTATGTTATAACCCTATTATTAAATCAATTATTTTAATTTATTTATTCAGCAGAGGGCTTGTGATCCAATTATGTTAACTGTGATGCAAAAAAATATATATAATAATGATAACAATAATCGCAGGTTTTTATAATAAAAAACTTGTTTTTATGATTTTTTTTAATCTCGTCCAAATTTATTCAGATATTAAATATTTAGTATATAAAGACAGGTGCAAGTATGTTATTCATCCCTCCACATATGTGCATCTATCTTATTCAAAGAGGCAATAGACAGAGTATAAAAATAAACAAGTAATTGACCATAATAAGTCACTGTCAAATGCTGCAAGCCTGCAACAAGTGTAGATACTGTATATGGGTCAGTATGGCTATTGGCTGGCTACCTTACAAAATTTACCTTTTATCTTAGCATACTCTACAAAGATTAAACACTCCAATTTCCCATAGTGACCCTGGACGTTGCCTAAACACAGATCTGCCACTTGGACAGTGGAAAAGGGGTTAACATAATAATAGGGGAAACTGTTGTACTCCCCGCCACCCATCAAGGCTCAGAGCTTACTTTCTACTTACTTTCTGCCCAGGGCCGAAATTATTTCGGTATCGCTGTGCTTCGGGTCGTTACTCTGACTCTCGTGGGCGGGGAGTTGGGTGTGTATGTGTGTGTGAAAGGTCATAGCATTACCCATAGATCGGTCATACGAGCTCTGAGCTCTCTTCCGGGAGGGAAATAGCTGTCGATCACGAGTCCAACACGTGATCCAAAGACCAAGGTGAATACACACACACTCACCTACGTCGGATTCACGGCAAAGATTGGAACTCCGGAAAAAGTGCAATATTAGTGGATCTCAACGACGAGGAAGTACCTTTGTTGTATTAGTAGGGAAGAGGAAAGCTCGTGGTGTAGTGGGAAAGTAAAGAAAAAGGAGAAAGGGAGGGATTACTGAGGGAAATGGAAGGAAATGAGGAAGGAGACGAACGGACTCCCCCGGACGTCAAAATAAATGTCAGCAAGAGGGCTGCAGACGATGCAGGTGAAGTCGATAATAGCAGTAAAATCATTGAGTTTAGAAATATAGATAAGAGCAGCACAACAAAAAGTGGAGATGATAATTTCCATGGATTTAATGTAGGGGGGGGCAACCTCCCCCCGATTAGCAAGTCTAGAGGAAAAACTAGAGAAAATGAGCAAACATTGGGCAGTTAGGTTAAGTCAGCTCACACGGATTACGGAAAGAGTTGATAAATTGGAAGAACTAAAGAAGGAGAACCAAAACATAACTAAAGAAATAGAAGAATTAAAAAAACAGTTAAAAGAAGTAAAAGATGAGAACAAGGAATTAAAGAAGAACAATAAAGAGAATAAAGAGTCCATAGCAAAAGAAGTACAGGGCTGGAAAAAAGTCCAAGAGACAAACGAAATTGTATTTAAAGATACAGTGACACAATAGATGAAAGAATAAACAAAGAACACATTTATTAAAGTGATGACAGAGAAGGAGAATATGGTAAGAGATTTAGCGGACAAAAAGAAAGATATAATTACATTAGGGATGAAAGAGAAGCATAATCCAAATAGGACCACAAGAGTAAAAGAGGAGAAGGAAAAGGTAAACAAGATATTAGAAGTAGTTCATAAGGAACAAGAAACAGGGAAAGAAATTGAAGAAATATATACAATAGGGAAATACAATGCAGATAAGACCAGACCAATTAAGGTTAAATTCAGGTCACAAACGACAGCAGAGAACATCATAGCAAAAACAGAGAAAGTAGCAGAAAGTGATCAATATAAACAGGTATGGATAAAAAGAGAAATGAATAAAAGGAAAGAGAGGATGAGAAAACAAAAAGACTACACGCTAAGAAAAAAAACGAGAAAAGAACAGAGTCAGAAAAAGAGAAATTCTATTGGAGAGTAGTATATGAAAGTGAGGAAATGGTTCATAGCAAAGAAAAACGGAAAGGAAACAGAAAACACGATGGAAGTAGCAGAAAATTAAAAGTGTCTTACGCAAATATAGATGGCTTAATAACAGGCTTGAACGAACTGAATGACCATCTGAAGAAAAAAGAACCAGACATAATGGGAATTGTAGGGACAAAATTGAAAGGTCCACTACCACTCAACAGTGTAGGACATAGTGCATATAATTACTGGAATAGAAACAGAGAGGTTAAACAAGGGGGTGGAGTTATGCTCCTGACTAAGAAGGATATAAATGTGAGGAATGTCACATATGGAAAGAATGGAGTAGAGATGATTATGATGGAAGTGGAGGACAGGGATGGGAAGAGCAGGAAGTTTGTAGTAAATTATGTGCCTCCTAAAACGGCTTTATGGGAAGAAAGAGAACACAAAAATATGTTAGAAGACACCAGGATAACACTAAATATGATAGTGGAAGATGGAGGAAGAATAGTTATAATGGGTGACTTTAATTGTAAAGAAATCTACTGGGAAGAGATGACAGTAAAGGGTGGAGACGACCTATGGGGAAATGTACTACTTGATATGATTATAGAACATACAATGACGCAATGGATACAAGAGAATACTAGGTATAGAAATGAGGAAGAACCATCGAGATTGGACCTAATAATCACATCAGAACCCGAAATAGTGGACAAGATTGAATATAAGACACCAATAATTAAAAGTGACTATATATTGGTTGAACTGGAGCTAAATGAGGAAATATACATGGGAAAACGAACAATATGGAAAGGGAGATTGATGTATGGAAAAAAATGATAAAATAAGATAATTCTTTCAAAAAAGCAGATTGGGAAAGGATACACAAGGAGGAAACAACAGTAGAAGAGAAATGGACTATTTTGACAAAAATATATAAAGGAGTGGAAAAGTATGTTCCAAGACAAAAACAAGAAAAAGGGTATGTAAAGTGTTGGTACAACATAAGATGTAGAGGGTTAAAAGACAAAAGGGATAAAGCTTGGATAAAATGGAAAAAAAAGACAAAAGACCTGAAAAATGGAAAATATGTACTAATTATAGAAATGAATATGTACAAGTGTATAGAGAAGAAAAGAGAAAATACGAAAAAGATGTCATAAAAAATGTAAAGATCAATCAAAACTATCTTACAGATTTCTAAACAACAAACTGAAAAACAAAAAAGAATTAGAGAAACTACGACAAGGAGGAGTTGAATACACAGAGGTAATAGTAATTGGGAGAAATTATGAACAAGTATTTTAAATCGGTGTTTACGAGGGAGAACATACAAGTTAGAGATATCGAGAAGGAGGAGAAAGTCCCCCCTATGAAAGAGACAGAAGTAACAAAGAATGAAATATTGAAACACTTGAGTAACCTCGATGTCAGAAAATCGCATGGACCAGATGAAATGGCAAACTGGATTTTGAGAGAATGCAGGAATGAACTAACAGACAAAATACATAGTCTAATAAGCAGTTCATTGAAAGAAGGAAAAGTTCCAGAAGATTGGAAAAGAGCAAATATAGTACCAAT
The DNA here is from genome assembly GCF_046742065.1 of Oratosquilla oratoria. Taxonomy (NCBI): domain Eukaryota; kingdom Metazoa; phylum Arthropoda; class Malacostraca; order Stomatopoda; family Squillidae; genus Oratosquilla; species Oratosquilla oratoria. The sequence goes on along the minus strand of NC_134803.1, from coordinate 10,815,335 downwards.
ACATAAAAGGGGGAAGCAAGGAAAGCCCTACTAACTATATACCGGTTTCTCTTACAAGTGCTATAGCCAAAATTTGTGAAAGAATTATCAAAATTAGATGGGTAAGGCATTTGGAAAAAAACGTACTAAATCCGAGGCAATTTTGATTTAGACAAGGACGATCATGCGTCACAAACTTAATGTGTTTCTATTCAAGATTAATAGATGTAATACAAGAAAGAGATGGATGGGCTGATTGTGCATTTCTAGACCCGAAAAAAGCTTTTGATAAGGTGCCACATAAGAAATTGATAAAGAAATTAGAAACTGCAGGAGGAATACAGGACAAACTGCTGAAGTTGATGGAAGAATTCTTGCATGAAAGAAAAATGAGTGGTGATAAGAGACAGACACTAATTGTGATGAAGTGATTAGTGGAGTTCCACAAGGAACAGTTCTGGCCCCAATAATGTTTGCTATATACATTAATAAACACATATTAATGATATGGATGAAGGAATTGAAAGTTATATGAGTTTCTTTGCGGACGATGCAAAATTGTTGAAAATAGTGAACACTGTAGAAGATTGTGACTCACTGCAGAGTGATCTCAATAAAGTATGGAAATGGAGTAGAAAGTGGGAGATGGAATTCAATATTAAGAAGTGTAGTATAATTGAATTTGGAAGAAAAAAAAAGAATAGTGGGATCATATACATTGAGAGAGGAAGAAATGAAAAAAAGTAGAAAATGAGAAGGACCTAGGAGTCATTTTTATGAATAATATGTCCCCTGAGAAACATATAAACAAGATTTTTGGAGAAACTTACAAGTTAATAAGAGCAATCAAAGTGGCATTTACATACCTGGATGAAGAAATGGTGAAGAAAATACTAATCACTTTGATAAGACCAATATTGGAATATGCAGCGACGATGTGGTCACCAAGTACAAAAAAAATGTACAACAAAACTTGAAAGAATACAAAGAGCAATTACGAAATTGGCACCAATACTCTCAGAACTAACATATGAGCTACAGACATGAGAGCAAAGAAGAGAGAAAGGAGACTTGATAACTATTTATAGAATCATGGAAGGCATAGAAACTATTGATAGAGAATCTAATAAAATGGGATAGTAGAGATACAAGAGGACACGGAAAGAAAATCAAGAAAGACAGTTATAAAAGAGACCTGAAAAAGAACAGCTTTCCCCACAGGGTAATAGACGTTTGGAACAAGTCAAATGAGAATGTGGTGTGTGCAAAAACGATACACAGTCTAGATAAAATGAGATATGAAGACGGGACACACACGAGCATAGCTCCCCTTCCCGTAAAATACAACTAGGTAAATACAACTAGGTAAACACACACACACACACACACACACACACACACACACACACACACACACACACACACACACACACACACACACACACACACACACACACACACACACACACACACACACACACACACACACACACACACACACACACACACACACACACACACACACACACACACACACACAACATTATCCATGGATTGGGTAATATTTAAACTCTGAGCTCTCATCCTGCACGGCAATAACTGTTGATCACAAGTCCAACATGTGATGCAAGACCGTGGTGAAACACACACACACACACACACACACACACACACACACACACACACACACACACACACACACACACACTGATAATAGCAATGAGCTAGATAGAGAGAGAGATAACGGGGGGGGGGATATAATAGTTCCAGTCTTCCTTGGCGTTTCACAGTTTTCTTCAGTGTTTCACAAAGAGAAAACGGAACCATCCTGATGACGTCAGAAGCTGCGCAGAACGGCTCAAATGGTTAGATCTTGGTGTAGTGTACGTTTGGCTGTTGGCGGTTACGTATCTATGTATGTACATGATGTGTATGTACAGTATATACAAGGTTTGCTCAGGACTGTCCCAACTGCCCTATTCCATGACAACTTGTTTCCCAACCTGTGACGTGTGTCATGAGTTTATCCATAGGTCGTTAGCTGTTGGTCGTAACCACTCGTTTGTTTGTGTCGGGTTTCGAAGCTTCGGAACCGACCTGACGTCGTGGCCAGCTAAGTGTAATTAAAGAGTCGGAGTAAGGCAGCCAAAAGCTTTGATTGTGTTTTTTCCTCTGCTTTTACACTACAGACACATAAACTCTTGAAATACCAGGACTCCAGAAGATGATTTAGGCTAAGCTGCAACCATACATGAATATAGAATTAAACATGTCAATAGAATAAAACACAGGGCTCTGCGAACATAGCTTCTTTTCTCTATATAGTAATTAGGTAAATACATTCAGATATACGCCCCCTGTAGAACCTGCAGAACGGTGTTCTTAGCACTCTTGTGCCCGTGGTCACGCTGATGCACAGCCACTCCTACGCGTAATCTTTTGACCATCCCCTCATGCGCACTTATTCACACCTGCGCATACTCCCTTATCTCCCTACACCCACGCACACTCCCTCTCACCCACACCCACTCAATTTGATTAGATTGTTAAGAGGAACGAGATAAGCTTCTCTGATCGTCGTGTTCGCCGTGACGAGTGGCTTTCGAACTGGCCTTCACCTATCCCTCCTTTTGTCTTACTGTCTCTGTATACACTGCCTTTCTCTACCTTTTCTCCTCTTCTTTTTCTGTCCACGTTCTCCTCCACTTTCTTCTCTTTTAAATCCGGTTTCGATTCCTCAACCTTTTCTCCCATATCATCTACCCCTCTAAATATTTGTTGCGGAGCTTGCTTTGTAATGTGTCTTTTTTCATAATTTGATTATCTAATTGATTGATTTATTCATATATTCATAAAATTATATACTCTTGTTAATGCCCTGTACAATTTCCCTAGATACTAATTTCCTCCCCCATCCTCCACCCCCAGAAAGCAAATGTTATACAAACGGTTGTTGAAAGGTTGTCACATACTAGCATGCATACTTTCAACAAACCTGCTCTACATTACCACTGTGGACAATTTTGGTATGTCACAAACTTTGAGCAAACGTTTGTACAATGTTTCTGGTATGCTACAACCTTTCATCAAACGTAAAATTTTTCAGACAATTTGGTATGTCACAAACATTTTGACAATGTTTTTGGTGTGCCACAGCTTTCAATTTCCATTGGGTCATACTTTTTGCTACCATTCAGTCTCATTGGAGCATTGATTTTATAGTGCGAAACACACACATAGACACAGACTCACACACACACAAACATACACACAACTACACAGACATACACACAGAAATAGAAATGTGATTAAATATAACTGTAGATTAAGTTAGGTTTGGATAAAAAAAAATTAGAATCACGCAGCCACATGTATTCAACATGATATTTACATTGTCCAATAGCTCCTAACGTAGTAAATCGTAACCTAATCCAACGTAGCCATTCCGTAGGAAAGAAAAAAAAATAGATCTTTGATTTGAAAAAAAAAAACGAAAGTGAAAAATGTGCTTACGTATACTGGAATAATTTCATTTTGCTTCCTGCCATGACGTCACTGTCAGCAGATCGTACTGTATGCAATTTTTTGTTAGTTGTAGCAGACGACAGTAAACTATATCTTAAGTTTTTACATAGCTAAGCCCATAAAAACATGTTTCTTATAGTGTGATGGTATATTAATGACATAAACTACAAAAAAAAAAGCAAAGTACCTTTAGTACTGTGTTTATCCTTTAACCAAGTTTACCAAGTTTCCTGTGATCATGGAAATCATTGGCCTTAAATTTATTTTGAAAGTAAACTTAATCTATCCCTTCTCATCTATAATAAGGAGACACTGTCAATATTCTGATATTCTGCTTTATTAATTTATATAGACTATATATCTTTACATGTGGCATGAGATTATTCTAGTGTTATACTAGTTATTTGTAAGATTTAATTTTTTTAGGACTATGGGAGTTACCCTACTTCGGGTAGTTTAGATCTATATGAAAACAAATTCTATAATTTGATATGTGTATTTTAATGACAATTAAGCAAATCTAGCTTGTACATAAGGTTGCAAACATTTGCTCTTTGCTTAATATGAGTGTTACTATTCTTTCTATGTCATTATACTTGTCAAAGAGGTTTTTTGCTCTTTTTAAGTTCAAAACTAAAAATCTTAAGTTTGATTCCCAGTACAAAATGAGCACTTCTAATAGCATTTGAGAAAACTGGCTCCTCACATATTAAGCAGTTACATTACATGCACGAAACCAGTAATTAAGTAAAACAATACTACACTAATGTCTAATGCACACATTTAAGACATAGAGGTTACTTTATTATTGCTACTTTCTAAAGCAATAATAATATTATTAATAATAAAGTTACCTCTATATTTTGAATTCACTCACTAACAGGGCTGTGATGTCAGGATTAGGGTGACTCCACTGGATGATTTTTATGTAAACACCTATGAACTGTTTTAAAAGGCGTGTGTATCCCAGAGCTTCCACTTTTCAAAATATGAATTTCCTTAGAAACAATAGGAAATTCCCTCACATTTCCTGAGCATGAACCGAGAACCAAATATAATTTCCTTAAATATTTCCTTCATCAACAATTCCCTATATTCCTGCTCTTTTTGCTCTATATATAGAGTGATGAGTGAGGAAAATGGAGGAGAAATAGGAAAAGATGAAGTGAAAGCAGCTGTTAAGATGATGAGAGCAGGTAAGGCACCTGGGTTGGATGGGTGCCATGCACAATGTCTGTAGAATGGAGGTACAGTTATGGTGGACTGGGTGGTGAGGTTATTTAATGTTTGCTGGAGAGAGAGTAGAGTGCCGGATGACTGGAGGAGTGCCTGTATAGTTCCGCTTTACAAGGGAAAGGGGGAACAAGTGTGAGTGTAGCAGTTACAGAGGGATCAGCTTGTTGAGTGTAGTTGGGAAGGCTTATGGGAGGGTCTCGATTGAGAGGATTAGGAGAGGAACAGAGGGAGTAATTGGTGAGAAGCAGTGTGGTTTTAGGACAGGTAGGGGTTATGTACTGTAGATCAGATTTTTGTGGTAAGACAGATTTGTGAGAAAGCTATAGGAAAAGGTAAGGATGTTTTTTGGGCTTTTATGGATCTGGAAAAGGCTTACGACAGGGTATACAGGAGGGCACTGTGGGAGGTACTGTTGATATATGGGATAGGAGGAAAGCTGTTAAGAGCAGTCAAGAGTTTTTACGAGAGTAGTAGAGCTTGTGTTGGGATTAGAAATGGAGAGAGTGAGTGGTTTGAAATAAAGGTGGGACTTTATCAGGGATGTGTTATGTCGCCCTGGCTGTTCAATCTATACATGAATGGGGTGGTGCGATAGGTGAATCCAAAGGTGGTGGGTCAGGGCTTAGAGATGGTTAAAGAAAATGGAGAAAAGTGTGAGATAAGCCAGTTGTTGTTTGCTGACGACACTGCGTTTGCAGCAGGATCAGAAGAGGGATTGAGGAAGTTAGTAACAGGATTGGAGAAGGTGCGTGAAAGAAGGAAGTTGAAGATAAATGTAGGCAAAAGTAAGGTGATGAGATGTACAAGGGGAGAGAGTCACAGCAGGCTGGAAGTGAGCATTAAGGGAGAGAGGCTGGAGGAAGTGGATAGTTTTAGATACTTGGGTGCGAATATGACAGGAAAGGGAGGATTGGGGATGGAGGTAGAATGTAGATTGAGAGAAGCGAATAAATGTCTTGGTGAATTAAAAAGTGTAGTGAGAAATAGACATCTGGGAATGGATGCTAAGAGGAGGTTATATAAATGAGTGATTGTGCCAACTGCATTATATGGGGCAGAAACATGGAACATAAGAGAGGAAGAAAGAAGGAGTTTGAATGTATTTGAGATGAAATCTCTGAGAAGTATGATAGGGGTTACTAGGCTGGATAGAGTGAGAAATGAGGCGATGAGGAGAAGAGCGGGGGTGGAAAGGGATCTGGGAGATAGGATTGATGAAAGAGTATTGGGATGGTTTGGACACATGGAAAGAATGAGTGAAGAAAGATTAGTAAAAGAGGTGTAGAAGGCAGAGGTGAAAGGAGTGAATATGGGGGGGTGTCCTAGGATGAGATGGATGGATGGCTTAAAGGGGGCATCACAAAAGAGAGGAATGTCTGTTGAGGAAGGACGGGAGAGGACAGAATATAAGGGTGAATGGAGAAGGGTTGTGTATGGATCATGCTGTGATGCATGAGGGGGGGGATGGGGGTGAGGAAGTATGTATGAGAAATATTTTGGCGCAGCCCGAAGGGATATCTCCCCGTCTTCTCCTCTTCTGCATGAGGGGACGGAGAAGGGGGGTCGCTGAATTAATGAAGCGGCCTTGCTGTGGATGTGCTGTGTCTTGCGACACTGCTTCTGACCCAGGGCAGTGGACAGGATGCAGGGATGACCCGTCATCCAGAAGGTGTCAAGATGAGAGGGAGAGAGGAGGGTGGAGGGGAGTGGAATATGTAGGGAATGGAATGTTTTGGAGTGGTTTCTATGCCTTTTTTCTTTTTGGCTACCCCCCGTGTAAAGGGGAAAAAGCCTTTTATATATGTATGTGTCTATATACATATATATATGTATATATATATATATATATATATATATATATATATATATATGTTTGTACAACACTGAATGGGTCCCAGTGATTAGAGATGCAATTTTATCAAACACATTGCACTTTAATTCTAAGCCATCAACATCAAAAGAATCGTGGAGGCAAAGCAGAAATTGAAACGAGGTACGACCGAGGACTCGAACCTACGGTCCGCACATGACCAGTGCAACATTGACTTGAACCATTACATTATCAAGAGAGATATCTCTCTTGATGCTTAAGTTTAAGTCAATGCTGCACTGGTCACGTGCGGACCGTAGGTTCGAGTTCTCGGGCGTACCACGTTTCAATTTATGCGTTGCCTCCACGGTTCTTCCCACGTTGATGGCTTAGAATTAAATTGCATTGTGGTTGATAAAATTGTGTATATGTATATATATATATATATATATATATATATATATATATATATATATATATATATTCAAAGAAATCACAAAACACACGTGATAAACTATTTTTACCGAAACCACAGGGAAATTGAAAGAACGGATACCGAACGTTTTCGTCTATCTAAGACATTTTCAAAAGTACAGAAAAGCAATACAATATTGACCGGAGAAAATCAAAAGTAATTGCACCTTGTAATAATATTGTAGAAAGAAATATCATTGAATCTTGTTACATAAAAAGAAATTTTGAAAATAATATGAATTTGAGTTTGGGTTTATTTAAACTGGACAATTTTATTATTGACAAGATTGTGTGTGATCATTTGTAACATGGGACCTTTCCGAATATCCTCTGTCTTCTCATGTATATATTGTTTCTTTCTGTATTGCTTTTTTGTCTTAAATAGACGAAAACGTTCGATGTCCGTTTTTCAATTTCCCGGTGATTTCTGATATATATATATATATATATATATATATATATATATATATATATATATATATATATATATATATATATATATATATATATTTCACAAGACGAAAATGTAGTAGCACATTTAGTAAAATGTTTTAAATTACCCACTGTCGGAGAAACAAAGCAAAGGAGATCCGCCCCACCTCGGACATGTGATTTGAGCCACCTCCCCTTGTTCCTACTTTGTACCTCTCTCACTGTATAATTTCTTGTACATCTTATCTTGTATCCATTCTGCTGAAGAGGACCACAGTAGTGATCGAAATATACAGTTCGCCTGGCTCCTTTGCTTTGTTTCTCCGACAGTGGGTAATTTAAAAAAAAAATATATATATATATATTATATATATATATATATATATATATATATATATGTATATATATATATATATATATATATATCAACCACAATGCACTTCACTTCTAAGCCATCAACATTGGACGAATTGAAACGTGGTACGCCCGAGGACTCGAACCTAAGCGGCGAGAACGTTACCAGTGCCGTATTGACTATCACATCAATACACCATCAAGATGTTGATGGCTTAGAATTAAAGTGCATTGTGGTTGACAGAAATGTATCTCTAGTCACTGGGACCCATTCACTGTTGTACATACATACATACATATATATATATATATATATATATATATATATATATATATACATATATATATATATATATATATATATATATATATATATATAAACAAAGCCTAGTTTCTATCTTTAGAAAAATCTTGGGCCTTAACTTTGATTAGAAACTAAACCTTCAATATGACAATGCATTTAAACTTAGAACCCATTGTCGGTGGAAAAAAATAAAAAGTAAGATGATTGTTCCTGTATATTTCGACCACTCTCTGTGGTCCTCTTCAGCAGAATGATTACAAAGGTATAGTACAAGAATATATACATAGTAATGAGGTACATGAAGGGGGACATGGGAAGACACAGGTGAAATTTACCCTAGGTAGGGTGATCGTTGTTGGAACCAATAATGTTTGAACATATTTTATTAACTGCTAAGGATGTAATACAGTCCGGAATCCAATGACCTTTTGAGATGTTGAAATTCGAGACATTTTTGATGAAAGAAGATTCTATTATTTTTCTCTTGAAGCTACAATTTGATTTAAAAATTATATCTGCGTTGTCCCAGTCTATGCGGTGGTCTTTGTTGAATGAGTGAAGAAACACTGCAGAGTTCTCGTATGCATATTTAACCGAGTTTTTGTGTTCTTTAATCCTGGTGGTGAGATTTCGTCCGGTTTGACCCCAGTACACTTGATCACAATCCTTGCATGGTAATTTATAAACTCCTGGGTTGTTATTATCTTGGGTCCTTCTATGGACATTAACTATTTTAGAAAATTGGCTGTTGGGATAATTAAATGTGAATTTGATTTGTTCAGGAGGAAGTAGTTTGGAAACTTTGTGGATAGAGTCATGGTATGGTAATTTTATACATTTTTGGTCCCAATTGTGTATGTTATGAGTGTTGGAGTTATCTTTATAATGGCTGGTTTTTGCTTTACTAAGGGCTTTGAGTAAGAACCAGTCTGGATATCATATTTTCTTTAGTTGTGAGCTTACTTCCTCTAGTTCTTCTTCAAGGTACTGTGGATTACATAGTCTAAGGGCTCTTAGGTACAGACCTGAAGCGACACTATATTTAACTTTGTCTGGATGGTGGCTAAAAAAGTGTAGATAACTGCCTGCGTGGGTTGGTTTCCGGTAAACTGAGAAGGACAGTTGGTCACAATTCTTAATCACTAGAATGTCTAAAAAGGGTAATTCATTGTTATATTCCCATTCCACTTTCAATTCAATGCTATTTGCTAAGTTGTTAATTCTAGCAAGAAATTCATCAAACAAGCCCCAATCGTCATTCCAAATCGTGAAAATGTCGTCAACATACCGATACCAAAACATATCCGGAGGTTTAATGTCTGGCAATAGGACACTTTCGAAATATTCCATGTACAGGTTGGCGAGTACTGGAGAAAGGTTGGACCCCAATGACAATGCATATTTCGATGAAAAAATACTCTGAAATCAAGAAATGTTCGTGGGAAATAAATTTCGTGTTATTTCATCTCGTAATTTTAGTAGTTTCCTTCAAATTAATTTAAATTCTAATATGTTCAAATAAGATCTTATAGGATTTGATTTGATTTATTATTAAGTATAAAATCATTTTACAAGCAAATCAGGACATTTTACAATACAAACGTAAAATACACTTTACAAATCTATAGAAAAATAATAAGTCACATGTGAAAATATCTCAATATACTAGAGATAACTCAAAAAAGCTCAATGAGGGGCTTATTTCCGTTAAAGTCCCTTTGGATACAAGATAAACATACAAAAATGCCTCAAGTATTGAAAAATTGTACTGCATGTAGTAATTTGACACAGAAAGGACTAAGTTTAATGACAACGATAATATTAAGTATAAATATAACTGCTACTACTGTTAGACAAATAGGCATCTAAAATAAATTTCCTACAAGATACTTTGAATGCCATATGATTTTGTATGGTTTGTATTGAAACATCCCTGCAGTTTGTTCCATACACGTGAAGCTGTGAACTTGAAGGAACTTTTGCCCAACACAGACCTAAACCTAAGTAATACAACAAAGTCACTGGTTTGAGTGTTGTGGGAGTGCATATAGTCGAAGCGTACTATATTGTATATCAGGTAATTTGGTGCCTGACCATCTACAATTTTGTGCAAACGTCTGTGTTAAATATTCTAAGAAAAAGTTCAAGGCTTTTGCAAAATAGGTAAAGTTTGTTTGAAGTATGTAATGAAGCATATTTTGCGTAGTCTCTACCAAACGTTTGCTACACGTGCGTTTGTTTTACAAACTTTCAGCAAACCTCTGCTGCACGTACATTTGTTTTACAAACTTTCAACAAACGTCTGTGTTAAGTATTCTAAGAAAAGGTTCAAGGCTTTTGCAAAGTAGATAAAAGTTTGCTTGAAGTATGTGATGAAACAGTGTTTTCTTTAGGATATTTCAAATATATATACACATAGATCATATATAAAGAACGTTGTCTGTACGGTTTTAGGTATTTTATTCATACTTGAGACAAAACAGTACTTTTTCTTTCAAAGTTTGTCAAAATTTTGTTTAAAGTTTGTATCGCAAATTTTACTTAGCATCGCACAGCAAACGAAAATTTTAATCAAAATTAATTTATTTTGTCACTGTCTTTGATTTTACATTAATAAATTTCCGATATTGCAGTTATTAAACGAACATACTTTTCACACACCTTCAACAAACGTTTTCTAAAAGTACACAACCATTTATTTCTGGGGGGGGGGGTTCTCTCCTAACCCTGTGGTGGGGGAAAATAATACTGCCACCAAGTCTTTTCACTTGAGTCGTGCGAGGCGACAAAAACGGGACAGGGATAGGACTAGCTATCCATCTCCCTGTAGCCCTACAGGGGACATTCCTAAAAAAAAAAGTAAAGGCATAAGAGGGTCTAGGAGGAGTTTTCCAACCAGTACCTTAAGGTTTGGGTGTTTTAATGAGCGTGTATATGGTACGAATAAGAGTAAAAGGGAAGAGATTGGTAGCATGTTTGTGAGAAGAAAGATAGATGTGTTGGCAGTGAGTGAAACTAAGTTGAAAGGGAGGGGCGAGTTTGATTTTGGGAGTGTAGTTGGGAGGATCTCAGGAGTGAAGAGAGGACGAGGGAGAGAAGGGGTGGCTATACTAGTAAGTGAAGAGATAGGTAAGCGTGTAGTGGAGTGGAAGGAGTTTTCTTCAAGGTTAATGTGGATGAAGGTGAAACTGGGAAGAGAGATATGGGTTTTTGTAAGTGCATATGGGCCTGGTAGTGAGAAGAGTGCAGAGGAAAGGGAGGCTTTTTTGGGTAGATATAAATGAGTGCATAGAGGGATTAGGGAAAAATGTCAATGTAGTAGTATTGGGAGACCTTAATGCTAGGGTAGGAAGTGTGGAATTCCAGGGAAACATCGTAGTGGAGAGGTGATGGTGGAGATGTGTCTAAAAAGATAGTTGATGATAGCAAATACGGTGTTTAGGAAGAAAGTCAAGCATAAGTACATACAGGGAAAAAAATACTTTTTATTTTTCCAGAGCCATTTTTTTTTTCACCAGAGCCATTTTTTTTAATTACCAGAGCCATTTATGATACTTCCAGAGCCATGTAAATATAATTATCAAATGTTCATATTTGTACTTAAATTTATTTACTTTCAATTACTAACCAAACATTTTATTCTATTTTGTTTTCTCATAAATACGCGAAGTTATAAATGGGATTTCCCACTTTCCCTCCTAGGCCTCGAGGGAGTTTGCATATGTACAGTGTACGTATGCATGCGGTGATGTGGTATTGGGTATGGTGCATTGTACATGTAGTCAGCGCGTTGATTGGGCAGCTAGCTGCATGCAACCAATGAACTTCCCTGCATACATGTGCCTTGCAATTCGCAACTAGCGACATTATGTAGCACGATAGTCGTGTAGAGTCTAGTCAACATGTACTAGTATACGCGTGTATGCAGCTGATACGAAGCTAGGCTTGGTAAGCCATTGAACTCTAGTAGCTATACCGCGTACACATACGTACGTACATAAAAAAAATAAAGTTCATTGATGCGTTGCGTTTATGATATCGATTGATAATGCAATGATTAATCTCGGTGTAAGTTGAGTTTGCTCTGATCCTTTCATCAATGTTGATGGGATTCAGGGATTGCCAAATGATGGATAATGCATGAAAAACGTTGAATCTTGCCGCGGGAGCGATTTTTTTGTGGGGGATCGCTCCCGCTATTGGATTTGCGAGAGCGACATCGGAACATTCCCGAGCGAAATCGCTCGTCGCTCCTGTGTATTTTTTTTGCTGAGTACATATGGGAGAGGGTGGTGGATGGAAGGGTGGTAGATAGAGCGTTAATGGACTATATAGTGGTAACCAGGAGTATAGTAGAAAGAGTTAAGGATGTACATGTTCTAAGGGGAGAGATTGGGGGAATATCAGCTCATGTTATGGTGGGAGGTAAGTTGAAAGTGGTGGATATATGGAGAAAGAGGAAAAGAACAGAAGGTAGGGAGGTGCTTGAAGTTAACTGCTTAAATGAGAAAGAAAAATAGGAGGAATACAAGAAAAAGCTGAGAAAGAAGTGGGATGGAGTGAAGGATAGAGTAGAACTAGGAGTGGAGGAGGAATGGAAATGGTTCAAGGAGAGAGTTATAAGGTGTGCAAAGTTGGTGTGTGGATCAAGGAGGACGGGAAGAAATGGAAGGAGGAGTAGTGAGTGGTGGGATGAGTAAACAAAAAAGGTTGTAGAAGAGAAGAAGCGAGCTTTTACAGATTGGTTACAAAATAGGATGAGAGAATCATATGAGAGGTATAAAGAAAAGAGAAGAGAACTAAAGCATAATATTAAGGAGGCAAAGAGGAGAGCAGATATAAAATGAGATAAAAGTATGACAGAAAAGTAATAAGAATACATTTCGGGAAGAAATTATAAGAGGAAGAGGAGGCAAATCAAGTAGAGAAGAAATTGTAAAGGGTGCAGATGGAGATATGATAATGGAAGAGAAGGCAGTAAGAGGAAGATAGGCAAAGTATTTCAGGGAGTTGCTAAATGTGAAGGAGGATAGGGAGGGAGAGGTAGTTGCAGTGAAAGGCACTAAGAAAATGGCAATGGTGAGTGAGAAAAATGGAGGAGAAATAAGGAAAGATGAAGTTAAGGCAATTGTTAAGAATAGGTAAGGCTCCTGGGTTGGATGAATGTCATACAGAATGTCTAAAAAAAAAAGGAGGTACAGTGATGGTGGCCTGGCTGGTGAGGTTACTTAATATATTTCTAGGAGAAGGTAGAGTGCCGGAAGACTGGAGGAGTGCCTGTGTAATTTAGCTTTACAAGGGAAAAGGGGACAAGTGTGAGTGTAGTAGTTTCAGAGGGATCAGCTTGTTGAGTGTAGTTGGGAACTGGGAAGGCTTATGGGAGAATTTTGATTGAGAGGATCAGGAGAGGAACAGAGGGATTAATTGATGAGGAACAGTGTGGGTTTAGGACAGCTGAGGGTGGTGTGGATCAGATTTTTGTAGGAAGACAGATATGTAAGAAAGCTTTAGGGAAACGTAATGATTTTTTATGGGTTTAGAAAAGGCTTATGACAGGGTAGACAGGAAGATATTTTGGGAGGTATTGCAGGTATATGAGATAGGAGGAAAGCTGTTAATGGCACTCAAGAGTTTTTACGAGAGTAGTAGAGCTTGTGTTAGAATCAGATATGGAGAGTGAGTGGCTTGTGGTAAAGGCGGGACTTTACCAGGGATGTGTAATGTCGCCTTGGTTGTTCAACTTATACATGCGTGGGGTGGTGCGAGAGGTAAGTGCAAGGGTAATGGGTCGGGGATTGGAGACAGTTACAGAATATGGAGAAAAGTGGGAGATAAACCAGTGGCTGTTTGCTGACGACACTGCACTTGTAGCAGGGCCAGAAGAGGGATTAAGGAAGTTAGTGACAGGGTTTGAGAAGGTATGCGAAAGAAGGAAGTTGAAAATAAATGTGGATAAAAGTAAGGTGATAAGATGTACAAAGAGAGAAAGTGGCAGCAGACTGGAAGTGAGTATTAAGGGTGAGAGACTGGAGGAAGTGGATAGTTTGAATACTTGGGTGCGAATGTGGCAGGAAAGGGAGGAATGGAGGTGGAGGTAAAATATAGATTGAGAGAAGTGAGTAAATGCCTTGGTGGATTAAAAAGTGTATTGAGAAATAGACATTTGGGAATGGATGCTAATGAGATTGAATGAAGGAGTGATCGTGCCAACAGCACTATATGGGACAGAAACATGGAACATAAGAGAGGAAGAGGGGAGGAGTTGGAAGGTGTTTGAGATGAAATGCCTGAAAAGTATGATAGGGGTAACTAGGAGGTGAGGAGGGGAACGGGGGTGGAAAGGGAGTTGGGAGATAGTGTTGATGACAGAGTATTGGGATGGTTTGGACACATGGAAAGAATGAGTGAAGAAAGATTAGTAAAAGAGATGTGGAAGGCAGAGGTGGAAGGAGTGAGCATGAGGGGGCGACCAAGGATGAAATGGATGGATGGAGTAAAATGGGCATTGGGAAAGAGGGGAATGTCTGTTGAGGAAGAATGGGAGAATACAGAAGATAGGGGTGAATGGAGAATGGTTATGTATGAATGATGCTGGGATGCATAAGGTGGGGGGAATGGGGGGGAGGAAGTATGTGTGAAAAATAAATTGACGCAGCCCAAAGCTATTTCCCCTTGTCTTCTTCATTTCTGAATGAGGGGACGGAGAGGGTGGTCTACGAT